>NW_006399814.1:4598986-4616331 GCF_000299155.1 Elephantulus edwardii | reverse complement strand
GGGATGGGTGTGTCAGAGGCGGTGCGGTTGGCGCAGGATAGAGCAGGGTTTAGAGCTGTTGTGCATAGGGTCGCTATGAGTGGGAAACGACTCGAGGGCACATAACAACAACAACAACATTCCATACTGAAAGCTGTAGCCTTTGATCCGCATCAGTAAATTCTTCAAATCTTCACTTTCAGCTGGCAGGATTGTGTTGCTGCCAATCCTGATGCCACTGCAAATTCAACGCACAGAGACAAAGCAATTAGAAATAGAGGTAAATACAACGCTGACTTGTACAATTAACAAGACTTATCAGTACGTGAAGTGGCCCTGGCAGGAGCACATTCTGTGCTGAGTGGTTAATTGGTCATCACTTTGAATTTACCACCTGGAAGAAAGAAGGGCACCTCCTCTAGGAACTATGTACACCCTCTGAGACCTGACGGATGGTCTCCATGAGTTTGAAGCGACTCAAGGGCATTTTGAGGTTTATATTGTTAATTGAAAAAAGCAAATTCTTGAAAGGTTATAATATGATTCCATTAATTTAAATGCAAACATACACACACATAAGAAGAAGGGGGTGGGGAGAGAGAGAGACAGACAGACAAGGGTTAGGAAGGAAGAGAAGAAGAAGAAACATAAGGAGGAAGAGGAAGAGATGGAAAAGGCAGTGAGAGTTGAGGAGAGGAGAGGAGAGGAGAGGAGAGGGTTAGCAGACATCCAGCAGAGGGCCAACTTGGATGATTCCCAGCCAGAGAAATGAAAATAAGAGGGGTAGATGGGCTAAGGAGATATTCTTCCTTTATTTTATATACTTCTAGCATTACATTATCAAACAATATCATTCATATCACGTGAAAGCAAGATTCTGCTGAAAATTATCCAAAAACTAGAACAGTACCTCAGCGGAGAACTGCCTGAAGTGTAGGCTGGGATTAGAAGAGGCCATGGTACTAGGGATATTATAGCCAATGTTAGATGGATCTTGGCTGAAAGCAGAAAGTACTAGAAGAATGTCTATCTGTGTTTCATTGATTATGGAAAGGCATCTGACTGTGTGGATCACAACAAACTATAGCTGACTCTGAGAAGAATGGGAATTCTGGAACACTTGATTGTGCTTATGCAAAACTTGTACTTGGACCAAGAGGCAATCGTCAGAACAGAGCAAGGAGACACTGCATGGTTCAAAGTCAGGAAGGGTGTGCACACCAGGGATGTATTCTGTCTCTGTGCCTTTCAAATCTATATGCAGAACAGATCATCTGGGAGGCTGGGCTGTATGAGGAGGAATGTGGCATCAGGATTGGAGGAAGACTCATCAACAACCTGTGTTATGCAGATGACACAACCCTTCTTGCTGAAACTGAGGAGGACCTGAAACACTTGCCGCAGAAGGTCAAGGACTGCAGTCTTCATTATGGATTGAAGTTCAACATCAAGAAAGCGAAGATTCCCACCATTGGGTCAGTTCATAGCATCATGATGAATGGTGAAAAGATTGAGATTGTTAACAGCTTCAGTTTGCTTGGCTCCACAATCAACACTCTTGGTAACAGCTACCAGGAAATCAAGAGACAGAGATTGCACTGGGAAAGTCTGCTGTCAGACACCTCTCCAGAGTACCGAAGAGCAATGACATCAATCTGGAGACTAAGGTGTGCCTGATCCAGGCCATGGTCTTTGCAATTTCTTGCTATATATCAGAGCACTGGACAATGACTAGGGATGATAGAAAGAGAATTGATGCCTTTGAGCTGTGGTGCTAGACAAGAGTGTTGAATATAACATGAACTGACAGGAAAACAAATTCGTCCTAGAGAGGGTGAAGCCAGCCTGTTCCTTGGAGACAAGGATTCTGAGGCTTTGTCTGAAATACTCGGGCATGTTGCAAGGAGGATCTGGTCCTCGGAGAGGGACATCATGCTTGGAAGGGTGGAGGGATGGCGAAAGAGGGAGACCATCAATGAAATAGTTTGATACAATGAGTGGGGTAATGGGGGTAGTTGTGTCAGAGACAGTAAAGTTGGCACAGGACAGAGCAGGTTTCAGGGCTGTTGAGTCTCAAGTGACTTGACAGCACATACAGCAACAGCATTGCATTAAAATAAAAATGCTGTAGTAAAGTCAAATGCATCCTTAGAGAGAAGTGACAAAAGCATTAAGCATAGCACTCTCCTGTTCTGGACTCCCCTGCCCTGCCCCCTCCCACATGTTCTCTTTGGTAAGGAATGATCTATTCCAACTTACTATGTATTACCAAAAGCCTCTTTTCCTCTCCCCTCTTTAAGATTTTCATTTACTCTTCCGAGTTGAGTTATGAGGAGGACTGAATCTATAGAATCTATAGTACTTGTCAGTTCCTCTAAGTTACTATGAACGATCAGGGGCTTGGGGCTTAGAGATAGATCTACCCAAAGAACTGCCCACAGCTGGACTTCTATTAACCCCATCACTCAGGAGGCAGTTTAGAGAATTGCAGGAGCTACAGCAGGTATTTCTTTTGACAAAACCCCACCCAGTCATTAGCATGATTGATGTTTTCCCATTGTTTGCCTGGTGCCCTAAGGAAATGCCTCATCCCATCCTTTGCAACCAGCAAAGCTCCTTGAGCGCTTCTTTCCAGATGCTTCAGTTGGCCTCCTGTTTTAAACTCCATTGATCCATATGTAAGTACTGTAGCCTGGTTGATCTTCAACCTCGGATTTCTTTTTCTTTCTCTTTTATTGCTTTCGCTTTCCAACTGTTGGTATCTCATATGCTTCTGCCTTTGAGGTTGTTGTTAGGTGCCTTCGAGTCAAGTCCGACCCATAACCACTCTATGAACAACAGGTCTGAACTCTGTATCGTCCTGTGCCATCCTTGCAATCTCCGACACACTTACGCCCATGGCTGCAGCTACTTCGTCAATCCACCTGTTTGAAGGTCTTCTTTTTTGCCAACTCTCCCCCTTCACAAGCACGATGACTCTGTCCTGTGAATAATCATTTTTGAATGATCTTCAAAAGTATTTTGCTTGCATGTGATATTATTAATATTGTTTGATAGTTACCACATTTTGTTGGATCCTGTTTCTTGGGAATGAGAACAAATGCGAACCTCTTCCAATCTGTCAGCCAGACAGCTGTCCTCCAAATTTCAAAACAGATTGGTGAGTGCATCCAGGGCCGCATCTGTTAATTGAAACAAGTCAATTGGTTTCCCACCGATTCCTGTGACCTTGGTTTTGCCAGTGCCTTCATCCAGCTTCCACTTTCTCCTTCATCACCACTGGCTTCTGCTCATATGGTACATCCTGAGTTCAGTGTCAGGCAGTCAATTTTGGTACAGTGACTCTGGGAATTCTCTCCATCTTCTTTTGATGCTTTCTGGGTCTTTCAAAAGCAAAGTGGGTGTCAGAAGAGACTCTGAAAAATGCACTAGAGCATCATGAAGCCAAACAAAGGGAAAACATCTTGAAGTAAAAGAACTGAACAGAAGATTTCAAAAGGCAGCTTGAAAACACAAAGCAAAGTATTATGGTGGAATGTGCTGAGGGCTGGAGTTGGAGATTAAAAAGGGAAGAACTTGCTCTGCATTTCTCAACTTGGCAGAACTGAAAAACAAATTTAAGTCTTAAGTTGCCATATTGAAAGATGCTGTGGGTAGTATGTTGAATGACCCAGGAAGCATCACAACAATTTGTTGTTTTTGTTATGTGCCATCAACTCACCTGTAACCTGGAGAGATCCTACGTACAGCAGCTCTGAAGCCTGTCCTGTCCTGAGCCAGTCTCACTAATTCTGACGCACCAACTCCTGTTGTCCCAGTTACTGTATCAATCCATCTCACCGAGAGTCTTCCTCTCCTGTGCTGTCCCACCACCCTTCTGAGCATGATGTCTTTTCCCAAGGACCCATCTCTCCTGGCCACATGCCCAAAGTATGTGAGGCAGAGCTTCAAAGTCTTAGCCTCCAAGGAGAAACTTGGTTTCACCCTCTCCAAGACAGATCTGTTTGTTTTGTTGGTGGTCCATGGTATGTTCAAGACTTCTCCAGCATTGATTCTTCTTCTGTCTTCCTTAGACATTGTCCGGCTCTCTCATG
Source organism: Elephantulus edwardii (assembly GCF_000299155.1). NCBI lineage: Eukaryota > Metazoa > Chordata > Mammalia > Macroscelidea > Macroscelididae > Elephantulus > Elephantulus edwardii. The sequence goes on along the minus strand of NW_006399814.1, from coordinate 4,612,258 downwards.
CATACAACTTAGATGAATGAAAATTATACTTACTTTAGAGATAAGTGAAATATATTCAAATCCAATTTTCAATTATTGCAGATTAGTATGACCACAGCGAAAGGATTAAAGTTCTTTTAGCTTGAGTATAAAATTGTTCTCTTTTTAAATGCGTGTGTCTTGAGCACATATATTTCCAGCCCAGTGGTGGTAGGCACCGAGAGCCAGACAATTTGTCAGACATGGCCCCACACCTTCCGTTGCCTGGAGTCCATCAGCAAGTACACACGTTCAACAAATTCAGCAAATGCAGTTCAGTAAATATTTACTAATTACTTGTACCATGATGTACTAGGACTAAATGACAAGGGAACTGAAATGCATTTCTTAAAATCACTGTGAGACATAAAAATGTAAATTTCTAACAGAAGAAATCCAGGCCTTGTAAATTACTTAGAGTGAGAACAAATGAAAAACCAAACCAAATGCTCTAATTTGATCCCATTGCACAGTGACCTTTCAGGGCAGAGCTGAATGGCCCCGTGTGGCTTCCTAGCCTGTAAATCTTGATAGAAGGAGACAACCACATCTTCCTCCCTGGGAGGAACTGGCGGATTCAAACCTCTGACCTCAGTTGGCAGTGAAGCACTTAGCCACTGTGTCACAGGGCTCCTACTTGCAGTGACAACTAGGAAAAATAACCTGTGACTTTTCTTTGGGAAAAAAATATCATTATTATGTAAGAAACAATAGTTTTAGGTCCTTAAATGCCTAGAATAAGTACTTTGAAAATACCTCCTTTTGAATAAAACCATCATGGACAGTGGCTAATACATAGCCAACAACCTTTGCACGCAAAGCTCAGATTTTATGAAACTAAGGGAAATCTCTTGAGGATAAAGCTAAAGAAAGCCTAAAACAAGCATAGTTGATTAAAGCTGATGTTGACCTTTCCGATGGGGCAAGTCACACCTCAGAAACTAACGGGGACAAGTCTGTGAGATCACACAAAGGAAGGGAACTAGTTAGGAATACTTGGGCAAGCGCTACATACACCAAGGGCCTTAGGATCAGTAGAAAACAAATGGAAATAAAAGCCATCAGCCGCTAAAAAAGGAAAACGTGATATCTCAAGCACATATATGTACATATGAGACTCATGCTTTATAGTAACAATCACCCTGATTTAGACTTTGAAGAGGCTAACCTTTGGGCGAACAGTACATCCTCCCATGACTGTGCTACATGAACTTCCTTATATTAATGTTTATTATGCTGACTTTTGTTTTGTTGTGTGCCTTCAAATCAGAATTGAACCATGGCAGACCCTCTAGAGGGTTTTCCTAGACACTTAATCACATGGGAGGAGATCGCTGATCTTTCTCCCACAGAGCATTCGGTGGATTTGAACTGTGTGCCTTTGGGATGGCAATGCAGGACCTGAAATGGTTGCTGCAGAAGGTCAGGAATTGTAGTCTTCAATATTGATTGAATCTCAACATGATAAAGATTCTCACCACTGGGCCCATTGGCAGCACCATGATAGATGTAGAAGAGATTGAGATTGTTAGCAATTTCAGCTTGCTCAGTTCCACAATCAACACGCTTGGCACCAGCAGCCAGGAAATCAAAAGATGAATTGCATTAGAAATATCTGATGTCAGGGATACCTCCAGAATGCTAAAGAGCAATGATGTCATTCTAGAGACTAAGATGTGCCTGATTCAGACCCATGATCTTTGCCATTACTTCCTCTACACCAGAGAGCTGAACAGCAACTAAGGATGCCTGAAGACGAATTTATGTCTTTGAGTTACAGTGCTGGAGGAAAGTATTTAACATACTGTGGAGTGCCAAGAGAACAAACAAGTCTGTCCTAGAGAAAGTGAAACCAAGTTGCTCCTTAGAGGCAAAGATTTTGAAATTCCATCTTCTATACCTGAGCATGAGTCCAGGACAGACCAGTCTTTGGAGAAGGACATCATGCTTGAAAGGGTTAGGGACAGTGTAGGAGAGGAAGACCCTGGATGAGATGGATTGACACAGGAGCACTGGGTAATGGAGTTAGATGTGCTAGAGGCAATGAGATTGGCTCAGGATAGGGCGAGGCTCAGATCTATTATTTATAGAGTCACCAGGAGTTGCAGACAACTTGACTGCAAATAACAACAACAACCACTATGCTAACAAACTAAAACACCAGTACTATAAATTTTCCCTTAATAAATCATTTTTCTGAAAATAATATTTATCAAAGTATCAGTAGATTTTCTCTCAGTTATGGAGAAGATGATTTTCAAATTCTTTTGAAGGTAGTGACCAAGAATAGCCGAAGTGTTGTTTGTTGTTGTTTTTTTAATTAAAAACAAACCTGGAAAATTAATCAGCCACGTAGAATAGAACATTTTAAGATCTACTTTAAACCTATAGTGATTAAAGCACCACAGAACGGAAGCACAGGAAGGTCTGTAACTGTCCCATCCACATGCAGCATCTTGATGTGTTAGAAAAACACATGGCAGAAGGGCAAGTGGGATGCAGAAAATGTTTCTTCGTCAACAGGCTATTCATGTGATAAAATTGTGTTTTTATTCTTACGTGACAGTGTACAGAAAAATGAGTTCTAGATGAATTGCAGTTCTAAATGCGAAATGTAAAACAATAGAACTTGTGGAAGCAAAGATAAGAAAACATATTTGTGTCTTTGGAACAGAACATTTTTAAATCATAACAAAAATAACTAAACACAAAGAAGAGTACTGATAAATTGGGTTATTTTAAAATTAAGCATTTTTGCCTTCCAAAATATTTAATTAAGAGAAAGAAACATATTGTATAGAAAGAGAATAATATACAAAATGAACACATTTTTAAAAGAAAGGCATTCATAACTCACAAGTAAATATTACAAACAAAATTTAAAGTAGCTAACTCACTATCAAACTTCATAAATAAATATACAATCATTTTCTAAACTTAGATATTCAAATAGCCAATCACCTTATAAAAATGACCTTAAATACTTTGGATATATGAATTCATAATTGACAAAAATAAAGATTATGTCATAGTAGTAAGAGAGGGATGCTTTAAAAAACTATTTAATAACAATGATTATGTTGTTGTCGTTTACTGCTCAGTAGGGACCTAACCATAGCTGACCTTTCCCAGGCAGGAAGTCTCCAGAAGGGAGATTGCCCATCTTTCTCCCACAGAGCTGATGCTGGGCTCAATTCCACTGCCTTTGGGTGGGCAGCACAATTCCTTACCACTAAGCCGTCTGAGCTCCCTGCTGCAATGATTCTATCTATAGACACAAAATGTGTAGACATGAGGTGTCGTCCTGGTATAAGGAACAGGGTTGGGTTGTCTTGTTCTAAATAGAGAACATTACCTGCTAACCTCGGGACAAAGCCGGCCTTCTTGTCATGTTAGGTGACAGCTGCCTATGACTCCCAGCAGCTCCACAAACAATTGCTCTGAGCCCTGGCCTCCCCTGTGCCCGTTTCACCAGTTCTGCCACACGGGCGTCCACTCTTGCAGTCACTGTGTCAGCTCATCTCTTTGAAAGGCTTCCGCTCCTTTATGGACTCTCCACTTTCCCTAGCTTGATGTCCTTTTCCAAGACCTGGCTCCTTCTAACACGCCCAAAGTACGTGAGATGAACTTTGACCATCATCCCTCTAGGGAGCACCCTGCCTGCACCCTCTCCAAGACATACTTGTTTATTTTCTCAGCAATCCCTGGGGCTCTATGGTGGCCTAGAGGTAAGAAGCTGCGCTGCAATCCTGAAGGCACAGAGTTCGAGGCCACCAGTTGTTCCATGGGAGAAAGATGGACAATCTCCTCCCATGCGATTAACTGTCTCTGAAAACCCACCAGAGAATCAGCTAGGGGTCAGTTCTGACTCTACAGTGCACTACAACAATAACAACAAACAACCAGCCATCCATGGGATATTAAGTACTCTTCTCCAGCACCACAACTCAAAGGCCTTGAGGGGTCTTTGGTCATTTTATTCATTGTCAAACTCTCACATGCGTGTAAATAATCGAAAAGACCATGGCTTAGATCATGCACACCTTTAAAATGACAATCTTATTCCTTTTTTAAAAATCTAAATCCTTATTTTTTTTAGTATACAGGGATTTTTTTTAAATTGAAATTTTAATGCAAGTTTTTAGAGAGCTTGGATTTCCATGCATTCACTGTTATACATTTTCCTCCCTTCCCACCTCTCCCCCAGTTCGTTTTTCTCTCTGAAAAAGAGTATTTCATTGTTGTACAATTTCCCCACTCCCCCACCTGATCCACTTTGCTCTGCAGCTCTTATTCTGAACTGTTGTCATGCAAATAATACCTAATCATATATTCCTCTTAAGCAGTTCTTTCCATCATCTTTTTATTTTTCTTTTTTTAAATATTATTATTAATTTTAATGAACATTTACAGAGCTTTTGGATTTCCATTCATTCATTGTTGCACTTTTTTCCCCACCCACCCCCCCCCCCCCCCCAGTTTGCTCCTCTCCTTGAAAAGCAAAAGAAGAACTCCTTCACTGGTACACAATCCCCCCGCACACCCCCACCCCCACCCCAAGTATACTCCATCATCTTTTACAATGCCGTTTACATTATTTATCCCTCTTGTCTTAGTTTCTGCCCAACCCCATGTCAGTCCTCCTTTATAACAGCGGCACCATGCAGTATTTGTCCTTATGTGGCTGGGATATTTCACTCAGCATAGTGTCCTCCAGGTCACCCATTTTGTGTAATATTTCATGAGTTCCTTGTTTTTCAGTGCTGTGTAGTATTCCATTGTGTGAATATACCACAGCTTCTCTATCCATTAGTTTGTTGATGGACACCTGGGCTGTTTCCACCTATTTGCTATTGTGAACAATGCAACAATTAACATGGATGTGCATATATCTGTTTGGGTGGCAGTTCTGATTTCTTAAGAGTATATTCCCAGTAGTAGAATTGTTGGGCCAAATGTTATTTCTATTTCCAGTGTTTTAAGAAATCACCATACTTCCTTCCAGAGTGGTTGCACCATTATTTACTCCCAACAACAGTGAATAAAGGCTCTAGTTTCTCAACAACTTTGCCAGCAAACTTCTCCAACAAGGTAAAAAGGAAAGCCATAGATTGGGGAAAAAATTATTTTATAATGACATGTCTGATAAGGGACTTATATCTAGAATTTATAGAATACTGGAGCACCACAAGATAAAGGTAAAGAACCCAGTTGCAAAATGAGCACAGGATATGAACAGACACTTCATCAAAGAAGACATTCAGATGACAAACACACGAAGAAATGTTCAAAATCCCCTAGTTCTAAGAGAGATTCAAATCAAAACAACTAGGAGATATCATCTTACCCCAGAAAGAATAGCAAAATTTAACAGAGCAGCAAACAACAAATGCTGTTATCCTTGAACACTTAGGAGAGGTCCCTGACTGCACATATATCCACTACAACATGTCTTTTGATTTCCTGACTGCTGGCACTAAGGTTGTTGATTGTGGATCCAAGTTAGATGGAAAATCATTGATAATTTCTGTCTTTTCTTCAAGGCTTGTTGTTTTTGTGTGTCATTGAGTAGGCACCGACCTATATTTCACCCTGTCGTGGGTTTCAGTAGGAGTAATTCACAGAAGAGATAGTTCCTCTTTCTCCCACAAAGCAGCCAGTGGATTTAAATTGGGCGCCATGAGGACTGCAGCATAACTTCTTATTGTAAAGTGCTTTTTCTCTAACTATACTGCAAGAGACTTATAAATAATTAGAATAGTAATGTCTTTAAATTGATGATCACATACCTGATTAATGCAATTGACATCCCCACATTGAGGGCTATGAAGATGTTAAATTGGTAAATAGTACATTTTATATATTATTGTTTACCATTTAGTCAGAACTGACCAATAGCTGACCTCCTAGTGCGTTTTCAGAGACAGTTAAACACACGAAAGGAGATTACTCATCTTTCTCCCATGAAGCATTTGATGGATTTGAACCACGTGTCTTCGGGATTGGAGTACAGCTTCTTATCACTAGAGCTCTCTATTTATATACACACATATACACACACTCGTATATAGATAAACACACATATACTTAAATATATTTAAAAAGTATCTTGTTATACTGAAATCCCCTCCACTATACTTACCTCTTTCTTCTGTTATCTCTTAAGAGATAAAATATATTGTAGGTTACATTCCAGAAAAAAAACGTCCCTGGAGCTGTGACCTATCAAGGCTGTAATAAGATCAAGGGTAATTGCATGCCATGCTTAGACTTACAATTGATTGACTTAACAGATTATAGGAGATCTTTACCTAACTGCCAGGTTACATCATTATACTGCAAACGTTGAGAATCATGGTCTAACCACGTTGAAACATATGTTTATTTTTTGTTTGGGAGGGGGAGATTGTCACAATTTAATCCTCAACACTCTTCATAGAGAAATAATACTCTTTTTCTCTCCCTCTTCTTTTTAAATTGGAGAGTCCTTCATAGATACCCAGATATCCTTATACGTTTTATGTCTTAATACCTGGCAGGTGCCAGATTTTAAGATGGATAAGTGTTCCATAAACTCAGAGAATTTGAGACAAGAAGGAAAAGTTAACTCAGTTTTAGATGACAATGTGGGCTGGCAGGACAGAGTGAAATCTGGAGAAATCCCAAGCTCAAGAAGATATTGATTCATAAATGTGTTAACAATATTATTCTTCAGGTGTTCTTTTTTGTAAAGAAGTTTTTAAATAAAGTCTCAGAGAAGGAGGGACTGGTGAACAAAGAGTGTGTGGTGTAGATGTGGACGCTCTAGAAGCTGTTACATTATGGTTCCCAGCCAGAGGTGAATATGCACTAAAACTCTTCCAATCTAGTATCACAAGACAAAAATGTCATGGTTTGCAAGGTCAGAAGTTACTCTAATTAACAAGTTAGATGAAATTTATTAAGGTTGAAATCCAGACTTGCCTTGGCTCTGTGAAGCATCTCAATCATCCATCTATCGTTCTTTTTTCTTTTTTAATTGAGATTTTAATGAAAGTTTATTCTAATCTCTAGGCAGAGAGAAGGGTTTGAGCTCTCTGGACACAACTTCACTGCTTTTGAGCCATTTCTGACTATTGACAATGGATCAATAAACAACAACACAATAAAGCAAAAACAAAACAAAATGCTTTCTAGCATTCTTTAAATAAACGCTGTCTGAAATGTTTTCTAAAAAGCAAGATTTTTAAAAAGTAAAAGAAAACATAGAGCGTAGAAGTAGACAAATGCTCAATTTATTAGTATCATTGGGCAAGAACTTCTAAATCATTTTGTCAATGTTTAATATCTTAAAGAGAAAGATTAAAATATTAGATTAATATGTGAACTATTTCATAAGATAAATAACCAAATATAATTCTTGACTAAAAAGCATAACACATAATGGGGGAGAGGAAGTAGAATGAGCTTAAAGAAGATGAAAGGATGGAGAAGAAAAAATGAGTGAATTTAAAGTCATATCAATATAAATCATCCAAAATAAGGAAAGGAAGAATTGGACAAAATATCAACAATTCAACAATGTTGTTATGTGCTATCAAGTCAACTATGACTCACAGCAACCCTATGTGTAAGAGCTCTGAACCCTGCCCTATCCTGAGCCAATTTCACTGGCTCTGACACACCTACCCCCCACCCCCACTCAAATTGCCATGTCAATCCATCTTATCTAGGGTCCTCCTCTCCTGTGCTATCCCTCCACCCTTAAGCATGATCATCTTCTCCAAGCCCTGTTCCCTCTTGGAAACCTGCCCAAAGTATGTGAGACAAAGCTTCACAATCCTTGTCTCCAGGGAGCAGCTATTGGCTAAGAAGTCTGTGGAATGTTCAATACTCTTCTCCAGTTCTGTAACTCAAAGGCATTGATTCTTCTTCTATCATCCTTATTCATTATTCAACTCTGATACATAGCAAGTAATTGCAAAGACCATGGCTTGAATCTGGTGTACCTTAATCTCTAGACTGACAACATTGCTCTTTAGAACTATGGAGAGGTCTCTGACAGCAGACTTTCCTACTCAAATTTGTCTTCTGATTTCTTGACTGCTGTTGCCAAGGATGTTGATTGTGGAACCAAGCAAGCAGATATTGTTAACAATCTCAAATTCTTCTCCATCTATCATGATGCAGCCAATTGACCCAGTAGTAAGAATCTTTGTTCTCTTATGTTGAATTTCAATCCATATTGAAGACTGCAGTCCTTGACCTTCTGCAGCAAATGCTTCAGGTCCTCCTCAGTTGCAGCAAGCAAGATTATGTCATCTGCATAACGCAGGTAGTTGATGAATCTTCCTCCAGTCCTGATGGCACATTCCTCCCCATAATGTCCAGCCTCCCAAATCATCTGATAGACTGACCACGTGTGGAGACAGGATGCATCCCTTACGTGCACCTTTCTTGACTTTGAGCCAGGCAATTTCTAGACACAGAGATCCCAAACAAAGCTCAGAAATCTTGGTGACATGAGGAGACAGAATCACCATCTTACAAGGCCAACGTAGCTGAACTTTACAGAGAAGCAGGTAGGTTATGAGGAGCTACTCAGAGAAAAGGATCCACACCTTGTCTGAAAGTTCCCTTGAGATGTGGAATTGATGTCATCTGACACATACAAAGTTAATGTCCATTAAGAGGCTCTGAGGCAAGACACAAAGAAATGTGGGGAAAAGAACAATTACACAGTAAGTGAAACAAAATTAGCATTGAAAGAATTGTGAAGCAGGATAAAAAAATCTCATTGTGAGTTACATGAACAACAGAGGAGGCTGTGGAAGAATTATCAAAATGAATGATAATTTCTAATAAATATTTTGGATATGAGAAGAACCACAAGGAAATCAATTGCTTTGCAGATGCATATTAAAAATTCTAATTGCAAAATTACAAAGTATCTGGAAATAAATTTTATAAAAATGTGTACTATTTTATTGGAAAATGTGAATCTTGATTACAAATATTGAAAATAGCCGAATAGATGGAGTAAATTATCTTTGTAGAGCTCTCTGGTGGCCTCATCCACAGGAAGTTGAATTGCTAATTTGAAGGCTCTGCTTTTCTGGCTGTTCAAATCCGCCGGGGGCTCCTTGGAAGAAAGGTGGACAGTCGTTTTAATGCAGTTTACACCTTTGTATACTCAATGGACAGTCGTGGATGAGACAGTTGCAACTAGACGTCGATGAGTTAATATAACTATGTATAGATAGCAAGGTTCATCATTATAAATATATTCCTTTTCCCTCATCCCAAAGTTACATGAAAACAAGGCCAAATTCTATCAGAGTTCTTTATGAAATGTTTTAGTTTATTTCAATTTTATAAAATGGTGAAAAGTTTGGGCTATCCAATATAGTTTTCCCACACTAAATATAAGGAATTAGTATAAAGATTCTCTATATATGCATTATGCAGGCACAGAGATTGACTCAAAGACTATTGAAACAGAGCAGAAAGAATGGATAACCAAACATGAAAACTATATAAATGGAAGTTTGTCAAATATCAGAGATATAATTTTAGATATGTTGTTGTTGTTGTTATGTGCCGTTGGGTCGCTTGCGACTCATAGCGACCCTATGTACAACAGCCCTAAACTCTGCTCTGTCCTGTGCCAACTGCACTGTCTCTGACACTCCCATCCCGATTATCCCAGTCACTGAATCAATCCACCTCATTAACATATATTACTGTTGTTGTTGTCATATGCTGTTGAATCTACGATGATTCATAGTAACTTTAGGAAAAATGGACCTAAACCCTGCCCTGTCCTGTGCCGTCCTCAGCATCCAGGACATACATAATTCCCTTGTTATAGTCGCCATGTTAATCCATTTTGTTGAGGGTCTTTTCTTGCACTGACCCTCTACCTTTCCAAGCATGATGCTCTTCTCCACGGACTGGTCTCTCTTAACAAGCCCAAAGAATGAGAGATGGAGTTTCACCATTCTTGCCTCAAAGCAACATTCTGGTTTCACTTTCTCCAGGACAGACTATTTCTTTTTCTTGGCAGTCCATAGGATATTCAGTACTCTTTTCCAACACAAAAATTCAAAAGCATCAATTCTTCTTCTGTTATCCATTATTCAACTTTCATATGCACAGCAAGTGACTGAAAAGACCATCGCTTAGATCAGGTGCACCTTGGTTTTTAAACTGTTATCATTACTTTTCAGTACTTTGGAAAGTTTCCTGAAAGCAGATTTTCCTAATGCAGCATGAATTCTATTCTCCTGACAACTGGTACAAAGGGTATTGATTGTGGACACAAGTAACATTAAATTATTCACAACTTCAATCTTTATCATTATGTTACCTATTGGCCTGGTGGAAAATATTTTTGTGTTCTTAATGTTGAGATGTATAAGATAGGTAAAAATAATAAGGTTTCACCACACACACTTTAGGCATGTGGCTAGAAGGTCCTGCTGCTGATGCGGGTGGAGGGTCAGCGAAGAAGAGGAAGACCCTCAACCTGGTGGATTGACATGATGAGCAATGCAAAGTGTGTCAGGAAGTGTGAAGATGACACAGAATGGAACAGTGTTCAGATCTCTTGTTCATAGGGTTGCTGTGATTTATACTCAACTCAACGACATCTAACAACAACATAGAGACATTGAAGACTGTATTCCTTGATCTACAGCAAGTGCTTCAAATCCTTCTCGCTTCCAGTGAGCAAGGTTGTATCGTCTGCGTAGCACATGTTGCGAGTCTTCCTCCAATCAAAATATTCAACTCCTCAAATGATTTATTCAACATACAGATGCAATATGTATGGAGAAAGAACACAGCCTTTATACACACTTTAAAAAAAAACACTTTAAACCATGCTATGTTCTTTTGCTCTGTTCACACAATGACCTCTTGGCCTAGGTAGAAGTTGTTTCATGTGAGCATGAGTGTTCAAGGACTCTCATTCTTCTCAATGTTGGCCATAATTTGTTATGATCCACACAATCAACTACCTTTGCAAGGTAAATAAAGCACAGGTAGACATCCTTTTGGTATTCTCTGATTTTAGCCAAGATCCATCGGATATCAGTAATAATATTTCTGGAGCCACAGTCTCTTCTGAATCCAGCCTGAGTTTCTGGGATTTCTCTGCTGAGGTACTGTGCTAGTTGGACTTTTAAATAATCTTCAGCAAGATTTTCTTTGCATATGATATTAATAATGTTGTTTGATAATCCCCAAATTCTGTTTGTTTTGTTTTCTTTTTTAAAATGGACAGAGATGTGATTCTCTTCCAGTCAGATGGCCTGTTAGCTATCTCTGCATTTCTTTGCACAGCCTGGTAAGCACTTGCTGACCTGCACCTATATGTTGGAATATGTCAACTGGTATTCCATAAATTCCTGGGGCCTTATATTTTGCCAAGGCCTTCAATGAAGCTTGGATTTAATCTTTTATTATCGTTGGTTCTTGATCATTTTCTACTTCCTGAAAAAGTTCTATATTAGCCAATTATTTCTTGTATAGTGACTATGTATTCCATCTATCTCTTTGGATGCTTCCTGGATCATTCAAGATCTTTCCCATGACTTACTTCAATACTGCAATTTGAGGGTTGCATTTTCTGAATGGATATCAGTGTAAGAACATATTGGAGTAAGAACAAAGTGTTATGGATGGAATGAAAAACCAGTGTTGTTGTTATGGGCTGTTGGACTATGACTCATAGCCACCCTATAAACAAAGCTCTGATCGCAGCCCTGTTCTGGGCCAATCTCAGCATCTTTGACACATCTGCTTGCATTGCCACAGTCACTGTGTAAATCCATTGTGCCCAGGTCTTCCTCTCCTACAATGACCCTCTGTCCTTCGAAGCATGATGTCCTTCTGCAAAGACTGTCCCTCCTGGAAACATGTTCAAGTATGTGAGATAGAGTTTAAAAACCCTTGCCTCCAAGGAGCAGCCTGGTTTCACCTTTTCCAGGACAAATCTGTTTGTTTTCTTGGCAGTTCATGTTATGTTCAATGCTCTTCCAGCACTATTACAACTCAAAGGCATCAATTCCTCTTCTGTCATCCTTAGTCATTGTCCAGTTCTTAGATGCATTGCAAACAATTGAGAAAACCATGGCCTATAACAAGCACACCTTAGTCTTCACCGACATTGTCGCTCTTTCTCATTCTGGAGAAGTCCCCGATAGCAGACTTCCCTCACAAAACGCATCTCCTGATTTCTCGACTGTTAGTACCAAGAGTGTTGGTTGTAGATCCAAACAAGATGAAATTGTTAACAACCTCTATTTTTTCTCCTTCTATCATGATATTTGTTGTGTCGTCCGCATAATGCAGGTTGTTGATGAGTCTACCTTTATTCCTGAAGCCACACTTCTCCTCATAGAGCTAGGGACTGACACATCCTCCTGAAGAGCAATGGTGTCTCTCTGGAGACTAAGGTGCGTCTGATACAGGCCATGGTCTTCGCAATCACTTGTTATGCATCAGAGAGTTGGACGATGACCAAGGAGGATAGAAGAAGAATTGATGCCTTTGAGCTGTGGTGCTGGAGAAGAGAGGGGATAAGGGGAGGGGAAGAAATTCTGCAACAATTAATAATTATTTTTTTAAAAGTCGACTGGGGTGGTGATAGGGAGAAAAATGTGCGAGAATGAATGAATGAAGATACAACTTTTTTGTAAACTTTTTGTTAAAATCACAATTTAATTTTTTTTTAGACCCATTCCTTATGATTTGAGTGAAAGTTTGTGGACCCAATTAGTATCTGAGTCAATATTTTGTACACATTTTGATTCATGACTTAGATTATAAAGCCCTCCTGTAATAACCCCATTCCCACTACCTTCTTCTGGGTCTTGTTTCTACTCATCTTCCTCTTCTCTCTTCTTGTATTCTCAGCTTTGTTCTTGGGCTTGTAAATAAAAAAAACCAAACAAAAAGTCAATGAATTTAATAAAATTATCAAATAAAATCTATACTGTTTATGATTGATTAACAATTATAATCCAGGATTTATTGGAGAACTACCAAGGATGTCAGACTAAAGACTAAGGTGCACCTGATCCAGTCTATGGTCTTCTCAATTATTTGCTATTTGTCAGAGAGTGGGACAATGACCAGCAATTACAGAAGAATTGATGCCTTTGAGTTGTGGTGCTGGAGAACGTACCATGGATACCAAGAGAACTAACAAGTCTGATCTGGAGAGAATGAAACCAAGCTTCTCCTTGGAGACAAGGATTTTGAGACTCC
>NW_006399814.1:4596944-4598341 GCF_000299155.1 Elephantulus edwardii | reverse complement strand
ATGGATCTCAGCGTGGAGTATCTCCGGGAGGAGCTGCAGCGGGAGCTGGAAGGAGGACACAGCTCTGAACCGTTGAGCGTCCAGTTTCCGAGTCCTGGTGGAGTCCTCCAAGTTCAAGGGGAAGCTGTTGCTCCAGAGACACTGGCTGGTGAGCACATGCCTAGAAGAAGAGTCCCCGCACATCCATGCCTTTGAACAGAAGACTCTGACCCTGGAGCAGTGGAACCGTGAGCAGCAGAAATGAGGGACTTACAGCTGGACAGCCATTAAACTGTGAATCAGGAGAGGGGGGGAAAAAAAGGAAGGAAAGAAAAGAAAAGAAAAGAAAAGAAAAGAAAAAGCTGTACATGTTCTCTAAGGCCTGGAAAAGATACGAAGCTATGGAGACATTCATGTACTTCTGGTCGAGTATGAATTTTACAACTATTTACAGCTAAATTTGTCAATAACTGGTAAATTTGCGAAGCATGTATCCTACAGCCCAGCAAATTCCCTCTTAGATTCACATTCAACTTTGAACATGTGACATGAAACCCCACAAAGGCTGCATCATTGCAGTTCAAATGACTTTGATATAAGAAAAAATTGGAAACAAGAGATATTTATCAAGAGAGAAATGGATAAATAAATTGGAGTCTATTCACTCAATAAAATGTTATACAAAGAAAATGAATGAACAAGAATTACATGTCAGAACATGGATAAATTTCACAAACCCAGTATTGAAGTGACGGAGATGCTGGTTGCAAGAAGATTCACATGCTCCCATTGCATTTATATGAAATTATACAGAGAGAAAGAAAACAGTGCGCACATGAATGATGAAAGCAGGGTGAGCTGCGTGGAGTAAGAGCTGGGGCAAGTTCCGGACTGTAAGGGTTTCTTGCACAGATGGACAGACAAATAAAGACACAGACAAACAGGTATGACTGTTAAATAACCTTGATTTCTATTCTTGCATCCTTCCTCCTCTTTCGGGTAACCAATATGACGTCATCATCATCTGGTGTGCCTGCATCCTGCACTTTCCCTGACCTTCTCTCGGTCCCTGTACACAGACTTCTTGCCCAAGGCCACTGCACGACCTGTTCCCATCACTTTCTGTTATTTCCCTCCTGATGCTCATGTCATCACAACCTTCTTTCATGACTATCTCCGCTCAATATTCACTTTACCAGAGATCACTCCAGTTAGAAGAACCAGCTGGCACTCTACACATTGTTCTATTTAAATTTTCAACATATCACTTATCATGATTTGATATTTTTATTTAGTCATTTCTCCTTGCTTTTAGTGTATTATTTTCTTGTTGTTGTTGTTATGTGCCGTCGAGTCGTTTGTGACTCATAGCGACCCTATGCACAACAGCCCTAAACCCTGCTCTATCCTGCGCCAAC
>NW_006399814.1:4594629-4595187 GCF_000299155.1 Elephantulus edwardii | reverse complement strand
CTTCCCCCGGTGCGCAGCTTCCAGGCCTCCCCTCTGCCCAGGAGCACGTTCTCTACGTCCCCAGCACCTCCTCCGACCGGCTTTTCCTGTGAATCTAGAGGCATTCTTTTCTTACTAACTGAAATATAAGTTCTTGAACAATAGACACCAATTGTCTTGGTTTTGGCAATGCTTACAGGGTATAAAAGAGTGTAACATACACAGCAGACATTCACATGTGTTTACTGAATGGATGGGCAGATGCATGGATACATACACGGATGGATAGATGTGTGGATGACTAGGTGGACAAATGAATGAGTTGTGGGTGGATTGATTAATTAATGTAATGAATTAAGTGAGAGTGATAGTATTATACAAAGCTAATGTAAGATTCTTTTCACATGGAAATTTCACTGTAAGAAAGGAAAGCGATATAAATGTAGATCTGGAGGGTTTCTCAAGAATAAGAGGGTCATCTTTAGTCTAGGAAAAGAAGCAGCTGAGGAAAGATACAAGGACGCAGATAGTGCAGGGGCTTTGTAATCTGGGATGTGGAGGAAGAATATGGCAGTTGCC
>NW_006399814.1:4590800-4593174 GCF_000299155.1 Elephantulus edwardii | reverse complement strand
GCTCTTTTTTCTATCTAACAGGATGTCTTTTTATAATGATGGAGATAGAGACCAAGCTGGAGCTTAAGGTGTTTGCTCACATCGGGCAAAGTCATTCAGTGGCCTGGACTGGGAAAGGCGTGCTGGTGTCTGAGTCCTGGGCTAAAATCTTCAAGATTAAGGCGGGGTCTAAATTAACAGATGCCAGAACAAGGAAGAGGAATGATTATCTGAACTGATGTTTGGTAGTTACTTGATAGATATTTTACCAATGCAAGAATCTGCACTGCAATCCTAAACGTACATAGTCCAAATCCACCAGGTGCTCCGGGGAGAAGGATGGACAATCTCCTCCTGTGCAATGTTCGGTCTCTGAAAACTCAGCAAAGGGTCAGCCAAAGGTTGATTCCAACTCAGGGGCACACAACAGTATCTTTATCTCACACATCACACGTGACGGACTCTGTGCTAAGCAGTTGATATGAATTTTGGATCTTCCAAGCAACCGTCAGAGGGAGGAGAAATCACTACCCTTAATTCTTACATCAGCAACTGACACTCGAGAAGGCTAATTCCCCTACAAGGTCATCTGGGCAGTCAGAGATGTAGCCACATGCCTGTGGCAAGGAGTCTGCCCCTTCTCCATTAATACCTACAATCCAGTGAATAATGCAAAAAGACGCAGGACAAGAAGCAGCCCGGGCAGCGTCCCCGCAGATGTGGAGAAGTGGCAAGCTCTCAGAAGCACTTATCTGAACTCTCAACCGGTTGCTAATAGCATGATGCAGATTTGGCTGTGAGTTGCCTAGCAGCTAAAGCAGAATGAAAATTGGTGTGTGAATCAATGTCCATTAGAATGGAAAAAAAAAATGTCCTTCAAGAACAAGTCTGAGTTTTCTGTGCTGTGGCTGAGAGAAATTGCTCTCTGCAGTTCTCATAAAGTAAACACAGTTGGTTTGTTGTTGCGTTAGGTGCCATCGAACTGAGAGTAGTCAGACCCCAACCCTTCCCTTGCCTGTGCCATCCTCATCGTCTCTGAAACACAGCAGTCACTGTGTCAAGCCGTCTCATTGGAAGTCTTTCTCTCCTTTGCTAATTCTCCATCTTTCCAAGCCTGATGTCTCTTTCCAAGGAGTAACCTTGCCTAGCAACATATCCAAAATATGAGAGATGAACCTTTGTCATTTTTGCCTCCAAGGAGCACTCTGGCTGCGCAAAAAGATGGAAGAAATATACAGCGTCATTGTACTAAAAATAAATAGTTGACACTGAAAAACATTCAAAAAGTATCATATAAACAAAAGCCAATGGTAATGAAGAATGAAGTTCAGCTGCATTAAAGGGACTGGCGAAAAATAAGTACTCGGCAATCGGTGAAGTATCAATTGACGCGTTTCAACTAACAGAAGCAGCCCTGGATGTGACGCTCAGTCTATGTCATGAAATTTGGAGGACAGCTGCCTGGCTGACTGACTGGAAGAAATCTATATTTGTTCCCATTCGACACAACGTGGAAATTATAGAACAATATCATATGTCAGCAAAATACTGCTGAAGATTATCCAAAAACAGCACACAGATAGGAACAGTCTGGAATTTCAGCATGGTTTATAAGAGGTCTTGGGACAAGGGATATATCATTGCTGATGTCAAATAGATCCTGGCTGAAAACAGAGAATACCAGGTGACTGTGATTTATTGACTAGCCAAAGGTATTTGACTGACTGTGTGGATCATGGATAAAATTGAGAAGAATGGTAATCCTAGAATCCTTAATTGTACTCATGAGAAATCTAATTTATAGATCATCCATATTCATTACCCAACTTTCAGATGAGTAGGAAGTCATTGAAAAGGCCATGGCTTGGATCAGGTGCACTTTAATCTTTAAACCGATATCCTTGTTCTTAAACAGTTTGGAGAGGTCTGTTCTTAAACGCTTTGGAGAGGTCTGTTCTTAAACGCTTTGGAGAGGTCCTTGACAGCAGATTTCCCAATGCAGTAGGTCTCTTGATTTATTAACTACAATGATGTTGATTGAGGATGCGAGTGAAATGAAATCGTTGACAGCTCTGATCTTTCTCCATTGATCTCGAAGAGGGGAATTGTTCTCGTTGTGGATGTTCATTGGTCTAATTGTGAGGATTTTTGTTTGCTGATGTTGAAGTGCAATTCCTATTGACAGCTTTTGTGTTTGATCTTTTGCAGAGTGGGTTTTGAGTCTTACTCACTTTCAATAAACAAGATTGTGCCATAATAATAATAAATAAAAACTCTCCGTAACACAAGTTGTTGTCCACCATCTTAAAAATATTATTTCTTTCTAATAGTAATGCTGTTACCAAGGGTGTTGACTGTGGAACCAAATAAACTAAAACTGTTAACTATCTCAATC
>NW_006399814.1:4563702-4590395 GCF_000299155.1 Elephantulus edwardii | reverse complement strand
ATGCTCCTTGGAGTCAAGGATTCTGAAACTTCGTCTGACATACTTTGGGCATGTTGCAAGGAGGGACTGGTCCTTGGAGAGGGACATCATGTTTGGGAGAGTGGAGGGATGGCGTAGTGGAGGAAGACCCTCGATGAGATGGATTGATACTATGAGTGGAGTGGTGGGAATGAGTGTGTTTGAGACAGTGAGGTTGGCACAGGATAGAACGGCATTTAAGGCTTTTGTACATAGGGTCGCTATGAGTCGCAAAGGACTCGATGGCACATAACAACAACAATAACAATAGTAATGCACATATTACTTTTTCTCCTTATATCCTAAATTTTGATTGCTATTTCTTTCTTTCTCCCCATGTTATAATTTATTTGAGGTTCTTGGAATAAAGTTGTTGTTGTTGTTGTTGTTGTTGTTGTTAAATGCCATGGAGTCATAGACAACTCACAGCGGCACTATTAACGAAAGTCCTGAACACGTATAACATTCATTGTTTCTCTAAGGTCATAGAGTTTCTGGAGACAAGCTATTTCAGAAATGGAAACGGATAACTACACAATTACTTTGTTAAACACTCTTTGGAAAGTTTATGAGCACTGGTAAAATTTATGTCTTAAGGGAAAATGTATTTCCTAGAACCACACTTAGCATTCACGGCTGTTTTCCAGACTACATAATAAGGAATATTTCCAAATCTCCTTCCTCTCAGTCTCCCCGCCTTTATGTCACAATCGTGGATGCTCACAGCCTACAGGGACAAGGTCGTAGACGTGCCGCTCACAGCATTCCTAACTTCTCCTCATGTCTTCATGTCTGATGGGATGTTGGTCCTGTCGACGCTCATCCCTCGTTTCTGCTTCCATCCACAAACCCTAAATATCCGAGTTGCATTCAGTATCTTGATAGTCTAAGGCAGAACCTTGGAAGTCCTGTCTAGTTGGGATGGAGAATACATCGGCCTCTGCAGAGGTCATGGGGCAGAGGTGGGTCTTAGAGGTGACCTCAGAAAGAACACAATTAATTGGTACTGAGAAGAATGAAAGAATGACCTTCCATGCACATGCAGGACCACTGTGCGTATCCTGACTTCAGGGTCACAAAAGGGAAGGAGAAATGAGGGTCTATTCTCAGGCATCTTGATAATTAATAGGAGGCCACTTGAAGGTTGTTAATAGTATAGTTCAATGGCGCTGATTCATTGCAGAAGCTTGGAACAGCTCGTCTGGAAAACAGTGGGTTCAGTCACACAGCCTTTGCCCATCTGGCCTGACACATGGTTAAAATGACAATATCAGGACTCGGTATTCTGGAGGAGCTAATTAAAGTTTACAAAGTCCCTCTTCTTTCTGTTCATTCTTCATTTCCTCTTTCACTCTTTTCTTCCTTCCTTCCTCCCTTCTTTCCTCCCTCCCTCCCTCTCTTTCTTCCTTCCCATACATATTTGTAGTCCCTCTTACAAGCCAGATATGGTGTAGGGCTAGTAGATAAAATAAACAAGACACCACTTCTCCTCTCACGAGCTTATCATATCATTTGAGAAGCAGGCACAAATACATAATATGTCAGAGGCTGATACAATCTTAAAGAAACAAACACACTAGGCAGTAGGGCTGGCACGGCGGGTGGATTAAAGCTCCCGAGACATGCCTGTAGGTACCAGCGCTGCTCCCTGCATGCTTTGCCACCAGGGCTTCCTCTTGTTTTATCGGTTCTATAAATCAACCACTACACTGGAGCTCATCAGGAAGCTCCAAGAAGGATCCAACCTAGAGAAAAATTGATGCTTCCAGCCAAGAGCCAGCACCACACAGCTACCCAGGCGAGTGGAGCCTTGCAAGTGGGAAGACTCAATCGTAACCCAGCCTTCAGCGGACTGCGTTGTGGCTATCGCCAGACTAGGGCCGTATGAGAGATACCAACAGGAAAAAATCAGCAAACGCCTTCCCAGTTTTCTGACTTTGAGAGCCAGTGAACATAGCGAACGGTGGTTCGTGCCCCTCTGTGTTGGGGTGCGTTGGGGTGCAGCCCTGAGGACCCGGAACAGACATTCAGCCCAGTGGTTGGAGCTCACAGAGGAGTGACTGCTTCCTTCATCAACAGCGGTAGCTCCACCTTTCCTGACAGTTGTCCTAGAGTATCTGAGGGAGTCACTGCCCTCTGGGGAAGCCTTGCCCGGCAGTGAAACCCTACCAGATGGTGGCTGGCTGGAGCCAGCAAACCCCTTCTCTGATTGATTGAACTTGAGCCCCGGAGAGCAGAGAGCATGGGGTACATATGGTGATGCATCGGGGGGAAGGCAGTGCCGGCGCCTTGGAGGGTGTTGAGGTAACTAAGTCACGTTGTCTTTGGTGACCTTCACAACTCCTTCCTCATCCGGCCTCAGCAGTCTTCTTCACCCCTTCCCCTCTGCCTCTCCTGGCTGGGAGTAAAGGTCCCTCTGTGGGACTGTCTTTGTTCTCTGAGCATCCCTTTATTCCTTGCAGCTTAGAGTCTATATATAAAACAAGGGTTGAAGAGGGTTAAGGGCATCTTATGAGACTTAAAGATCATAATCAAGGCTTGTGCTGGATGCAACGATTTGTGCATAGTTTCTTGGTAAGACACGAAGCTGTTTTTCACCTCAGCCTCCTAAGAAGGCCTGGATTTCCATAAGTAAGTAGCTAAACACAAGGTGCTGAAGGCAGACAGGGAAAGCGAGAGAGCACACACTCTTCATTAGCTTCTCTTCTCCCTAATAGGATCACAGAGGGCCCAGCGACATTTCTGCTTGGATAGCGGAACACAAAGCCGACGCTGGGCCTCAGCCACCTGGCAACTCTAGATTAAGCTCCATGGCTGCACCGGTGGCTGGCTGCTGTTCCCACAGGTCAGAGTTACCTGCAGTAAGCCCAGGCTGGGCGGTCCATCAGGCTTTGTCCCCCGCTGATGGGCCCCCCAGGCTGCTCTCGGTCTTGAGGTCTTGAGCCATCTTTCTCTGAGCTTGACCTTTGAGGCAGAAGTCCTCTTTGCCAGGGAACCAGGTGGGCTGGCAGCAGCCCTGCACCGGCTGACCAGCACCCCAGGCAGCCAGTCTTTCTCACAGTGCATGAAAAGGAGCAAGTCTCCTAGAAACAGATCGATAGACGCAGCTGGGAGAGAGCCATGAGCAAGCCGAATGAGAGGGCTGAGGCCAGGGGAGGCGGCAGCCTGCATCCAGGGCTGCTCAGAGCTGGGGAGGCAAACAGGAGAGAAGACTGCGGGCCGCAGGCCCCCTCAGGCCCCCAGCACCTGCTCCTGCAATCGGGACGCCTTCTTGAATGTCACCTGGAAGCCACTAGGAGGCCCATGCCTTGCACTGTGTGTTTGTGTGTCTCTGTGTCTGAGGCTAGCTGGTGTCCGTGGGGGCCTGCCAAAGCCACGGAGGGTAGACAGTATGCCCAGTCATTTGAAACATCCCTTGTGTTCAGGATGGGGAGTCCTCTGGGAATTGTTGTGATGTGTATGATTCTGAATCAGGTCCTTTAGAGCTGCAGATGGCCCAAGTCCATGAGCAGAGCCCACCCCCACCCCCCACCTGGGCATGAGTGCACCACGGAGGCTAGTGTAGCATTCTGAGTCCCACTGACTGACCCCACAGGAGAGAGCAGGACTGCCCCCCCCCCCATCCCCTAAGGTTTCTAAAGCTTTAGGTCTTTATAAGAACAGAGCATCTCACCTTTCTCACTACAGCAACTGGTAGATTTGAACTTCCAACCTTTCTGTTAGGCTGAACACTTTAATGGCTGTAGCACCATGGCTCCTTCAGTGAACCTTTCAGTCTGGAAAACAATCTGGAGTGATTCCACTCTGTCGCATGGGGACACCGAGAGGCCCCATCGCTCAGAGACTCTCAGAGGCCCTGAGCCTTGGGCCGTGAGTCTATCTGCAATGCCATTTCTCCTTCCTGAACGGCCCCTCCTCAGATGCTAGCCTGTTCCCTGCCAGGTGAACTGAGCCGAGGGTCCAGATGTCCACACAGGTGTGACTTCCTGGGCCTCTATCTGCCCCTTGCACTGGGTGCTGGAGGTGGGAGGGCAGCCTTCCGGTGTGATGTCAGAGAGCGGCCCTCACTTAGGAGGTGGCCAGACTTAATTACGCATTTCCATTTGCAGCATTCCGACTGCTCCTCAGTCCAAGCATGTTATTAAGGGCAAAACTGACAGCAAATGGCATTGTCTATAAAGAGCACACAGTTCTCATGGGCAAAGACTGTGCCTCACCCACAGATTCGTGGTGGTGGGATCTCCCTGCTGATGCCACACCACCCCTGCCCCCCTCCTATCAAAACCGCTTGTCCTCTGACTGGCTTCCTTTTGGAGGCCCAGACCTCAAGGCCCGAGAGCTGGAGCTGTAGCAGACGGAACCCTTCCTGAGAACTCCAAGTCTAACCCCCAAGGCCTTCGATGTCTCACACGCAGCTAAGCCCTGCTGCCTGCTAGCAAGCTGACTTCTGTACCCTAAAACTCCAGCTGTCTTAGAGACACCAGCACAACTAAGAAATCTGCTGTGCTGTGAATCCCACTCCAGCCTTTTAATAAGTTTCAAGAGGCTACAAAAAGCCTCTTGTACCAAACACACACGTAAATTCTATGACATCAAATTTTTGAGACAAATATCTTGGATTGTCCCACTTTCTCAGGGGAGCAAACAGGAAATCAGTGAAGGAAGCCTTTATTCAAGGACACAGCGTGTCGCTCTTGTACCAGCTCACCTGTACACAGGATACCCCGATGTCAGGGGCGGCTTGTGGGGGGCAAGGTGCCAAGTGGATGATCACAGAGAGGAAAAGCCGCAGCCCACCATTGTCCTCTCTCCAAGCTCACACATCTCCAGCAGGGGACTTACCTGTCCCAAGCTGCAGTCCACAGGTCTCTGACTTTGAGGTCATGGCATCTGCCTTCTAGAATGACGGGCGTGATTTGGTGTGACCCTAGACCACGACTCACACAAAGTCATCGAATAGCATGCCACCCAGGTTTTTCCAGTACCTGAGAATCCAGCATGTAAAATTTCTGAAAGCTTCAAGTTTTCTGTAACGTGTGTAATAGCATGACTCAACCTGACTCAAGCGTTAACTCCCCTGGAAACAGAATCTGCCCTGAGTCACCTGTTTGTTATGAATGAAAGTATGTCTCAAAAGGACATTATGATGAGTGAAATATATAAGTCACAAAAGGACAAATACTGCATAGTACCACAGTTGTAAAATGAGACTGACTTTGGAGTTGGGGGGAGACTGAGAAAGATGGGATAAATAATGTATACTGCGCTGAAACAGATGAGGGAGAGAAGTGTTTAAAAGGGATATGTGGTTAGGCATTATTGTCATGACAGGAGTCCAGAACGAAGGCTGCATAGTGGAATGGACTTGCGGGAGAGATTGTAAAACAATGAAAGAATTTTTCTTTTACTTTTCAAAGAGAAGAGCAAACTGGGGCTGAGGGGTGGGCAGGGAGAAAAGTGCAACAATAAATGAATGGCAATCCAAAATCTCTGTAAACTTTCCTTAAAATTAATAATAATAATAATAATAAAATGTTTCTTGCAATTCTCACTCCTCAGCTGGTGCTTTGTCCCACAGAGGGTGGGTTTCCCATCCTCCAGTCACAGGGAGGGGTTTTCCATGCTCTGTCCCACAGGCGATGAGTTTCCTATGCTACATCCCACAGGCGCTGGGTTTCTCTTGCTCCATCAAGTGTCCTGTTGCCTCACTTTCTGTTATAGTTTCTTGTGTTACATTCAGAGGCTCTGTTATGTAGAGTGTGCTTTAGCCAATCACGTTTGTGCTGTGAGAGAGCAGAGAAACACCCAGAGATGGAGGGAGTCTGGTGACATGCTGCAGAAGGCAAGGAGCCAGGAAGGAGGGCCTGACTGCAGAGCCAGCGCAGAGCCTTGTCCTGGAGAGGGTGCCCTGGAGAGAATGCCCTGGAGAGGGTGCCCTGGAGCTGGGCTTCCAGCCTCCTGAACTGTGAGGAGCGAATGTCCATCTACCCGATAAAGTCAGCCACTTGGGGTGTTTCTCTTACAGCAATCCCGCATCTTTAATGCACAGACGCTCTTTAACCTGGTTAGCTCAAATAACACTATTTTTCCCCAGACCACCACCTGTTGTATTTGATTATAGATGCTTTCCTGACCTCACTGTGGTGCTATGTAAGGTCCTTCGTAATTCCGATTTCTGGAGGACATCTGGCTTTAAGGACTTCCAGAGCACGTCTAGAAGCCAAGGCAGCCTGTCCTCTCTCACAGAAGCGGGACACAAGCGAGCATGCCTCTTCTGGCTCTGATCACATGTTCTTCGCATCCTGTCATGATTTGGAAACAAGTCCCAGAAAACATCAGGCTGGTCATCTCAGGGCGTTAGGCTCCTGGAGATGCCCATGGTGTCCCAGGGTGATAAAAGAGCTCATTGCCATGGCTGTAAGGTTGGAGATGTGAATAGCCCTTGACAGAATCTGCTTCCAAAACAATCAGCCCCTAGAAGCCCTGCAGAGCACACTTCTGTTCTGGTCACCAGATCTTGGAGTAGACTTAGGGCCTACTTATTTGGAGAGAAGAGACTATTGCCAGCTGAAGGGGAGCAGAGAAGCCAGCGATGAGTGTTCACATGGAAGTGGGTCGTTGTTCACAGATGCGAAGGCCCCCTGTGTTACCAGGACCATCTTTAAGCTAAGCCAGTGTTGTGGGAAACAGGAATGATCTTTTCTCATCAACCTTGGAACAGAAACCACAACATTCACCAGAATCCGTGCTCCCAGTTGGGACTGATCCTTTGTGACTCACTTTCTTCTTTCTTTATTATTATTAATAATAATTTTAATGAAAATTTACAGAGATTTTGGATTGCCATTCATTCATTGTTGCACTTTTCTCCCTGCCCATTCCTCCCCTCCAGTTTGTTTTTATCTTTGAAAAGTAAAAGAAAAATTCATTTATTGTTGTACAGTCCCTCCCCCCAAGTCCACTCCACTCTGCAGCCTTTGTTCTGGATTCCTGTCATGACAATAATACCTAATCATATACCCCTTTTTAACAGTTCTCTTCCTCAGCTGTTTCAATGCAGTATACATTATTTATCCCATCTTTCTCAGTCTCCCCCCTCCGCAACTCTGATGTCAGTCCCGTTTTACAACAGTGGCAGTATGCAGTATTTGTCCTTTTTGTGACTCGCTTTCAATGCCCAGGCTTCTCCTTTCTGTTTGACATTCTTGTCTGTTCCCATGTGCTGGGATGCAAAGCTTCCCTCTACCTCTTACTCATAGGAAGGAAACTGAAAGAAGACAAAACTCATTAGTCAATTGTGAGCACCTTGTGGAATTTAAGGGGTGGCAGGTTTAGGTTGGGACTATTGCCCCAGCCAACAGTTTAGGGACTGGATAGATAATCATGAAAAGTAACAGAATAGCTGAGAAAATAGGTTCGTCTGGAAAATCATCCGATCCCAGAATCTCTGGTGTGTTTTCTTCATGAGTGCTGTCTTGTTGTTAAGTGTCTTCATGTCAATTCTGACTCACAGTGACCCTACTATTTTATACACAGTGGAACCAAACATTTGTCCATTCTTACAACTGTAGCAACGACTTTGCCGATGCATTTAATCTGTCCCATTGGCCATCTTCCTCTCCTCAATTCTAGGGAACATTCTGGCGATATCTCCTCTAAAACACATTAGCTTGTTCTCCTGAAGGTCTACTGTATATTGTTGTTGCTGTGTAGAGTTGAGTCAGAACCAGTCAATAGCTGGGTTTTCAGAGGCAGTAAATTACACAGAAGCTTCTCCCAAGGAGCAGCTGGTGGATTCGAACCATGTGCCTTTGGCTTTGTACAGCAAATATTATTTACCAACATCTTAATTCTAGTGCGCCATTTTTTCTTTTGTTTTTGAGTTGTTGTTGTTGTTGTTGTTAGGTGTCACTGGGTAAATACCATCTTACAGTGACCTCATATACAGATGCAAACTTTACCTCAACCTGAACATCTCCACAATATCCTCTGTGTTTAAGTCCACGCTTGCTGTGTAGCGTTTAATTTCTTGAATATTGCTTCCCTGGGCAATGAATGTGAAATGTGAATCTGACTAAAATGAAATCCTTGTTAACGACAGTATCTTCTACATTTACCATCAATTTGCATATTGGTCCATTTGTGAGTATTTTTGTTTTCTTTAGGCTCAAGTATAATTCGCACTGAAGGTTGTAGTCTTTCTATGTACAATGAATGTTTCAAGTCCTCCTCACTTTTCTGGAGGTAGGCTGTAGATGGGCTGTGGGTGGGCTGTAGGTGGGCTGTGGCCTCTGCATGTTGCAGTTGGTTCCTGAGTCTTCATCCAATCCCAGTAGTGCCGTACACCACTAAACAATAAACTCACCGGGACTTCTTGTGGAGAAGAATCTGAAGTGGTCAAGAACTTAATTTTCCTTAGATCAATAACCAACACCCATGGGAACAACAGCTGAGCATCGGGAAAATCTGCTGCAAGAGGACTCCGTAAATGTTAGAAAGCAAGAAATACCGACTTCTAGAAAGCAAACAAGCACTTGGAAGGCTAAGGCACATTTGACCTAAGGCACGGGATTTTCAATCAACTCAGATAACATGCAAACATTGGACAAAGAAGTTCTGAAAAGCAATTGGCACATTAGAACTGCGCAGCTCATTTAAAACATTAAGCGTGCCATGCAGGCTAGAAGAACGTGCACATGTGCCACAGAAGTCCAGGCCGATCGTCCCTTGTGGGCGAGGCTCTATCTTCAGCTCACTCACTTCATGTGCTAGAAAAGGAAGTGATATGTGTAACAATGAAAGTTAATAAAAAATCAGTGAAATTCTGGATGAGACAGATTGAGACAATGGCTGCAAAAACGGGTTCCAACGTAGAAAGATCGTCAAGATGAGCAGGACAGGTAACACTGTGTTTTGCTGCACATACAGTCGCCATGGTTACAGTCCACCAGCCTGGAACGATTTCTTTCTCAATCTCAGACTTTGTGAACAATCACCTTTCACCCTGGAGAGAGTGCGATTTCTCCTGGGGCAGAGACTCCTGGGAGCAGGTATTTTCCTTTGTGCTTCAAGGCTGACTCCCTGCACTCACAGTGCCTCCGCTGCCCTGCAGAAGGTCCCCATCCTCTTGGGGTTCTCTCCTTTCTGAGACTCCTCTGCTCCTCAAAGTTTTCCAGGCTAAGTTAGGATGCTGCACTGAGTCCCACGGGGTGCCCCCATCCCCTGCAGCCTTCTGTCTGGAATGATAGTTCAGAAACACAGAGAGACTTCTGAGGTCAGAAATATCCTGAAGTCTCCAACACCAGCTCACAGCCCAGCAGTACAGACTTCGTAGCCGCTAAATAGAAATTGTTCAGGGAAGGATATAATTTACAATTTCTTAAAATGGTTTGAAGTTCAGAGAGATGGGGGTGGGAGGTGGGAGCAGAAGCAGCAGCAGCAGCACTAATTTTACCAGGTCCTCTATGGTCTGAATTTTTAAGACTTGCATTTCAAAGGGATTTGGAACTTCTCTTCAATTCATCAAGTTGCTACTTTGCAAACTCCACTTGATTCCTGAGCTCATCATGAATTTTATGAATTTTGTATTTTTACACCAGGGCTCTTTGAAGTTTTATCCTTACAAAGCAAAAAAAAAAAAAAAAAAAGAAGGTGGGGAAAAAAAACAAAAGCAAAAGCAAAACATGACTTTTTCTTTTATAGCAAAGAATGTGCAGCTGCAACAAAGTTCACGTTCAACAACCATTGAAAAGCTGGAAACTGAACTTGAAAGTAAACAGATTAGTGTAAATTTGCATTGTGTAGCAGGATGTAGTCCTTCAAGAGATGAGTTCTTACCCTGCCCGATGACTTGGAGGCATTTTCACAGAATACAGAAAGCAAGATGCTGAAAGTGATGTTTAATAAAATGTGTTTTTTTAAAATACTGGCCAAATATAAGTGTGCTTATTTCTACATGAGTATTCCTGTTTATATTTTTGCTTATTCCTATCTGTGTGCACTGTGTATTTGTGTGAATCAAAGTACATGCACACAAATATGTGTGTGTGTGTGTGTGCCCGTGATATATGTATATTTGATTATGTTGTTGTTGTTATTGTTGCTGGTAGATGTTGTGAGGTCAAGCATGACTCTCAGCACCCCTATAATGAACAGATGTGACCCATGTCTTATCCTGAGCCGTCCTCACTGTCTCTGACACACTTGAGCCCATTGCTGCAGTCTGTGTCAGCTCATCTCATCCAGGGTCTTTCCAAGCATGATAGCTGTTCCCAAGGAATTAGCTTCTCCTAGCAATATGTCCCAAACACATGAGGCAAAGTTTCATCATTCTTGCTTCCAAGGAGGCCTTTAGCTGCATTTTTTCCTAAAACACATCTGTTTGCTTGTTGACAGTCCATGTGACACTCAGTGATCCTCTCCAGCACCACAACTCAAAGGCATCCATTCTTCTTCTGTCATTCTTATTCCTTGTCTAATTTTCAGATGTAGCCCAAGTGATTGAAAAGGTTATGATCTGAATCAGGCACACCTTAGTCCTCAAACTAACATCATTGCTCTTCAATATTTTGGAGCGATCCCTGACTGTCCTTGTGCAATACCTCTCCTGATATCTTGACTTCTGGTACCAAGAGTGCTGACTGTGGATTCAAGTAAGTAAATCATTGGAATTTCTCCATCTCTCCTTTTCTCCATCTGTCATAAAGTTGCTTATAAGTCTAGTGGTGAGGATTTTTGTATTCTTGATGCTGAGATGTGAATTATACTGCAGACTGCAGTCTTTGATCCTCTGCCATTAAGTGTTTCAAGTCCTCGTCACTTCAGCAAGCAAAATTGTGCCATCTGCACAGCACAGGCTGTGGGTGAATATTCTCCGATCCTGATCTCAAGTTCTTCTTCAGGGTCTAGCTTCTTGAACTATTTTCTCACCATACAGAATAAGTTGGTATAGGGAAAGGCTAGAGCTCTGACAGGTGCGTACCTTTCCTGATTTTAAACCACGTGGTGCTCCCTTGTTCTGTTTGGACAACAGCATCTTGACCTATATATAGATTTTGCATGAGCCCGATCACAAGCTCTGGTACTCCCAATCTTTTCGTTGTTAGCCAAGGTTTGTTATTATCCATACAGTCAAATACTTTTGCATAGCTGTTGTTGCTATTAGGTGTTATTCAATAATTAAAAAAAAACAAACAACAGATAGATGTTATTCTGATATTCTCTACTTTCAACAAGGAATCATCTGGCTTTAGTAATGATATCCCTGGTGCCATGCTTCTTCTAAATGCAGCTTGGACTTCGGGCAGTTCTCTGATAACATACTGTTCTAGCTGTTTTGGGATGGTCTTTAGCAATGATTTGCTTGCACATGATATTAATTACATTGTTCAATAATTGCCACATTCTGTTGGTCACCTTACTTGGAAATGCGAACAAATATGGATTTCTTCCAGTCAGCTGGCCAGGCAGTTATTTCTTCCATCAACTGGCCAGACAGCTGTCCTCTAAATTTTCTGGCAGAGACTGGGGAGTACACAGGACTGCATTCATTATTTGAAACACGTCTATATCCGACTGGTCCTTGACGCCTTGCTTTTTGTCAGTTCCTTCGATGTAGCTTGGACTTCTTCCAGACCATTCTTCATTACCATTCGTTCTTGTTAAAATCGTCCTTCCTGAAATTTTTCATTATCAACCAGTTCTTTTTGGTCAAATGATTCTGTGTATTCATTCCATCTTCTGATGATGCTTCCTTCATTACACATTTTGCCCTTAGGATTTCTCAGTATTGCAGTTTGAGGATTGAATTTGTTTTTCAACTTTTTCTACTTGAGAAATACCGATCTATTTCTTCTATTTTTATTCTTCAACTCTTGCTCTTTGCACATTTCATTATAAAATGTTGTGTTGTTTTCTCAAGATGCCATTTAAATCCTTCTGTTTATTGAAAAAATTATATTTATTTCCTTTGTTTTGACTTCTCAACACTATCGTAGAATTTTCAGAGTCTCTTCGACATTCATTTTGGTTTTTTCTTCTCTTATCTATCCTTAATGTCATCCCATAACTTATTTTATTTTCAATCATTAGTGCTCAACACCTCCAACCAATTCTGGAGATGATTTTTAAATTAAAATGGGATCAATTCAAAGTTCTGTTTTGGTTCATATGGGCTAATTTTCATTTTCTTCAGCTACAATTTGAACCTGGACATGATTGTCTATTCCACAGTCAGCACTTGGCCTAGTTTTGACTGCTGATATTTAACCTTTCCACTAATTGTTTCAACAGATGATTCCTATGCAGTCCATCAGGGAAGGTCCATGTGTAAAGTCATTTTTTCTGTTTTTTGAAAAATATATTTGTGGTGAATAAATCATTGAAATTCTGACATTCAAGCATTCAATATCCAACCTCATTTCTGTGATAAAGACCATACTTTTCACTACCATTCCTTCCTAATTGTTTCAACTTTTGCATACTGTTGTTGTCATTGTTAGGTGCCATTGAACCAAGTGCGACTCTTCAAATAATATATCTGAACTCTGTCCTATCCTGTGCCATCCTGACACTTTCTGACACACTTGAGCCCATTGCAGCAGTCACTGTGTCAATCCACTGGTCAGGAATCTTCCTCTCCTCTGCCAGTCCTCCACCTTTGCCAGCATCATGCCCCTCTCCAAGGAATAGCCCCTCCTTAGCACATGCTAAAAGTATGTGAGAGGAAGCCTCATCATTCTTGCCTCCAGAGAGCACTCCAGCTGCACCCTCTCCAAGACAAACTTGTTTTTTCCTTTGCTCTTCTCCAACTCCACAGCTCAAGGACTGTGTTTTTGCATTCTAGTTATCAATAATTATTAATGCATCTTGATAGCATGTTTTGTCAGTTTTGGACTTCAAAAGATAGTAGAAATCTTCAATTTTGTCCTCTTTAATGTTTAGTATATATATTTGAGTAATAGTCATATCAACAGATCTTCCTAGTATGCATGTGGGTACTATCATATCACTCACTACATTGGACTTTAGGATGTTGTTGTTTGTACCGTAGAGTTGGAACTGAGCATAGCTGACCCTCTGGCAGGTTTTCAGAAGCAATAAATTGCAAGGGAGGAGATTGTCCATCCTTCTCCAGTGGACCAGCTGGTGGCCTTCAACCACGTACCTTCGGGATTGCAGTGCAGCTTCTTGCCACTAGGCCACCAGGGCTCATATTAGGATAGATCTTGAAATTATCGTTTTCACTATGAATGTAATATCATTCTTCATCAATTTCTCATTCCCACAATAATAGAATAATAGATCATATGGGTTTTTTTCCTTTTATTCAAAATGGCCCATGCCCATCTGTCTCAGTTCACTTACCTCGAAGGTCGAAGTTCTCACTGTTGACAAGCATCAGCTTTCCTGCATTCATACTTTGTATTTCCACGCACCGATTATCAAAGCGTGCTTGCAGCTATTTCTTCTCATTTTGAGTGACTTCAATTCTAGGATCTACTTCTAAGACTTTATTTCTCTATTGTTCACAGAGTTTTCGGAGGCCTGTTATTTCAGGATTGGATGAGCAATCCTGCTTTGTAGTCTGTTTTTATCTGGAAGCACTTCTGAAACTTGCCCACCATGGTGATCCTTCTGGCATTTAAAACACTGGTGATGGGGCTGTTGCAATTCACAGTAACCCACAAGTTATCCTAGTACAGTAAACAGACAGGCAAGTGCTGAAGAAAAAAAAGTTGTAGAGATTTACAGAGCTAAGCTACAAAGTAATTGTTGTTTTTATGTGCTATTACATTGTCTATGACTCATGCTGACCCTGGGTACAACAGCTCTGAGGACTGTCCTGTCCTGAGCCAGTCAGTCTCATTGACTCTGACACACCTTCTGCCATTGCTCCAGTTATTGTATCAGTCCATCTC
Source organism: Elephantulus edwardii (assembly GCF_000299155.1). Classification (NCBI taxonomy): domain Eukaryota; kingdom Metazoa; phylum Chordata; class Mammalia; order Macroscelidea; family Macroscelididae; genus Elephantulus; species Elephantulus edwardii. The sequence goes on along the minus strand of NW_006399814.1, from coordinate 4,576,458 downwards.
ATCTGGGTCTTCTTCTTCTGCATTGGCCCTCCACATTTCCCAACATCTTGTCTTTCTCCAAAGACTGATCCCTTCTGGCCACATGCCCAAAGTATGTGAGATGGAGCTTCAAAATCCTAGCCCCAAGGAGCAACTTGTCATCACCTTCTCCAAGACGGATCTCTTTGTTCTCTGGATGTCCCACAGTATGTTTAATACTCTTCTCCAGCACCACAATTCAAAGGCATCAATTCTTCTTCTGTCATCCTTAGTCATTGTTCAGCCCTCTGACGCATAGCAAGTAATTGTGAAGACTATGGCCTGAATTAGGCACTCCTTAGTTTCTAGACTGACTCAGAAAAAAAAATACACTTTTATGCTTTTTATAATGCTAGCATATAAAAGATTCTGAAAATTTCCTTGACTGTAGAGTAGCAAAAGTGAACCAAACAAATAATGATAAAAGAGCTAAATAGATTTCAAAGGGTAACTTGGGAAGACAACATGGAGAATGATAATGAAATGTGCAAATACATGGAGTTAGAAAACCAAAGGAAAAAACACACCTGGAAACTCTCAAGTGGGATGAAGCTGAAGGGGGGAAAAATTAAGTGTCTGTTTACAATACTGAAGGATTCTGTGGACAAAATTTTGGAAACCAGATGAGGAGTCCACAGGGCAATCAGTGGCAGTGGCCACATGTGAACAGAACTTGGAATGTGAGCAGTTGCTGTGCCAACCCACCTGGCTGAGGGTATTCCTCACATTCCAAGCTCTGCTCCCGCAAACTTCCCAAGCATGATATCCCTCACCAAGGAATAACCTCTCCTAGCAACCTGTCCAAAATAAGTGAGACAAAGCTTTACCATATTTGCCTCCAAGGAGCACTCTGGTTGCACCTTCTTCAATACATATCTGTTTGTTGTTTTGGCAGTCCATGGGATATTCAGTACTTTCACCAACACCACATGTAAAAGGCATCAATTTTTCTTCTATCATCCTTATGTATGGGCCAGTTATCAGCACCATAGCAAGTGTTTGCAAAGGCCTGAAAAAGATTGAATGTCATGGATCATGCACATTTTAGTCCTCCAACTAATCTCATTCCTCCTCAGTAATTTAGAAAGGTCCCTAACAGCAGACTTTTCTAGTGCAGAATGTCTCCTGATCCCCTGATTGCTGGTACCAACTGTATTGATTGAGGATCTAAGAAAGATGATGTCATTGACTGTTTCAGACTTTACTTCATCTGCGTGGTGTTGTCTATTGGTCCCGTGTTAAGAATTTTTGTTTTCTTGATGCTGAGATGCAATCATATTGAAGGCTGTTATAGTCTTTGATCTTCTCCAGCAAGAGCTTCAAGTCTTCCTCCGTGTCATCAAGCGAGATTATGTCACATTCACAACAAAGGTTATTGATGAGTCTTCCTCCAATCTTGACCCCACATTCTTCTTCATAGAATTAAGCTTATCAAAGGATTTGGTCAAGATGCAGATTGACGTGTTGCCCCAGCAAACACTTCCAATACAATATTGAAAAGAAGTGGTGACAGTGGGCATCCTTGTCTGGTCCCTGTTTGCCTATCAGGTCAGTGGTAAGAATCTTCGTTTTCTTGACGTTTAGATGTAATCCATATTGGAGACTGCATTCTTTGCTCTTCTACAAGTGCTTCAAGTCCTCCTCATTTAGAGCAAACGACGTTGTGTCATCTGCATGTCACAGATTCTTGATGCATAGCACTTCAATCGTGATGCCACATTCCTCTGCATAAAGTCCAGCTTCTCAATTAATTTGCTCAGTATACAGATTGAATAGGTATGGAGAGAGAATACAGCCCTGACACACTCCTTTCTTATTTAAACCATGAAGTGTTCCCTTGGTCTGGTCACTCAGTGGCCTCCTAATTTAGGTATAGGTTTCATATGAGGACAATTACGTGCTCTGGGATTCCCATTCTTTTCAATATTAGCCCTAAAGTGTTATGATCCACACAGCCAAATGCCTTTTCATAGTCAATACACATAAATAGACATTCTTCTGGTATTCTTTACTTTCAGCCAGGATCCATCTGACCAATGATCAAAGACCAGATGAGTTGTGGGATGCTATCAGGGATATCATCAATGAAGAAAGCAAAAGGTCATGACAAATACAGAGCAGAAAGAAAAAGCAGAAGTAGATGTCAAAATAGACTCTAACAATTGCACTAGAGAGCCGAGAAGCCAAAATAAAGGGAAAACATTGCAGAGTAAGAGCTTAACAGAAGATTTCAAAGGGCAGCCCGAGAAAACAAAGAAGTTTTATAAGGGAATGTGAGGAGAGCTGAGATTGGAGAATAAAAAGGGGAGAATTTGCTCTGCATTTCTCAAGCTTGGAGAACTGAAAAACACATTTAAGTGTTGAATTGCTGTATTGAAAGATGCTCTAGGCAATATATTGAATGACCCAGAAAGGGAATACACAGAATCATTGTATGAAAAAGAACTGATTGACACCGAAAATTTTCAGGAAGAACTATATGACAGAGTGTGGAAATTATAGAGCAATATCACTAATATCACATACTAGCAAAATCCTCCTGAAGATTATCCAGAAATGACTGCAAGAGTACATAGACAGAGAACCAGAAATACAAGCCGGGTTTAAAAGAAGTCATGGCAGTAGAAACACTATTGCCAATGTCAGATGAATCTTGGCAGGAAGCAAAGCATACCAGAAGACATCTATTTGTGTTTCATTGACTATACAAAGACATTTGACTGCGTGAATCACAAATTGTGGCTAATCTTGAAGAAAATGAGAATCTCGGAACACTTGATTGTTCTTATGTGAAACAGATACTTGGACCAGGAGTCAGTCCTCAGAACAAAGCAAGGAAACAATACATGTTATCATTATTCTATTATGGAAATAAAATTAAAAGTATTTGTTCTATATGTAAAAAAAGAAATAAAACCCATTTTCTCTTGTAAAAAAAAATGGCTAGAACAGTGCATACATAGGGACCTGCCAGAATTTCAAGCAGGACTTAGAAGAGGCTGTGGTGCCAATGATGTCGTTGCTGATGTCAGATAGATCCTGGCTGACAGTAAAGAATAGACATCATTTCTCTTCAGTCATTTGCAGAAGTTCTTGACTACAGACTGTCCTAATTCAATATGTCTTCTGATCCCCTGACTGTGGGCACCTAGAGCATTGATTGTGACGGTTTCAATATTTCCCCATCTATCAGATATTATCTGTTGGTTGAGTGGTGAATTTTTTTCCCTAATGTTGAGATATATGAGCAAAGACCAAACGAGCTGTTGGAGGATATCAAGAACATCATCCACGAAGAACGCAAAGGTCACTACTATGACAGAGCAGCGGGGAAAAGACCAAGACTGATGTCAGACGAGACTCTGCATATTGCACTAGAGTGCCCAGAAGCCAAAGCAAAGGGAAGAAATCAAGAAATTAAGGAGCTGAACTGATGATTTCTAAGGGCAGTGCAGGAAGACAAAGTAAAGTATTATAATGATTCATGTGCAAACAGCTGGAGTCAGAAAACCAAAAAGGCCGAACTCGCTAAGCACTTCTCAACTGAAGGAACTAAAGAACATATTCAAGCCTCAAGTTATAATGCTTAAGGATGCTTTAGAAAGAATGTTAAATGATCCAGGAAGCATTAAAAGAAGATAGAAGGAATATACAGAGTCACTGTTGTTGTTTTCAGGTGCTGTCGAGTTGAATACAACTCATAATGACTCTGAATAAAAGATCTGAATCCAGTCTGGTCCCGTGCCGGCCTCAAACTTCCTGACACACTAGAGCCCATTGCAGCAGTCATCGTATCAGTCCACCTGGTTGAGGATCTTCCTTTCCTTCACCGACTGTCAATCGAATAGCACCTTCTAGCAATGTGTCCAACGTATGTGAGGCAAAGCCTCATCAATCTTGCCTCCAAAGAGCACTCCAGCTGCACCCTCTCCAAGACAGGTCTCTTCGTTCTCTTGACTGTCCATGGGATGTTCTGCAGCTCACTGTACCAAAAGGAGTTGGCTGACACAGAAGAATTTCCATGAAACAATGTAAGAGCAAGTCTGTGGTGATGAAGGAAGAAGTTCAATCTTCTCTGAAAGGATTGGCAATAAACAAGTCCCCAGGACTTGACAGCATACCAATTGGCGTGTTTTAACATACACTGTGCTGGATGTGCTCACCAAGTTGTGCCAAGAAATCTGGAGGACAATCCCCTGGCCAACTGACTAGAAGAGATCTATGTTTGTTCCCATCTATAACTTTTCAATCTACATGCAGAACAAATCATCCAGGAGGCTGGGCTCTATGAGGAGGAGTGTGGCATCAGAACTGGAGGAAGACTCATCAACAATCTGCATTATGCAGATGACACAATCCTGTTTGCTGAAACTGGGAAGGACCTGGAGCACTTGCTGTAGAAGTTCAAGGACTGCAGCCTTCAATATGGATTGAAGCGCAACATTAAGAAAGCAACGATTCTCACCACTGGACCAATTGGCAACATTATGATAGTGAAGAGACTGAGATTGTTAAGAGCTTTAGTTTGCTTGACTCCACAGTCAACATTCTTGGTACCAGCAGCCAGGAAATCAAAAGATTAATTGCATTGGGAAGGTCTACTCTCAGGGACCTCTCCAGAGTCCTGAAGAGCAATGATGGCAGGATACAGACTAAGGTGTGCCTGATCCAAACCACACTCTTTGCAATTACTTGCTATGCATTGGAAAGATGGGCAATGACAATGACTAGGGATGGCAGAAGGAGAATTGATGCCGTTGAGCTGTGGTGCTGGAGAAGAATATTGACTAGACCATGGACTACCAGAACAAAGAGGAGAAACCAGGCTGCTCACTGAAGGCAAGGATTCTGAGGCTTTGTCTGACATACTTTGGGCATGTTGCAAGTAGGAACCAGTGCTGAGAGAGGAACATCATATTTGGAAGGGTAGAGGAAGACACAAGAGAAGAAGACCCTGATGAGATGGATTGGTTTGGTGACTGGAGTAATGAGGCTAGGTGTGTCAGAGACAATAAGCTTGGCACAGAATAGAGCAGGTTTCAGGGGTATGTATGTATTGTAAGAAGGGTCTCTGTGAGTCACAAGTGGCTCGGTGGCACGCAATGTTGAGAAGTAATTCATACTGTAGGCCATAGTCCTGGGTCTTCTGCAGCAAGTGTTTCAAGTCCTCGTTACTTTGAGCAAGGAAAGTTCTTTTATCTGCATAATGCAGGTCATTGATGAGTCTTACCTCCTATCCTGATATCACGCTGTTCTTTTGGAATCCAGCTTCTAGATTAATTTGATTAGCATACAGATGGAATAGCCATGGAGAGAGGATACAATTTAGATGTACACTTTCCTCCTTTTTCAGTATTGTAGTGCCCTGTTGTTTTGTTTGTATTACAGCTTCTTGGTCTAGGTATAGGCTTCATATGAGCACACACAAGTGTTCTGGGTTTCCCATTCTTCTTGTTTGGTTGTTTGGTTTTGTTTTACAGATCATCATTATATTTTGCTGAGTTAAATAAGGCATACTCAAAATGCAACACATCATATGATTCTATTTCTATTACATTCTGAAAAAGATAAGACTCTGGGAATAAAAACATCAAGAGCCAGTAGACAGATTATCCATAAAGGGTCAGTATGAGAATTTACAGGATGAAAGGAGCATTCTGAATGGAATCGCAGGCATGAACATTTGATGCTATGCATTTCTCAAACCCCACAAAATATAACTTTCCCAAAAGTAAATTTTATAAAGTGTATATAACAAAAATTAACTGTACTGTGGAGAAAAAGGGTAGAGTCAAAAAAGAGAGGAAGCCCCTTCACAAGATGTGCTGACATTGTGACCGTTACAAAGGCTGGGGCATGTGGGAGCTCATGGGGATGGTGCAGATAGAGCGAGGTTCTAACTCACTGCCCAGTGACACTGAGGGTCATAGTAGACTGGACGGCACACAGCCACAACAAAGGGAGAGATGAAGGTTAAAACAGAAACCATGGTGCTAGATTGAGATTATCGTGCTGTGAACTATCGAGTCGGAACCAACTCATAGCTGATCCTCCCACAGGTGTTCAGAGGCCGTTAATTGCCTAGGAGGAGCTTGCCCATCCTTCTTCAGAGCAGCTGGTAGACTCGAGCCCCCGCCTTCGCAATTGCAGTGCAGTTTCTTTCCGCTAGGCCACCAGGGCTCCCATGAAGGTATCATTATTGACTTTTTGTTTTCTCACTGTGGTTTGAAAGTTTACCAAAAGGATGGATTTTCACTCATAGGAAAAGGAAGGACTCTCTGAAAGGAATGGAAGATTAGACATTATGCGTATGAGAAGACATGAATTATAATTCACCTTATATTGCAATTACTTTAAAACAACAGCACCATAAGTCATTACTTTATACGTGGACCTCATCTGATGGACTGCATATAAGTCACACAGACTACATCTGGAGAAGCTCACTATCACCAGTGAAAACCTGGCCAGATGCTAACTGTGGAACAGACTGTCAATTAGAACATGACATTCAATTAACAATTTGAACTTGTGCAAGTTCAAACCGAGGCTGAAGAAAGGTAAAACTAGTGTACAAGAACTGAAACATGACCTTGAGTCTATGACACTTGAATTTTAAAATCATCTTGAGAATGGATTTAAGGCATTGAACACCAATATCAATGATTAGATGAATTTTGGATGACATCAATGATACAATTCATGAAGAGAGCAAAATCCTTATAAAGACAGAGGACAAAGAAAAAAACCTAATATTGATGTTAGAAGAGACTCCGAAAATTGTACTAGATAGTTGAGAAGCCAAAACAAAGGGAAGAGATGCTGGAGTAAAAGAGCTGAACAGAACCTTCCAAAGGGCAGCTCAAGAAGACTAAGTAAAATACTATTCTGAAATTAAATGAATAAAGGGTTAGAGTTGCAGAATAAAGAGGAAAGAATGTGTTCAATATTTCTCAAGCTGAGAAAATGGAAAAACCAATTCAAATCTGAATTACTACTGAAAGATGCTGTAGGCAAAATCCTTAATGATGCAGCCAGCGTCGATAAAAGATGGAAGGAATACACAGTGTCACCGGATCAGCAAAATTGTGTGGCATGGAAATATTCCAGAAGTACCATGTGATCAAGAGCCAGCGGTGACAAAGAATTTCAAGCAATCCAAAAGGCTTTGGCAAAAACAAAAAACAAAAAAGGCTTCAGGAATCAACGAGGTACTAAATGGCACATTTCAAATACCAGATGTCGTCCTGAACATGCTCATTTCTAAATGACTGGTGAGCAAACGGCCAGGACATTTTGAAAACAGCTACCTGGCCAAGTCACTGGAAGAGATTACATTTGTTCCGATTACCAAGAATAGTGGTCCAACAGAATGCGGAAAACATCAAATTGCATATGGTCTAGAGGAAAGAATCTGTGCTGCAATCCAGAAGGCCCGTGGTTCAAATCCACCAGCTGCAGCTGTTCCACAGAGAGAAGGAGGGGCAGTCTCCTCCCACGCAATTAAACTGCCTCTGAAAACCCGCCAGAGGGTCAGCTGTGGGTTGGTTCTGACTCTACAGGACACAAAATAACAGCATATAAATATGTAAGTCTGTTTCTATATTTATATATTGTTGGGTGTGGTGAAATCCCCCGTGACTCACATAATGATCCTTTGTAGAACAGAATCAACAATTGTCCTGGTCGATTGCATTATCCTGTTGCCACGTTTGAGCCTATTGTTGGAGACAATATATCAATACTTCTCTTTGTGGGCTCTTCTGTTCTGCTGGCTTAGATAACCCAAACTAAGACTGGGACCTTACGTGGGGTCATGGCCAGTCAGAGTAGTTCAGAACAAAGAATGGTCATCTTCCAAGACACAGTACATACATACGCATCAAAGGCGTACATACATCATCAAGGACTGGAAGTCTAAAGTTAGCCCAGAGGGATCAAAGAGAGCACAATACAGTCAAAAGCTAGGGCTTCACAGGTCCAGCAGGAGGTCTTTGTTTAGAGCTCAGAGTTCTCATCCCTATGGCAACAGGATTTCCCCAAGGACTTCTCTCCTGAAGCTCTCTGTGTGCTTTCAGGGAGCCCCTATTGTCACTGTCTTTTGGAAGAGAATGAAAAGCCAGGTGGGTTAAGAGTCCAAGCCTTCCCTGAACCCAGAGCTGGCTTTGATGAGGTTTTGACCCATCCCCACTTTTTCAACATCTCATCCCTCTGGTTTCCACAGTATCATTTCAGAACGAATCCCAGAGGTGGATTTCACTGCGCATCTGAGTGAAGAGTTACGAAACAACAAGACAGCAGCACAGCTCTCTGGATGACTAGGCTTGGGGCTGTCAGGAAAGAGTCAGATCATCTGATCAAGGGCAGCAGAAGAGGTGCACCTGTCTGAGTATGGGAGGGAAAGGGCTGTCACACACACACACACACACACACACACACACACACACCCCAGCTAAAGCACTCGGCTGTGTATACAAATCAACAGTCCTCAGGATGCTGGATCCCAGCCAGGGAAGAGCTGTGGTTCGTGAGGATGGGGAACAGCTGAGATTGTTACAGGGGGTTCCAGGTTCCACCTCACCAGATATGCATCCAGGCAAAGCCACAGATCCCTGAACTTGAGCAGACGGGATAGGTTGTCCAGGAAGGTCAAGGGCTTTTGTTCATCAGGGTACAAGGTAGCAGAGGGCACCAGAGCTAGCTCTCCACCGTGGAGAAGTCCGGCAGGGACAGTTCACAGGAAGCACGGTGGCTTACCTGTGCTCACTCTTCCAGTGCAATTCCACATTCTTGTGCTACGTCAAAGACTCTTCTTCTAGATGTTGTTGTTGTGTACTGTCGTGTCAGAACTGACTCACCCCTGACCGTTCAGTGGGTTTTCAGAGACGGAACATCACATAGCAGGAGATTGCCATAATTTCCCTACTGAAAGTTGGTGGATTTGAACTGCGTTTCTTTTGGTTCTAGGGACGATGACCATGTGAATTTGCTCACCACAGGTCAGTAAGGAAGCACATCCTCACCTTGCTTGTTGGACACTCTGCCTCTGTCCTTCCGGTTAAACCGAACAGTGATCAGCACCAGCAAGTCGGGAGGCTGCCTGCTACAGTTGGAATCGTGACTTCACCGCTGCTCAGTGGTGTTGAGATCCGCTCTGCCCTCACAGTCAGTGAAGGGGAGCAGTGGCCAGACTCCACTTACCCCGCAGGTCAGGGTGATGCTCTGAGCGGAGAGCCAGCCCCAAAAGAGGGCTAATGGAGGACCTGGTGAGTGTATAACAAGGTGGAGTCCTTCTGTCCACCCCCAGAGTGATCTCAGAAAGAACTTCCTGAATACAAGCTACGCAAAACTCAGAATCTCCTATGCAACGCCTAAAATGATCAATTCACAATGGAAACCTGGAACTAGGAATCAGCAAAATGTCAGCTAAAGTGAGGAAGAAACCTCAGCCTACCGATGCCAGCACTGTGATGGCATGGGCTCTAATACACTTTCTGGAAAAGGATTGTAAAGCAGGAAGTCAGCACATAAATGCCTCAAAGAAGAATTCTGAGCCCCGTGAAGACCAAGTCCTAGCAGAGAAAGAAAAGTATGTGGAAGTGAAAATGCTGTCATTTCACCTGATCAAGATGCTGGGTTAATATATACTTGATGACCTTGTCCACCAGCTGTCGAGGAGACACCACCCGTCCTGGGAAATGATCCCACTGTGACAGCAGCTGCTGCACAAAGAAGACCCACAAGAAGCCAGTCCTGGAGCAGAAGCTCGGGGGACAGGACCCTTCCTCAGAACCATCCGAGATAGAGAACTAGCACCTGGAAAGAACGAATAGTCTTAATAATATATTAAAGCATGTGGCTGTAAGTCTATGTGTTTATCACTTGAAAGTAGACTATCCTATGACAAAGACCTTTAAACTCTGAAGTAATCCTGGAAGTGAACATACAATGCCCTTCCTTATATCTTTTACGGTGGTTTTCATCCTAAAGTCATTTTTATCGGAGATTAGTATTGCCAATCCCACTTTTTTGCGGATGCCATTTGTTGATAAATATTTTTTCCAGCCTTTGATTTTGCATCTGTCTTTTTCTTAATTTCTTAGCTATGTCTCTTGATGAGCTTAGGTTTGTTTAGTCCACACTGCTACTCTTTTTCTCTTAACTGGTAAATTTAGTCCATTCACATTAAATATGGTTATTGTCAGGCCATGTTTTATTGTTGCCAAGTCACTACAATTCTTTTTCTGTTGTTTCTGGCTACTATGGTCCGTCCACTTTCCCTGGGTGTCTCTGTGTGAGGGACTCTCCTTAAAATTTTTCATAGTTTCGTTTTCACAAATTCCTTAAGTTCCTTCTTTTCTGTGAATGCCCTGTCTTCTCCTTCATGTTTGATAGACAGTTTTGCTGGGTACAGAATCCTTGACTATAAGTTGTTTTCTTTCAACTTTCTATATATGCTATTGTCTTCTAGCTTGCATGATTTCTGCTGAGAAATCAGAACCTAGTCTAATTGTTTCTCTTTCATAGGCAATTCTTGTTTTTCTCATGCTGCTTTTAGTATTCTATCTATCCTTATCTTTCCATTTTGAGAATTTGATTATGATATGTCTTAATTGGGTGGTGGTTTTTTTTTTCCTTTTTGCATCTATTCTATTTGTTGTTTACTAAGTTTCTTGAATGTGGATTTCTCTGTTCTTCATAACATCTGGGAAGTTTTCTTCTAGTACCTTTTCTACAATTTTCTCAGTGACTACCTTGTCCTTCTTGTGTTCTGACATTTCAATCATATGTATGTTGTTCCTTTGATGTCATCCCACATGATGCTAATGTTTTCTTAATTTTTTAAATTTCTTATATCTGAATATTCTTCTAGTATGTTTCTATTGAGTCATTTGTCTTCCAGCTCACTAAATCTCTATTCTATCTCTTCTGTTCTAGTTTTTTGACCCTCCAACTTGTTGGACACTATAAAACATTTCTTTAACAACTCTTTTATTCAATCATTTCTTGTTAGAGGTTTCCTGGAAAGTGGAGTGTGGCGGTTCGGGAGGATAATTTTGCATATGATGTGAACATATGACATAAATCCATGGAGTGTGTTGTTGATAGCAGGTGGCACGTGCATTTATTTATGTCATATTTGTTCATTCAACTAATATCCTTGTGTGATCACCTACTACCTAATGTCTAATCAATACCGCAGTGGACCAAACAATTGTTCCTTTGCCAAGTTTATTAGTATTGCCTGAGACAACATTTGGATTAAATTATGTGAAGGTCCTAAGAAGTGTGTGGTGCATCTTTTACTAACTCAAACACCCAAATCAGTTATACGAGCCTCACACACACATGCGTACATATTTATACATACGCACATGCATGTGCACACACACATTTCTCGATCTATCTCTCGGTACTTTCTGAAGGCTTAGTTGGTTATGTGTAGGATTGTTAACTGAAATGTCAACAATTCAAATCCATCATTTATTCCTAGCAGAGAGATGATGCTATCTGATCTCATTATGATGAACTTCTCCATGAGTTGGAATCAACTCCGCAACAGTAGATTTTGTTTTGGTGTGTATGTGTGTATATATATGTTTGCTGTTTGTAATGTAATTACCTTTGAAATGTGACTTTAATATTAGTGACAAATTTAGTAAAAAAGTGGGTTATGCTATGTTAGTAGAAATAGACAAAATGGATTGCAAACTTTTTGTGGCTGTGAGCAATACAATTTTTATTATATATATTTTCTACAAAAGGGATACGATTAGATAGTTGATAGATATAGAGATAGAGATATGATAGAGATAGATAGAGATATAGATTCTACAATAAAGAAAATGAATCTGTGAACTAAATTGTTTCAACAATCTATGTAAAATTCTGTTGATTTCTGGCAAAGAAACATCAGCTTTCTCTAATGTAAAGAACTTCACTATGATTTTGATGCTTGTTTCATAATATACACAATAATTGTAAATGAATAAAATATATCATAAAAATAATTATCAGGGGAAAATCACAACAAATTACTGTATTGTATTTTTAGATAGATTTTCATGCTATCAAAGGAGCTTTGGTGAGGCTGTGGTTAACACACTCAGTTGCTTAAACAAAAAGTTTGTGGTTTGAATCCAATATCCACTTAGAGGAAAAGAAGACACATTAAGCTTCCATACAGATTTATATGTTTATAACTGGTCTGACTCTTGAAATGGTCTTACCAAGTGGCTATGAATCAGAGTAAATTCAATGACAGTGTGTGAGTAAGTTTTAACCTCTTCTTGTTATTGTTGTTAGGTGCCACTGAGTCAAGTTTGAATGATTCTATGAACAACAGACCTAAATCCTGTCTTATCTTGTGCCACGCTCATCATCTCTGATACACGTGAGTCCATTGCTGCAGTCACCTTATCCAGGTGACTTATCACCTTATTGAGGGCCTTCCTCTTTCATTGACCCTCCAGCTTTCCAAATATGATATCCCTCGCCAAGGAGTAGCCTGGCCTGGCAACAAGCCCAAGTATGAGAGACGAGTCTCCAAGGAGCATTCTTTTCCAAGACATATCTGTTTGTTCTTTTGACAGCCCATGGGATACTCAGCACTCTTCTTCTACACCACAGTTCAAAGATATCAATTCTACTTCTGTCATTTTCTTTATCATTCAGCTCTCAGATGCATAGCAAGTAATTGAAAAGAACCATGTTCACTTTAGTTTTCAAACTGCCATC
>NW_006399814.1:4558585-4559947 GCF_000299155.1 Elephantulus edwardii | reverse complement strand
TGTTCGTAGGGTTGCTATGAGTTGTGCTCGACCTGAAGACAATCAGCAACAACAACATATGATGGAATATTATGCAGCACTCAGGAGCAGTGATTTAATAAAATACTCCATCATGTTGGAGAGTCTAGGAGCATTACGCTGATTGAACTCACTCAGAATCAAAAGGACCTATGACCTAGACTGCATAAGATCATTATTGTAAAAATAGACAGACAACTAATAAGATATTTGTAAAAGTCCAAAAGGGATTGTGAAGGGAGACAGGGTCAGAGTGTCTGTGTGTGTGTGTGTGTGTGTGTGTGTGTGTGTGTGTGTGTATCTATCACTAGGATGACAGAGTTTGGTGGAAAGTAAGGGTGAGTAATTAGGAAAGATTTATTGGCTATCTGAAAATATGGGGTAATAGTAGGCATAGATCAATGGTGATTGATTTTATAAAACGCAATATATATGAATCACATGAAACAATTTCATTGAAGGATTATGTGAAACACAATGTATATGAATGAAACACAATTTATTGTTTGATGAATTGGGAGTGTATTGTGTTCACAATGAATTCTATATGAAAACCAATAAAAAAATAAAAAGCAAAGGTCCTCACCACTGACCAGTATGCATTATAATGATGGATGGAGAGAAGATTGAAGTTGTCAATGATTTCATCATGATTTGATCAATAATCAATGCTCTTGGTACAGCAGTCAAGAGATTAGGAGACTTACTGCACTGGGCAAGTCCACTGTCAGGAAACTTTACAAAACTCTGAAGAGCAAGGATGTCAGTCTGAAGACTAAAATGCACCTGATCCAAGCCATGGTCTTTTTCAATCACTTGCTGTGCATCTGAGAGCTGGACAACAAATGCTTGAGAAGAGCGCTGAATATCCCATGGACTGTCAAAAGAACAAACAGATATGTCCTGAAAAAAGTGCTACCAGAATGCTCCTTGGAGAAAGATGGCATATTTTATTCTTGTACACTGGACATGTTGGCTGTTCCTTAGAAAGGGGCATTGTGCGTGGAGAGGTGGAGGGTTGATGAAGTAGCAGATGACCCCAATGAGATAGACTGAAGTGACACAATGATTAGCATAATGATTACAGTAACGTGCTCGAGTGTGCCTGAGATTATAAAGATGGCACAGAATAGGCCAGGGTTCAAGTCTGTTGTCCACAGGGTTGTTATGCGTCATGTTCAACTTGATGGTACTTAATAATAGTTTATTGATTCCTTTACACATACTTCCTAATACACCTACATGGCTTAAGAAGGAAAATATTATTCAAAGATGTTGAAAAGATTACTTTTTTCCTCTTTTCATTCAAGATTCAAATATTTTAATGATGGTACAGTGTACAGC
>NW_006399814.1:4551208-4556929 GCF_000299155.1 Elephantulus edwardii | reverse complement strand
GCGCAGGAGAGGAAGGCCCTCTATGAGGTGGAGAGATTCAGTGACTGGGATACTAGGGATGGGAGTGTCAGAGACAGTGCGATTGGCACAGGACAGAGCAAAGTTTAGGGCTATTGTACATAGGGTCGCTATGAGTCGCAAGCGACTCGATGGCACATAACAACAACAACAACAGTGTACAGCTATACAACATTTATGTCTGGCACTTGGTGGTATTTCTGGAGCACTTTCTTCTGATAATTCTATGTTGGTGAACTATCAACAATAAGTGTTTGCAAGTTTTTGTTTTGTTGTGTTTTCAAGTTTTTAAAAATCTCTTAAATTATCTAAGTACCTTGTTAATGCCTAGTGAAGATATGTATGTATTTCAAATTTATTTCTGAATCTTGGAGAACTTAAGTTGTTTAATGAAGGTGTTACAATATATTATTCTACATAAACAAATAAATACTCATTCTAGTGTTTTCATTTTACTGGCAGTTCCAGCCCCCCCCCAGTTTCTTCTCTTTGAGTCAGTCATATTTCTAAGGTATCTAAATAGGATTTCAGAATAACACTCACTGTTGCAACAAGTGCTTACCAAAGTGTATTAGAAAAGCATTTGAGTACTCAATAACTACCTAATTATGGGGCAAGAACAGCTCATTTAGTGAGTTTAAGAAGAAAAAAAAATGTGTAGAGTAACTGAAACCAGCTCTACTCTGTGCCAACTTTACTGTCTCTGACACACCTACCCTCATTACCCCAGTCACGGAATCAATCCATCTCATCAACGATCTCCCTCTCTTTCTCTGTCCTTCCACCCTTCCAAGCTTGATGTCCTTCTCCAAGGACCTGTCCCTCCTTGAAACATGCCCAAAGTATATCAGACAAAGTCTCAGAACCCATGTCTCCAAGGAACAGGGTGACTTTACCTTCTCTTGGACAAACCTGTTTTTTCTCTTAGCAGTCCATGGTATATTCAATGCTTTTCTCCAGCAACACAGCTCAAATACATCAATTCTATTTCTATCATTCTTAGTCAGTGTCCAGCTCTCTGATGCATAGCAAGCAATTGTGAAGACTATGGCCTGGATCAGGAGCACCTTAGTCTCCAGACTGACATAGTTGTTCTTCAGTAGTCTGGAGAGGTCCCTGACAGCTGACTTTCCCAATGCAATTCATCTCTTGATTTCCTGTCTGCTGTTACCAAGAGAGTTGCCTGTGGAGCCAAGCAACTAAAGCTGTTCACAATCTCAATCTCGTCACCATCCACCCTGATTCTGCCAATTGGCCCAGTGGTGGGAATCTTTGTTTTGTTAATGTTGAGCTTCAGTCCATATTGAAGGGTGCAACTGAACAGTACAAAAACAGCAACAACAAAAAATTCAACTTATTCCAAGCAAAAATCTTCTGTGCCACACCAAGCAAGATTAAGTGAAGGAGTATCAATTGATATAAAATGTTCACTGCATTCTAGAATTTTCTATTGCATGACCCCCAATACGATGCATTCACATAGTGACTAACAATGCTCTTGAGTAGATCAGATCTGCTGAGGATGGTGTAGGAGAGGGCAGGTTTCAGCTTCATTTCTCACTCGGTCGTAATGGGTTGTGGTCAAGTCGAGGACACCTAACGACATGCCTTAATAGCACCCTGCCATATGGACAACATCGTCACAGAACTGGCCTCTCAAACTTCATACAGTGAAGTACTTGATTTGTGATTTCTTCAATTGAGTTTTTAAGCTGGTTTATGTCATAAATCTCTCAATAAGTTTTCCATTTATTAGAGATACATATCTTAAAATAATGCTTAGCTCACCTATTTGAAAACTATTAGGAATGAAATCTGCAGAGAAAGTGAAATATCAGATATATGTATTTCAGTGAGAAAATTTAACTTCATTGCTTAATAAGCTGATGAATTCTTCACACATTGTCATAGGCACATATGATGGGTTGCCCTTTTTCATGTTACTGTATTTTAGGATGTGATGTGTTAGAACCAGATCAAACTAAAAAGTAAATGGTCTGTGGGTTGTTGAGGTTTGTTTTTATTTTTAATTCAACAAATCCAAAATTCCACAAAAAATCTTACACTAGTTCTGGTGGTCTAGTGGTAAGAAGCTGCACTGCAATCCCAAAAGCATACGGTTCAAGGCCACCAGCTACTACACAGGAGAAGGATGGACAATCTCCTCCCCTGCAAATAACTGCTTCTGAAACCTGCCGGAGGGTCAGCTACAGATCAGTCTGACTCAACAGTGCATAACAACAACATCCACATCTACACAAGGACCACTCTTGCACAAATTAGAAACACAGACGAGATCCACTTACCTTCCTCACTGTGACCCTTCCCTCTCCTTTTATTTAACAAGTTTATTTTTTAACGCAGATTTTCCCTCCACACTTTTCTTCATTGATATTATGTTTCATACAATCCTTCCCATAACTAATCACCAGTGGACTACACCCACCATTACCCCACCTTTTTAGGTCCCCATTGGACCATTCTCATTTCCTTTACCCCTTCTCTCTACCTACTAAATTGTGTGACCCTGTGATTTCTGGCCCCTATCACATCTCTGCTCCCACCCCTGCCCCCCTTGGACCTTCACGCAGGTTTTACTTGTAATCTTTCCATTTTTACGATAATGGTCACCCTCTATTTTTTTAAATGGAAAGTTAAACACTTCACTTCTTTCTTGAAGAAATAGTCAATGATTGTTACATTAATATATAGTAACATACAGTAAAAGTCTTTATTCATTATTGATATCCTTCATTAATCTCCATTTCCAATTCATGCATTAAGGCAAAACTATGTCTTCAGTTTAAACACAGCAACATACAGTCTTTGTGAATTGAACTATTTTTATGTTTATAAATCTTACTTGAGTTGCATCGTTTGCTAAATCCATTTCTAGCAAATGTTACTGCTAGGTGCCATGGAATTGACTACATCTTATAGTGACTCTCTGAATAACAGATCTGACCTTGACCTGTCCTGCACCATCCTCAGATTGGCCATCCCGCTCAAGCTCATTGTTGAAGTCACTATATCAATGGATTTTATTGTGGGTCTTCTTTCTACCTGTCCCATCATGACGTGTATTTCCAATGACCAGGTGGCTCCTTGGAGGTAAGGATTCTGAGGCTCCGTCTAACATACTTTGGACATGTTGTGAGGAGAGACTGGTCCTTGGAGAGGGACATCATGCTTGGGAGGGTGGAGGGACAGCGCAGGAGGGGAAGACCCTCTATGAGGTGGATTGATTCAGTGACTGGGATAATCGGGATGGGAGTGTCGGAGACAGTGCGATTGGCACAGGACAGAGCGGAGTTTAGGGCTGTTGTACATAGGGTCGCTATGAGTCGCAAGAGACTCGACGGCACATAACAACAACAACAATAGCTTCTACTAACAACACGCCCTCAGTATGTGCATGCCCTGCCTCTAAGCAGCACTCTGATGGGACTTGCTCAAAAACCACGACAGTCCGTGGGTTATTCAATACTCTCTTCGCACTATAATGCAAAGGCATTGAGTCTGTTCAGGTTTTCATTATTTCATCACTGTCCAACTTTCAGATGAGTCAGAATCAATTGAAAACACCAGGGCTTGCATCAAAGGCACCTTGGTCTTTAAACTGATAACAAAATTGTCAGAAATTATGAATAGACATTTCACTAAAGATGAAAGTCAGATGATCAACAAACACATGAAACGATGCTCAACATAAGTAGCTATTAGAGAGACGCAAATCAAAACAACAATGAGATATTATTTCACCCCAATAAAAGCAAAAACAAAGGCTTGTGAGGATTGGAGAGATTGGAACACTCGTACACTGCTGGTGAGAATATAAAATGGTACAATCACCTTGCAAGGCAGCCTGGTATTTTCTCAAAATGTTGAAAATAGAAATATTTTTTTGGCCAAGTCATCCCACTAGTGGAAATATAAAGAAACCAGAGATGTGACACAAATAGATATATATGCATGTTGTTGTTGTTAAGTGCCATCAAGTCGTAGGCGACTCATAGCGACCCTATAAATGAAAGTGCTCGACACTTGCGTGAATGACTTTCATCCTCTCTCCAGGTTCATAGGGTTTCCGGAGGCAAGCTGTTTAGGGAAGTGGATGCCACTCCTGCTTCCAAGCTTGTTTTAACCAGGGAGCGCCACCAAACCCTGTCCACCATGGGTTACCATAATTGCACTTGACACATCAGTGTCACGGTGTTCAGCTTCAATATATGTGCATACCCATGTTTATTACAGTGTTATTTACACTAGCAAAAATATGAGTGCAGTCCAAGCACCCGTCAGCAGATGAATGGATGGAGAAACTGGGGCACATGAAAGCAATAGAATATTGTGCAGCACAGAATAGCAATGAACTAGTAAAACACTGCACAACATGGATAAGTATGGAAGAAATTCTGCTGAGTGAAACATCTCTCACAATAGGATAAATACTACATAGGACAAATGTTATAAAAATAGGATGGTTAAGGGAGATGGTGGTGGGTGCAGGAAAAGAGAAAAATAGATAATAACTTCACTGGACTACGTGAAGAGAAGGACAATATGAAAGGAATGGACAATTGGACATTATGAACCGAACAATCTGGATTAGGACATATATTACAAATTGAATTGAGGGAGGGGTAGGGAGGAAAATGCATATGAATTAATGAATGGAAAAGCAATTTCTTTGTAAATTTTTAATTAAAAATCACAATTTAAAGAAACCGACTTCTTTACTTTTTAGCATTTTACAGAGGTCCATGGCAAGAGATTTCCCCGATGTAACACAAATAGTTAGCAAGTCAATATAGTTTGCAAAACAATATCTGGAGCTGACGGAGGAGAACACAGTAGCCACTCCCTGTTTTATATACGTTCCTTTATTGGTAGCTTTGCACTGTAGAAGTCTGCTCAAACTACAGCAGCTAGTTCGCTCATCAGTCACACATTTCACGACTTTTCAAATAGTTCAGCATGATGTTGACCATAATATGGCTCTCTTTATAAGTAATAATTTACATCACTGGCAAAAGTTAAATCACAGAGCAAGATATATATTTCTGTTATGCAGTTGAAAAATTTATGATTCTAAAGAAGTTTTTCTCTATAAACTACTACTACTACTATTATATTATGATGATGATGATGATGATGATGTGATGCAAGGAATGCCTACAGAATTTGGAATTAGTTTTGCCATATTTGCACTGCTATTGGTAATTTCAGCACTAATGATTTTTTTGTACCCATTAAACCCCACTATTCAAAGGAAAATGTCTCTTCTGATTCATAATATTGTGGGTTTTTTTAAAGTTCATTTTGATGGTGTGAAGCACAATGCATGCAAAGTTTGTAAATAAATCAATGTAAAATAAAGTTGATTTTGAAATTACCTTTAGAATTTTACAAATAGTTTTCTTTTTATCTTCTGCAAGCTTTTGTGCTCAGTTTTATTTTTTTGTTTGCTTTTTGTTTTTTGCTGTTTCGTTTTACTCAGATATAAAATTTATCACTTTTTAAATTTTATTCTACTGTAGCAAATAAATTTAAATAATGGAAAATAATAGATAATAGATATTGGGTTTTTTATGTGTATGAGAAAAATCTGTATCCAGAATTAGCCCGCTGGACTCAGCTGACATGATCCTAATTTTGTTGGCAACATCCAAAGCATCATAGTCAGGAACAAGTTGCACACAG
>NW_006399814.1:4536793-4551108 GCF_000299155.1 Elephantulus edwardii | reverse complement strand
CCTTCTTCTCTCCATCAGGCCTAATCAAAGTGTTGACCTTGGCCACATCAATGTCATAGAGCTTCTTTACAGCTTGTTTAATTTGGTGCTTGTTGGCCTTGACATCCACAATGAACACGAGTGTGTTGTTATCTTCTATCTTCCTCATGGCTGACTCGGTGGTCAGGGGAAATTTGATGATGTCATGGTGATCAAGCTTGTTTCTCCTGCTTTTCCAGGGGTGTTCAGGATGTCTTCAGAGTCTCAGCATCTTAGTCTGCTGGAAGGTGGGTGATGTGTGGATCGTGTGTGTGTGTGTGTGTGTGTGTGTGTGTGTGTGTGTCTATGCTCTTCAGGACTGCCTTCATGGCCTTTTGCTTTGGCTTTAGTTTTTGGGAGAGGGAAGGGCTTCCTTCTTTACTTTCGGTGCCATCTTTGTATAAAGCAAAAGAAAAGTTATTAAACAAGTGAAATGTATAAAATAAAATTCACATTTGAACTTTGATGTTAAACACAAAAATGTATATTTGAAAATCACTAAGTAAAAATATTGGTTGGGAACATATAATTTTCAAAAGAAAAGGCAGTAAAAAATTATTTCACTCATTTGTTGAATAATGTTTGCTGGTGGGTCTCTCGAAGAGCTCTCTGAGGTTGTGGGGTTTTTAATATTTTTGACTAATGCATAAAAATGTATGCACTCACTTTCCATCCTTCGATGTTGTGTTCATAGTTCACTGGGGTCCTGCTGATACCCAGCAGAGGCAAGGACAACACAAAGAGCATAACATGGACAGAAGGATGTGCTCAAACAGAAGGGCTCATTTTGTGGTACTTTGTGCAGCATTTGAGACCAGACATGTCATGAGTCTTGTGATTGTAGGGGCACTGGCTGTTTCTTCTTTGAACAATAAGAGATAATAGAATGTGAAGTATTGCCCAGTCAGCACAAAATGAAATTAAAAAAAATATAGTGGTTTTATAGACACAATTTACAGAATGCGTATTTTATTTCTTCATGAAACTGCTCACCTCCCATATTTGGAGCTACATGCATAATTGAAGTAAAAATAGCACCACTTTTTCATCAGTAAGTTTATTTTACATGTCTCAATAATATCCATTTTCTGAAAGAAAGTTGGTCTGCAGAGAAACAGAAAGTAATATGTAAGTCACACTACTGACTCAAAGGTTGTCCTCTCTGGTGGTTCATATCCACCAATTCTAAGGAAGAAGGATGAGTAATCCCCCCCTTTCTTCAGAAACCACTGGAGGTTCAACTCCGAGTAATTTTAGACTTGATGACAAGGAGTAAATGAATGAAATATTCAATTATTTCCTCTTCTGGAGCCTTAAATACACAGTAACCTTAAATGGAAATACGTGTACATTTTTTTTATGTGTACATATTTTTGTAAAATAGAAATGGAATACTCTGATAAAGGCATTTTGTTGCTTTCTTGGAAGATGAATTTAGAAACATGCTCACTGTTGCAAAACAGAAACATATTTTACATGATAAATAAATATTGAATTTTATGTTCTCTTAATGTGTTTAATGACTCATTTATTAGCATATATAGAGTAATATCAGGCAATATGTTCTACTCAACAGATAAAATATGATTCTCAGTTGGTTTTGAAATTAAATTTTTTGTGCTGATAAATATTAATTTTATGCAGTATTTTTAATGTTTGCTATGTCATTATTGTGGTTGGGTGCCATCAAGCCAAGTAGAATTCTTAGTGATTCTGTGAAAAACAGATCTGACCTTTGCCCTATCCTTTGCCGTCCTCATGATCTCTGTCATGTTCAAGTTCACAGTGGTAGTCATTGTGTCAATCATATTATCGATGGTCTTTCTTCCTTTCATTGCCTCTACCATGCCCAGGATGCTATCTCTCCCCAACGACTGGTTGCTCCTGGAATTAAAAACTAGTGAGACAAAGTTTCACTCTCCTTGCCTCTAAGGTGCAGGCTAGCTGTGCATCTCCTGAGAGAGATTTCTTTGTTCTTTAGGTAGACCATGTTGTTGTTGTTGTTGTTGTTAGGTGCCATCAAGTCGAGTGTGACACACAGCCACCCTGTGGACAACAGATCGGAAACCTGTCCTAACCCGTGACATCCTCACACTCCCTAACACCTTAGAGCCCATTGTGGCAGTCACTGTGCCAAACCGCCCAGTCGAGGGTCTTCCCCTCCTTCACTGACCTTTCTGAGCATCATGTCCATCTCCAAGGAATAGCCCTTCCTAGCAACATACTCCAAGTATATGAGGTGAAGCCTCATCATTTTTGCCTCCAAAGAGCACTCTGGCAGCACCCTTTCCAAGACACATTTTTATCTTTTGGCAGTCCATGGGCATTTAGCACTCTTTTCTAATACCACCGCTCCAAAGCATCAATTCTTATTCCTCAATAATTTGAAGATGTTTCTAACTGAAGACTTTCCCAGTGGAATACATCTCCTGATTTCCTGACTGCTGGTATCCAGGGCATTAGTTGAGGACCCAAGTAAGATGAAATTGTTGGCAGTTTCTTTGATCTGTCTACCATGATGTTGCTCATCAGTCCAGTGGTAAGAATCCTTGTATTCTTGACATTCAACTATATTGAAGAAGGTCGTATTCTTTGATCTTCTGCAACAAGGGCATCAAGTCCTCCTCACTTTCAGCAAGCAAGGTTGTGTCATCTGCATAATGCAGATTATTGATAAGTCTCCCTCGATCTTGATGCCAAATTCCTCTTCATAGAGTCCAGCCTCTCAGATAATGTGTTCAGCATACAGAGTAAATACATGGAGAGAGACTTTAACACTGCCACACTCCCTTCCCCTTACTAATTTTAAACCATGTGGTACTTCCTTGCTCTGTTTGCACAAGAGCCTCTTGGTCTATACCTGGACCAGGGGACAGACCATCAGATAGTCAATCATTTCCACCAAAATCATAATTCAAAGGTATTTCTTTCTTCTGTTATCTTATTCATTGTTCAACTTACAGATGCATACGAAGCAGTTCAAAATACTATGGCTTGGATCTGATGCACCATAGATTTTAAATTGGCATCCTTGCTCTTGAGCACTTTTGGAGACATTTTTGATAGTAAATTTCCTGATGCAATCTGCCTTTTGATTTCTGGAATGCCTCTACCATGGATGACGATTGTGAACTCAAGTAAAATAAAATAATTGACAATGTCAGTCTTTTCTCCACCTACCATGATGTTGTCTTTTAGTATAAGAGTTTTGTAAAAAAAAAAAAAATAAATTTTTAAAAAAGTTTTGTTTATTGTGTTTTTTTAATGTTGAAATATAACTAGTATTGAAGGCTGTAGTCTTTGATCTTCTGTAGCAGGTACTTGACATCATCTTCACTTTATACAAGTGAAGTTTTCATCTGCAGAATGCAGATTGTTGGCGAGTCTTCCTCCAATCATGATCCCGTATTCTTCATGTAGTTCAACTTCTCAATTATTTGTTCAGCATACAGATTGAACAAGTAGGAGGAAATGATTTCTACATTAGTTTTATGTTATTACTCATATTAATACTATATCAGATGTGTGCTAGATGGCATCCATTTTTATGTCAAACATTTAAAATGACAACTTTTTAAAACTTTGCAATTTTTAAATAAAATTTAAATGAAGACTTGAAAAAACAGGGTGATGATGGGCAGGGCCTTATGGTGATTAAGTTTACAAAGTATAATGCATGGAAATCCTTGTAGGAAACTCAGTTTGAATGTAGAATAGTGTAAAACACAATGTAGACAAACTTTGTAAGCAAACAAATCTAATTTTTTTTAGACTATAGCAAAATAACTTCGGATATAAGTCTGTACAGAAGTACTGTATCGTTAGAGGGTTTTGTTGTGCGTTGCTGAGTCAGATGCTTACATCACAGAGAGACAATTCCCCATCTTTCTTCCACAGAGCGGGGGAATTAAAACCAGTTGCCATGGGTTATGAGTGCAACTTCTTAGCCCGCCTTCCTAGTTAAAAGGAAACTTGACTGAGTCCATTGCTACAGTTGACTCTCAAGTCCTCTCACGTATGTATGTCGCCTGAGTCTGAAGAACTACTGGTCTCCTCCCAAGTCGTGCACACGATCACACACTTGCATTTTGTCATGACAGAACATTGCTGGCCCTCCTGGCTGGCATTGCTGGGTTGGCAGACATGGGTGTACAGGACGGTTCTCTAACAGAGGATCAAAGACTTCTTATCTCTTAATGGAATCCTTCTTCACTTAGTCACTACTCATGTTGGACCTAGTTGTATATTAAGTGAATAAAGGAAGAGTTAGGCAATCCACCCTTACCTCTTGTTTACTAGAAATAGTACACTCCCGTAATTTCGCTCACTCCTTGCTCTCAGCCCCTTGCCCCCACCCCGTCCCCCTCTGGCCTTTTATCCACATCTTACTAGCTATTCTCTTATTTTTTTCAATAATGGTCTTATGCAGTATTTGTCCTATGAGAATGAGTTCACTCAGCATAATGCTCTCTAGCCTCTCCCATGGGCAGAGGGAGGGGGTGAAGAAATTAGAAAAAAATCCAGAGAGGATGGGGTGATAGTGG
This sequence comes from Elephantulus edwardii, assembly GCF_000299155.1. Classification (NCBI taxonomy): domain Eukaryota; kingdom Metazoa; phylum Chordata; class Mammalia; order Macroscelidea; family Macroscelididae; genus Elephantulus; species Elephantulus edwardii. The sequence goes on along the minus strand of NW_006399814.1, from coordinate 4,546,546 downwards.
GCTTTGATCAATGGTGATCCATTTTATAAAACACACTGTGAATCAAGGAATGTGTTAAAAGCAATAGATAAGAAGGAAATAGAAGGTACATTAATTTAGTATGCAAGTCAATATAAAATAAAAGTTTAAAAAACCCAACTAAAAATGTACACTCCCAAAAGGACCACTGAGATAAGTGATTTTCAATCACATGTGAAGGGACTGTGGGGAACAAAGGCAAAAAATTACTGGTGTGGCAGCAGCCTCACCTCGTAGTTTTCCCGCTTTTTGAGTGGGGTCCCTGTGTCCCTGCATGTGTTTTATGTCTGGTGGCACATTCACATTCACTGGATCTGGTACCTATTTCACTTAGTCCTGGCCCAGTTCTCTCCTACTCCAGTGCTCGGGTTTTTTTGTTTGTTTGGTTGGTTGTTTTTCTGAGTCCTATCTGCTTTGTACCTGTGCATGTTTGTTTTGGACAGGTGGGACCCTTGTTTTGTTGATGCTCTAAGCATATACTGGCCTTACTTGTTGGGTCATTCGTCCCTGACAGGGAGAGGAATCAAGAAATAAACTCTTGACTAAATGAATGTGCACCTGGTGTCAGGTGGGAGCACGTGTTCTAAAGAAAAAGCAAGCAGAAGCTTCATTTTACAGTAACCTGAACACAGTTAACCATTTAATACATAAAAAAAAAAAATTGTTGTTCAAGGAAGACTGAGAGCATGTGGTGATAGATCCTATCTTTGAAACAACTACCTACAAAAAACAGTTCCTCAGATATGAGCTTCTGCCTAGTTGAGTCTTTTGGTTGATAAAGACACAGGAGAAGAAATGAGCCACGAGAAAAGTCAATAAGCAAATCCAGGGCTTCATGGGAAAAGTAAGAAAAACAAACCCAGTTATATCAAACTGCAGACAGAAGAGCAGGCGCAAACCTGCAGGAGAGACACTTGAGGAGGTGTGTGGAGGGTTTAGCGTCCCACAGCCCAGTGTCCCCCTGAGACACACAAAGGCTCCATAAGGCAGAGGGGCAGAGACGTGTCCGCAGGAAGGCGGAGGGTTGGCACAGGGCCTCAGAACAGACCAACCCTGACAGGTTTACGGTTATGCTACACACAGCTGATTGCAGAGATGGGCCTGAACCAGGCAGCATTTTGTCCCAGTGAGCACGAGATCATTGTGAGAAATGGTCAATGCCATGGCAGCCACCCAAGGATTAGGGTTCCTGCCACACATAGTGTTAGGCTCTGGGATAGAACAGTGCGCACGAGAGATAACGTCCCTGCAGCCACAGGTGGTAGCTGTTACGTGTGCTTTAGTCCATTCTCTGCATGACCCTTTGTGTGCGGGAGCGGAACTGCTCTGTAGGATTTGAAAGCTGTGATATTTCATAGGCACATTCTGTCTGTTGGTCCAGAAGCTCCTGGGTGGTTGGAATGGCCCATCTCTCACTTGTAGAGAAATGTATAATCTTCTGTGTCACCTGGGAGTGCGCATATACAGGAATTGCTAAAAACATGGTAACAGATAAGCAATTGTAGGAACACATAAGTACTATGAAGAAGATGATAAAAGATAGCATGAAACAGTACAGCTTGAGTGGATCAAATATTCTTTCAGTTGCAATGTTCTGGAAACTTCCAAGTATTGACAGAAAAGTTGATGTCTAATTAATGAGAAGCAAGTGATGTACCCTTTTATACATAAGGTTTTTAGAACTGTAGTCTTCAATATGGATTGAAGTTCAACATCAAGAAAATGAAGATTTCTTGCCACCGGGCCAATTGGCAGCATCAGTATGGATGGTGAAGAGATTGAAGTTGTTAACAGTTACAGCTTGCTCAGCTCCACAATAAACACTCTTAACACCAGCAGCCAGGAAATCAAAAGACAAATTGCATTGGGGAAATCTGCTGTTAAGGACCTCTCCAACGTTCTAACGTGCAACAGCATCAGGTTAGAGACTAAGGCACGGTCTTTGGAATTACTTGCTATGCATTAGAAAGCTGGACAATGACTAAGGATGATAGAAGAATAATTGATGCATTTGAGCTGTGATGCTGGAGAAGCATCTTGAACATACTGTGGAGAACAATCCAAGAGAACAAACAAGTCTGTCTTGGAGAGGATGAAATCAAGTTGCTCCTTGAAGGTAAGGATTTTTATCTTCTCACATATTTTGGGTACATGGCCAGGAGGGATTGCTCCTTGGAGAAGGACATCACGTTTGGAAGAGTGGAGGAACAGCGCAGGAGAGGAAGACTCTAGATGAGATGGATTGATACAGTGACTGGGGTAATGGGAGTAAGTGTCTCAGAGTCAGTGAGACTGGCTCAGGTCAGGGCAGGGTTCAGAGCTATTGTCAAGTACACTCCCAGATCTGAACTCTGTGAACAACAGATGTGACCCTGTCCTATCCTGTGCCAACCTCATACTCTCTGACACACTTGTGTCCACTGCTCTTGTCACTGTGTCACTTCATCTGGTGAGCGTCTTCTTTTCCGAACTTGACCCTCCACCTTTCTAAGCACAATGTCCCTTTCCAATGAGTGTTTGTTATTATTGTTGATTGCCGTCAAGTCAAGCACGACTCATAGCGACCCTGTGAACAAAAGATCTGAAGCCTTTCTAAAACTCTCATAGTTCCAATGAATAGCCCCTCTTAAAAACAGGCCCGAAGTATGTGAGATGGAGTTTCGCCATCCTTCCTTCCAAGGAACACCCTGACAGCACTTTCTCTAGGACATAATTGATTATTGATTTGACAGTCTGTGGGATATTCAATACTAGTTTCCAACTCCACAACTCAAAGGCCTCGTTCTTCTGCTGTCATCCTTATTCATTGTCTAGCTCTCAGACGCAAGTGACTAAAAAGGACATGGCTGAATAAGGAACACCTTAGTTTTTAAATGGACTCCCTTGCTCCTCAGAACTTTGGAGATATCCCTGACAGTTGGCTTCCCCAGTGGAATCTGTCTATTGATTTATTGACTGCTGGTGAGAAGAGTGTTGATTGTGGAATGGTTACATTCAGTTGCAAATGGAGGCCCCAAAAGTCTCAATCGTAAATAGGAAATATTTGAAGATATAAATATAGAAGTCTCCAAGTTACAAATGTACAACTTGCAGACCACTTGTACTCATAATTAAATGCAGGACTTTGAACCAGTTCAGAAAATGGAAGCTGACTAGAATCTTTACCATTTGGGGGGTTCATCACCATGACCAGAACAGGAAACATTATAGGTTCAAGTTCTCGAGTGAAAGACTCAAGAAATGACCAATGAGTCTTGTAGAAGCCTGACGTGTGATGCTCCAGGCCTGTGGAGACCTACAGACATTCAAAGAACAGAGAAGAAGAAGGGAAGGAGAGGTATGGTCATTTCTGCCATCACAGGAGGGCTGTGCCGTCTCTGAAGCCCTACCTTAATGTTAATACTGAGACGATTGAACCAGCCTCTCTACTCACAACAGAACTGTCATCACCACCAGCAAGCTTCCTTTGTCTCGTGTACAGATTTTAAATCATTGAAAAGTCTTCAGTCCTTTTTTTACACTAAAGTAAAGCTAAGTAAGAACCCTATGTACCTGTTCTGACTGACGACAAATTCTTGAAATTGCAGTTAGAAATGGATTTTATCCGTAACCTGGGGACTGCCTGAAGAGCACTCTCTAGAGCTCAAGAAATATTCCAATCTGCATATCAAAGACTCTGGGCAAACCTGCAGAAAAAAAGAACAACACCTAGGGACAGCAGAGGGGAACGCTGGATTTTTACACTGGAGTTCAGTGTTAGAAATAAGAATCTTGTAGGAAGACAGAAGGGCTGGCCTGTGAGGACACATGGAGTCACACTTACCCCAGCTTCTGGACGTGGGACTGCCACAGGGCGGGAGACGCAGTTCTGTTCAGATGACCGTGTCTGGTCGCATCCCTGTTCATTTGTCAACGTATCAGGAGAGAGGAGGAGAGGAACAGCTTCCCCATATCCCATCGGAGAAGGCAGCCAGCCGAGAGTAAGTCAAAGCAACGCGTGCACAAACCCGGAAGGCTCCACACGCCAGAGGGTGTGAGAGCAATCACCCATTAAAGGCAGAATTACGTCCAGATGACTGCCGCCGGCGCACCTACACAAGCAACAGCCCTCCACGGCTGTGCACGAAGACGTGAGGCGTGTAAGGCGTCGTAATTTAATGTAGAAAAGGAGGCCTGTCAAGCCAACAGCAATGAACATGACACTCAGAGAAGGCCCGACGGTCCTGTTCAGACGGTGCCTGGTGCCCTCGGGGTGAGGGAAGAAAACCTCACTCCAGGGCCACCGAGGGCACCCCCTACGCACCTCATCATCTGAGCATGTGCACCTGTTCTGGATTGCTGAGTGGAGATAGGAGCAGGGCCCTCCGCGTTGTCTTCAAGCTCCTGAAGCCAGGGGACCACAGAGCCAATCGTTTCCGTGCCTTTCTCCCCTCTCACCTGCCTGCTACCATCTTCTCTTCCTCTCTCTCCCTCCTCGCCCTCCTCGCCTCTCACCTGCCTGCTACCACCTTCTGTTCCTCTCTCTCCCTCCTCGCCCTCCTCGCCTCTCACCTGCCTGCTACCATCTTCTCTTCCTCTCTCTCCCTCCTCGCCCTCCTCGCCTCTCACCTGCCTGCTACCATCCTCCCTTCTCTTCCTCTCCCCCCACCTCCCTCCCCCCTCACCTGCCTGTTCCATCTTTTCTTCCTCTGTCCCACCCCCCCCTTCCTTGGATCTGCTCTCCCCTTCTTTATCTTCCCTTCTTCCCTCTCTTTATTTTTCTGTTCCTTCATTTTCTTCTCCATTTCTTTCTCCCATCACTTCCCTTCATTCCTTCCTTAAGTTTAGAGTGAGGGGGGTCAGAGTTACAAACCCAGAGCCTTGATGGGTCCGTGGCAGCAGGACAGGGGCCGCAGTCTCCAGGTGCCAGCAGGTTCTGGAGAGCTGAGTGATAAGTAGGAGTCTGTGGACCAGAAGTACCGAGGCCTTGAGGTGATGGGCACTCTTACAGGCCTGGCCAGATAGCTGTGCCCTGTCTATGGCGACCTAAGGTCTCCGTCTCCCTGCTTTTGAAACAATGTGGGGAATGTCTGTCCTCAGAACATGAGACCTCCTGAATTTTGGTGGCTGCTCCATCCAAGTGTCACTTGTACAAAAGACACTGGGTGAACTTGAACCCGCTCTTGGTGTCTGCAGATGGGTATGGAGTTTGATGAGGGAGTCCAGGAGCAAAATACAAGCTGCATGGACACACACACATCCCTGACCTCACCACCAGCCCTCCCGGTGCAGGAGGCCAGCAGTGGTGTTGGCCAGCGGTCTCCAGCGCTGCCTTTGGCCTGCGCCTCCCACAGAGGCAGAGGGGAGGGCGACTAACTCACCTGGCCCAGGATACGCTCACTTCACCCCGGAAGTGGTCTCAGAGGGAGACACAGATTGGATTCTGTACCCTCTTTTCTGGAATCTTGACGAGGTCCTGGACTCCTTCTTGCTTCTCCCCACGGGGCTGAGCCCCTCAGGACTTTGCACCCGGGAGCAGGAGCTACTATCATCCACGGCGTCAGCTGGCAGCGGTAGGTGACACAAAGGCAGAGAGTAGGACGCTGGGCTTCTCTGCTGGGATCCTGCTGCCACAGGCTGGGCACCCAGAGGCCACCCACAGGCCTGTGCCCACCCTGGAGCTGAGGCCCGGAAGAGGATTCCAAAGCCAGATGGTGTTTGTTCCGACCGAGGCTACTTCTTTTCTTTCTCTTTTTCTTTTTTACTCTTAATTTGGTGACTGGAAAGAAACGGCATTGATGGGTTCTCACATTTTCAATAATGAATCAGAAAAGATAAATAGGAAAGGCCACACATTAATTCTGAGGAGCTTAATTATTTTTTTCCTGGGATGCATTCTTCCCGAAATGAGTTTTCCTCTCTTCCCTGTGCACAGAGGCCCCTGGCTTGGCAAAAGTTTATTTTGGGCTTGGGGAATGAATTTGCAATTAAAAAACTTGCTGTCATAATCACAAGCATTTGCATAATATGGACTCTTCATTAGCGCACAGAGAATAAAATCAGTCTGATAATCAAATCAATTCATCTGGTACTTATTTAAAGTTTCCAGGGCCCACAGAGTTGGAACCAATGAGCACAGAGTGCAGGCAAGGAGATCTGTGGACCCACGCGCCAAGCTGAGCTGCCAGTGGAAATGTTCAGAGGCAGAAGCCTCATTTCTCAGCTGTTCAGAGCAAGACTTGCAAATGGCCCTCCCCCAGGTCCACGGGACACCAGCGCTGCCGCGGACATCTTTCGCTTTTTCATGTCCAGGCATAAATTCTGGAATATGAAATAGCTCCCCTGAAGTCGAAATTTCCCAAGATGGAATTTCTTAGCAATCTGCACCAGAACAATTGAGAACACAACCTTGCAGAATGTAGGCAGCCATCAAACTCTCCACTACACCACCACACACACACACACACACACACACACACACTTACCTGATCTCAGATTACACACTCCACACACACTCACTCAGAATCATTTACACACGCATACTCATACAACCCACTCACATACTTAGGTATGCACACTTTCACACATGTAACCCGTATACCCTTGTACACACTCACATGAGTGAGCCCTTGACAAGCACACACCCTCCACACACGCCACATAATCACTCAAATACACACTCATGCATGCACTTCACACACCCACACTCACATAGACATCTACAGATACACACACGCGCACACACACACACACACACACACACACACACACACCCCCCCTTGTGAATGGACACACAGATGTACAGTCTCCACATGTCCTTCACAGGCACCACCATGAGATTCCATGTTCCTGTGCATTCCTGCACACATGCACACGTGGATAAAGTCAGACACACATATGAACGCACACACATACAGAGACCCATGTGCACCACACACACCTATATGCATGCAAGCACACGGCCTTGTCAGACCATCGGTGCTCAGATCTCCTCAGATTAGGGCCAAGATTCAGGCACAATGTACTTTCAACACAGAGCCAAGTGCAAACATCAAAACGATGAATTTATTTCCAGATAGGGAACTGCAATTAGAAACACTAGAAATAGCAATAATTGCATCCGAGTCCCTTTTCTTACAAGAAAGAAGTGGGTGATCTAAGTCCGGAAGTATCTAGTGCAGGCCTGCAGCAGTGCCGGGCACTATGGGCAGAGTGGGCTCCGTCGGGGGCCCCCAGGGGGCGAGGCCAGCCTGGGAGCAGAAGCTCAGAAGGCCCGTTCTCCACACGGCCCGAGGCCAATGAGAGTGGCCAGCCGGGGCCTTCGTGGTGTCCTGTGACCTGCCACCTCCTGTAAAGTGAGCCGAAAGGGTCTAAAAGGAGCCTGGTGGCATGGCAGTTAAAACAGTCCAATAATTACCTCAAGGTTGGTGGTTCAATCCATCAACTGCTCCAAGAAAGAAAAATATGATGGTCTAGTTCTGTAAAAATTTACAGCCTTGAGAGCCATGGGGCGAGTCTATTCTGCTGCATCGTCGGGAGCTGGACTCGACTCAGTAGCAAAGAATGTGGTGTGGACGGTCCAGCCGCTCTGCCCACTTCTGCTCTGTACCTGTGCGTCTCCTCACACACACACTGTCCCCCTTCCCCGGTCAGTGAGTGCATTGGGTGCTGGGTGTTGGCTCCAAGTCAGAGACGCCTTTCCCGGTGACGGGATTCTTCACTGGGGATGTTCCCGTGACAGGGATGCTCTTCCAGAGATCCACGTGTCCATACCCTCTCCTCTCACAGGCACCTGCTCAAAGCAACCAGAGATCTTCGCTACGAAGAGCTCACCTCCCAGGAGGCCCCCCCACCGCCTCTTGGTTCTTTCCTCTCCGACACCTGATGTGCTGTCCGTTTGCTCATTTATGCTCTGGGACTCAGTGCATGGGAAAGGCTCAGCCCTTGTTTTGTTGACGCACTATACCTTCTGCCTGGAAAAATTCTGGGAACACAGCATGAATATTTTGTGATTCTATGAATGCATAAAAAGCGCATGCGCTTCCCATGTGCACAGGAGAGAAAGAAGAACTATCGGTCTTGGATTGATCATCATTAAGGAATGTGCTGGGTAGATACAGACAGACTCAGCAGCTGTTTGGAAGTTGTTTATGTTCAAGAAACCCTCATGGTTACGCTTTTGTCTGCTAAGTGGAAGGCTGGCAGTTCAAACCCAACCAGTAAGTCTTTGTCAGAAAAGACCTGACGATCTGCTTTCATAAATATGACAGTCTTGGAAAATTGTGAGGAAATTTACTCTGTCCCATGAGGTTGTTGTGGATCAGAACTGACTTGACAACAACTCTAACAACAAGATGTCAAAGTCTGAACTCCTGAAGACCTCTGGTCACGTGCTGCTCATAAACTGAGTGTTAAGAACAAGACTGAAGGATGCTTAGGAGAAGGGAAAGTTAATGAAGAAGCAGGACTCAGTTGAGCCCAGAGGACCTTCAAGCCAGACAAGACTCTGTGTCAGGGCGCTGGGCTGGCTATTCTGAAGCAGGCAAAGGGTCATCGGTAATAATCTTTGTAGCACGAGGGACAGCGAGGACTGTGAGGGAGAAGGAGGTAATATGCGTTTGTGTAGTGGTGTATAATATGTCCATACATGATACAATTATCACCGATACATGATTGCCAATGATATTTTAGGTTTCATTGTTTATCCTAAAAAGATATTTTGTAAATCTCAACACTTACATCTTTGAAGAAGACTTGAAGCACTGACTGAAGAACATCAGAAACTATAGCCTTTAGTACGGATTATATCTCAATATCAAGAAAACAAAAGTCTTCACCACTGGTTTTTCTTTTCTTATTTTATTTTATTTTATTTTATTTTATTTACTTTTCTTGTTGTTTGTCATTGACTCAGACCCTACTGGCAAAGGAGGAGATTGCCCTTCTTTCTCCAGCTGAGCATCTGGAGGATTTGAACCATGAACCTTTGGTAGGCCACCAGAGCTCCCTTAGTGGTCACCATTGGACAAACAGGCAACATCATGATACATAGTGAAAAGACTGAGGTTGTCAACCACTTCTTTTTACCATGGAAAGGCATTTGACTGTGTGGATCATAACAAACTATGGGTAACATTGAGAAGAATGGGAATCCCAGAGCACTTAATTGTGCTTCTGCAAAACCTGTACCTAGACCAAAAGGTTGTTGAATGAGCAGAGAAAGGGAACAATGCTGTTGTTGTAATTGTTGTTAAGTGTCGTTGAGTCATAGACGACACATAGCAACCTTATGAACAAAAGACCTGAACACGTGTATAACTTTCATTGTTTCTCAAAGTTCATAGAGTTTCTGGAGGCAAGCTGTTCCAGAAGTGGATGCCGCTCCTGCTTCCAAGCTTGTTTTAATGGGGGAGCTCCACCAAACACTGTCGGGCATTTGACACATCAGTGTCACAGTGTTCAGTATCACAGCAACCACGAGTTATCTCTGTACAGCAAATAGACAGACCAGTGCTATATTGCTTAGAAAAATGTTTGACCAAAAGCGATTAAAACCAGGCCTGAGGGCTACAGATTAAAATCACCCACCTTTGGCGTGGTAGCATCGCTTTCTGTCCACTAGGCCAACCGAGCTCTCTCTATGTTGTTAAAGGGAACCATACTTGAAGGATATGTACATGTACAGCCAAGCACAATCAATAAGAGTGCATCTGAATTCCAAAATCAATCTCCATAATAGTCTACGTGTTTCCTACT
>NW_006399814.1:4513262-4533703 GCF_000299155.1 Elephantulus edwardii | reverse complement strand
AAAAAAAAAATTCTTACCACTGGGCCAATAGACACATCATCGTAGATGTAGAAAAGATTAACACAATGACTTCATCTTATTTGGATCCACAATCAATACACTTGGTACCAGCAATCAGGAAACATATTGCACTGGGAAAGTCTGCAGTCAGGGATCTCTCTAAGTTATTAAGGAGCAATGATATTAGTTTGAGGACTAGGGTGCACCTGATTCAGGCCATGGTCTTTTTGATCACTTACTACGCTGATAAGAATCTATATGATATTGGATATCATATAGATTGCCAAAAGAATAAGCAGATATGTCTTGGAGAAGGCACAATTAGGGCGGTTTTGAGAGGTAAAGATGATAAAGCTTCATCTCACATACTTGGGTATGCTACGAGGAGAGGCTATTCCTTGCAGAGAGGAATGCTTGGGAAGGTAGGGGCTTGGCGAAGGAGAGGAAGACCCTTAGCCAGGTGACTGTCAGAGGCACTGCGCTCAAGGTTGTCAGACCACCTTACATCTGAACGTTGGCCCGGTGAGTTACGGGACCTGGAATCCCTGAAGCTGAGCCAGGAGGGCTTTCTACCTGAGCTGGCGGCAGAAGGAAGGAAGTCAGGAGGCTGGTAAAGTACACAAGGCACCCCCAGTACTGCCGAACAAGCCTTGTAATAGTGGGCAGTTTCCCAGCGTTTTTCCTGAGCCAAGCATCTACATTTTGTGTAGATCAGTCTCTGAATTTCATATCTAGACTCATGGGGGAGGAAGACCAATGCACCATCATAATAATCTTCCTCGCCAATATCTGATCGTTCACTCATTCACGCAGCAACATTCCTGGAGTGTTGCTGACACGGGCAGCTTGTACTCATGACCGTTCTCTTCCCGATCAGCCTGGTGAGACTCATAAACGTACCTGACACCCTGCAACACCTTTAGGCTCCATCGACTGTCTCTGGTCTTTGCTCCCTCTCCTTTCCTTTTGTTCTACTTGGTAGTTATCATTTTTGTTTTTTCCTACTTTCTTCGCTCTTCTTTTTCTAATTTCTTAAGGTGGCGATGAATTGAGAGCTTTCTTCCTTTCCAACATGGGAATGAATTGTCTTTATGATTCCATTAGATCTTCCTTATGGACGTATGACATTACATAATGATTAAAGGCACAGTAGATCAAGAAAACATGCTCTTAGTCAACAACATTCATGCACTAAATGAATAGACTTGCAAAATGCGTAAAACAACTGTGTTAACAGAATTGAAGAAAGAAATGGACAGCACTGCAATAATGGCAGGAGACTTTGACACAGTCCTTTCACCAAAAGAAAGGTGAAGCTTAAACAAAGGCAGAAAACCTAAACTGCAATGAGCCAACTCAAACTTGTAGATGTATTTAGAATAATACCACACCCAACTAAAACCCAATTTACTTCTTCTCAAGTACACATGGTACATTCTCCAGAATCAATCACATGTTAGGACACAAAGCAAGCCTCAACAAATTCAAAATCATTGAATTAATACAAAGTATCTTCTCAGGACACTTCTGGAACAGAGGCCAGGATGGAATGCTCCTGTGTTTGTGGCTTTCTATAAAAGATGGTTAAGGAAATAGGAATTTCTTTCCAAAGGAAAGAGGAAGATCGAGAGCTTCAATCTTCAATATGGACTGCATCTCAACCTCAAGAAAGTAAAAATCCTCACTACCAGGCCAATAGGCAGCATCATGATAGATGAAGGAAGATTGAATTTGTTAACAATTTCATCTTACTCCAATCCACAATCAACATCCTTGGCACCACCAGTCAGGAAATCAGATGAGTTGCATTGGGAAAATCTGCCGTCAAGGAGCCTTCCAATGTGTCAAAGTAAAATGATGTCAATCTGAAGACTAAGCTGCACCTGATCCAGGCCATGGTCTTTTCAATTGCTTTCCAGGCATTGATAGCTGGTCAACGACTCAGTGTGGCAGAAGAAGCCTCGGTGGCTTTGAGTTACGGTGCTGGAGGAGGGTATTGAACATACCAGGGACTTCCAGGAGAAAAATTAGGTCTGTCCTGAAGTAGGTGAAACTATATTGCTCCTTTGAGGCAAGGATTTTGAAGCTCTTTCTCAAATACTTTGAACATGTTATCAACAGAGGCCAGTCCTTGGAGAATGACATCCTGCTTGGGAGGGTGGAAGGACAGCACAGGACAGGAAGACCCTGAAGAAGATGGATTGACACTGTAACTGTGGCAGCGGGGTCAGGTGAGTCAGAGACGGTGAGGTCGGCTCAGGACAGGGCAGTTCAGATCCACTGCTAGTAGGGTTGCACGAGTTCTAGTCAACTCAACAGCACATAACAATGAACTAGGTAGAAGGTAAAAGAACTAACACATTCTGTGTTATTGGTGAAGAATATTGAACATACTGCAGATGAGAAGAATAATGAACAAATCAATCTTGGAGGAAATGCAGCCAGGATGTTCCTTAAAAGCAAGGATGGCGAGGCTTTGACTCTCTTCCTATGGCTAGGTCGTCAGGAAAGTCCAATCTCTAGAGAAGAACATCATAGTGAATTAGGGGGTCGGCGGAAATGAAGAGAACCTGTCAGTGAGAAAGATTGATACAATAACCCCTGTAACAGGGCTCAACCAGATCAATGACTAAGATGGTGCAGGGCCAGGGATGTGCTTTGTTCTGTCAAACACCGGACCGACTCAACAGCAAGAGTGCATCTCACTCCCACTCAGACTCAACCTAGCGTCTCTGTGATTCAGACACATTCCCAGTTTAGTGAGTGAGATGTGATCCCAGGATACTCGCCTCTTGGATGAGTTTTAATCAATGCAGGTACTAGGTGCCGAGCAGTGGGCTACAACCCACAAGGACCTGATGAAAAGCGGATCTGGATCTTGCCTATTCTGTGCTAACCTCATGGTCTTGCCGTGCTCAAGGCCATTGTTGTAGGGACTGTGTCAATCTATTTCATTGAGGGTCTTCCTCTTTTTTTGCAGATTCTCTGTTTTCCCAGGGTCTCTTGCTGTTGTACATGCGATAGGTACAAGCTGGACCTCACTTGGCAGTCCCTTAACTTACCTGAAGCACTTGATGTGCTGCAGTAGAAAGGTCTGGCATCTGTCTCTATAAAGATTTGTCCAGAATACTGATGATTGAAATGAATCACATTTGAAAGAAGGAAAAACAGCAGAAGTGGAAAAAGGAAAAAAGAAAGGAAGAGTCTTTTTATTGCTGGAACAAGCTCTTTGGTTTCTGAGGCTGGAGAAGGTTGGTGTCCATCAGACCTCACCTCCAAGACTTGACATTGGAGCCTGCCCAGTCACCCTGGTCACTCGGATCCACGGCAGTGGGAGTGGGAGGAAAACAGCCATGGAGAAGCAGGCTGCGCTTGGACATGTTCCCTCAGCGCTGCCCACCAAGCATGCACGGGTGAGTGGAGGGGCACAGAAGTCATGAGGACCCGGTCATGATGTCGGTTTGAGGAGCAGTGAGTCCTAAGGACCCTGGCCTGTTGACTCAATCTGGCCCCAGGTTGGGGCTAGGGCTGAATGAGGAGACCAAGAAGTCTGGAATTCAGGAAGTGTGGACTCCTGAGCTGTGCCCCCTGACCATTTAAACCCAGCCATGGATGCATGGGGTGAGATGTCGAGAACCCGACCAGATGAAGAGAAAATGGTCCATGCTGTGAACAAGGGTTCATTGCTGCAACTTGATGGGTTGGTCTGAACTGGGCAATGCTTTATGGATGTAGATGCTCAAAGTTGTCAAATTGAACCTTCAGCAAAAGAGACGTTCTTGTTTCCTTAGAGCACTGGTTTAACAGGGACGGACAAATCAGCGATTGACTCTCTGAAAGGGAGCATTAGGACAGGAAGCATGAAATACCTTCTCGACATGCTTTCATGAAAGTAGTTGATGAGATGATTGTGAGAGAGGAGAAATTAAAAAAAAAATAAAAAACCCACAACAATATAAATGATTGATAATGTAAAAAACAGTAATAATAATAATAATAATAATAATAATAATAATAATAATAATAATAAAAGATTTGCCCAGAAAAGCCCATGAGCACTCCCAACCTGTAACACACGGGGTCACCATACGTTCAAATTGACTTGACAGCAAAGGACTTTGGTATATTTTCTAGATTGTATTTTTGTCATAAGTAGACAGAGGAGGAGAGGGTGAAATATATGTCTTCAAACATTTTCCTAGAACTTCAGAAAATCTACAAGGTTACTTGTCTGAGAGCAGAAAAAAAAAACCCCTGCACTTAGATCTTTAGAAAATCAGACTAAGAACCTCAACCACTAACAGTGGAGGCACCAACACTTTCATCATGTGTTCCGTATTGATTTGCATATGCTAATTAGTAGGGCACACGTAAGTTACTGTTATTATCACCTTCACCTAAGATAGCATTTATTGATCATTTCCTTGGGGTGGATCTTTTTTGTAGACAGGCAGATCCTTATTGATTTTTTCCCCCCCAATATCTGAAACCCTTTGGGCAAATAGACATTTTACAGACTTCCTCAAAGTGTCTGTCCAGGGCTGGTGTCTGTGGGTTTATCGCTCATTGCTGACCTGGCCGAATGATTGAGAATTCACACCTCCTTTCTTCTGACTCAGAGCGAAGGGCTTACCTGTGTTCAGCTTCCGCTGTGTGAGCAGAGGCTCGAGTTCTCACTCAAAGCCGTCCCCAGACGTATCGATCTTAGAACCAAATGTCAAATGCCCCACTCTCCACAATAAATGTCTCTCTTGAAAGTTCTGTGTAAATTGAATTTTTATAAATCAAATCACATTGTAAAGCCAGTAAAGAGAGCACTGTTTATGGGAAACGTGTTTGCTTTCCTTTATAAATGGAAGAAAAGTGTGCTGAGGATATGGAACTTTAATTTTAAAAGCCCTTCTCTTATTACCTTAGTACAATACTAAGCCTCTCAGAAGGAATTGAGGCTTCTGTGACGTCACGTTTGGAACATTGATGAGGCAGCGGACTGGGTGTAGCCAGAGTCAAAAGCATCAGGTTGTGGAGTCCCAAGGAAAGGTCTGAAAAGGTGGAAGCCAGGTGTCTTTCAGATGCAATTACTGGACTATTCTTGCAGGTGGTGGTGGTGTTAGATGTCTTGGTAAGGAATGCTGAAGCCTTTGAATTGTGATACTGGTGAGAAACATTAACTACATCGCTTACTCAGACTGAGGAGGACCTGAAGAGATGACTGCAGAGGGTCAAGGACTGCAGCCTTCAATATGAATTGAGGCTCAATATCAAGAAGACAAAGATTCTCACCACTGGACCAATTGGCAGAGTCAGGATGGATGTTAAAGAGATTGAGATTATTTACAACTTTAGTCTGCTTGGCTCCACGGTCCATACTCTTGGCACCAGCAGCCAGGAAATTAAAAGACGTATTGCGATGGGAAAGTTTGCTGTTAGGGACCTCTCCAAAGTACTGAAGAACAATGGTGTCACTCTGGAGACTAAGGTACATCTGATACAGGCCATGGTATTTGCAATCAGTTTTGATGCATCAGATAGTTGAACAATGACTCGGGAGGATAGAAGGAGAATTGACGTCTTTGAGCTGTGGTGCTGGAGAGCAGTATTGAATGTACCATGAACTGCTAAGAAAAAAATAGGTTCATCCTAGAGAGGGTTAAATTAGACTGCTCTTTGGAGGCAAGGATTCTGAGGCTCCGTCTAACATACTTTGGACATATTGTAAGGAGGGACTGGTCCTTGGAAAGGGACATCATGCTGGGGAGGATGGAGGGACAGCACAGGAGGGGAAGACCCTCTATGAGGTGGATTCATTCAGTTACTGGGATAATGGGGGGTGGGTGTGTCGGAGACAGTGAGATTGGCACAGGATAGAGCAGGATTTAGGGCTGTTGTACATAGGGTCACTATGAGTCACAAGCGACCCAATGACACATAACAACAACATTGTGGACTGAAAAACAAACAAATATGCCTTGGGCAAAGTGTTTGCCAGACTGCTTCTTACAAACCAGGATGTTGAGACTTGGTCTCATATATTTGGGGCAAGTTGTAGGGAGTGGCCTGTCCCTGGAGGAAGACATTACACACACATGGTAACGTACAGCCCCAGTGAAAAAGAGGGTTATTTTCATGAGATGAATTGACACAGCAGCTCCAACAATGTGTTCAACAAAGCAGAGACTAGGGGTGGTTCAGGGCCAGACAGTGCTGCGTAGTGTATCTGTGGGTTGCTTCCCACTTCCAAAGACAAATAAATATCAGATTTCTAAAGCTGCTGGTAATAAAAGGCAATAATAACAAAAATGTTTTAAAAACGAGGTTAGGTCATAGCCATCTGATGACAATCCCCAAGAAGGAAGCTGGTCATAAGTCAGGGACTTAATACACAGCCTGTATTCAAGCAAAGAAACAAACAAACATTGATTGCTGGCTTAGTGTGCACCAGCCGCTGCTGCTAGAGCCTCTGGTTTGTCAGTTCAGTGTTTCTCAAGCTCCAGTGTTCAACCACCTGGTGAGTTTGCTAAATAGAGCCCTGGCCCTTCTTCCAGAAGTTCTGATGCAGTCAGTCAAAGGGGAGGTTTGAGAATGTGTGGCCTATTGAGCGGCTGAGATGCTGATTCTTCTGACACCCGCCCATGCTTTGAGAACAATGACATCAATGAACCCTCAGGCGTCAATGAGTAAATGTTTGGCTGTCAATCAGAAAGATCTGGTTGGAACCCATCTGCTGCTCTGAGGAGGAAAGGCGGCTCAGTCTGCATTAGAGAAGATTACCACCCTGGACACCCGTGGGGTCATTCTCATATGCCCTCTAGGGTTGCTTTGAGTGCGATTTAATTTGACAGTACTGGCTGTGGGTGTTATCATGTGTTAAATTGTATCCCTCCAAAACACATTATATGTGATTGTATAATGTGGAAGCTATGTACTGATGTCCCATGAGCTGATAAACCAGATAGTTGCAAGAAATTTAAGGGTGGATTTTTAACACAGTTGTGCTATAAATTCCCATATAAAGACAGTTTCCCTAGAATGTGGCCTCTAGCATCATTTATCTTACAAGAGATGAAAGGGTAGGGAAGGGAGGCCAGAGGAGAGACCCCGGTGCCACTGAAAGAGAACTACCAAGAATGGAGTGAATCCTTCTGGGCTCAAGTCTCTGTATAAGGAAGCTCCTTGATCTCAGGGTAGGATAAAGCACCTGGGCACCCCTAGTTCTGTGGGACTGCAAATGCTGAACGCAACAGGAATCTTCTCCCAGAATGTTACTCTGAATTTGGATGCCTATCATTCTAAACGGTAAGAGAATAGATTTGGGTTGTTTTCTTGTTTGTTTGTTTGTTTTGGTTTTTAACTCCATGCACTTGTGTTACGGCAGCGATAGATAACTAAGACAGGCATTAGTGAGCAGACTCCCTTCCTACCCAGGAGTTTTGCATTGGAGGCCTGGGTATTCCGGTTCTAGTTCTATGATTACTGGCTTCAATGAGTAGGACCCAGCTCCTTCAGCTCAGTCTCCGAAAAGAAGAACAGTGCCGTAGTCAGGCCATTGTGGGGATTTAGAGCTTGACTCCCAGAAAGTTCCCAGTAAGAACGTGTCTTCCTGTTGTTGTGTGCTGTGGAGCAGGAGGCCTGTTGCTGACCTCACAGGGGTTTTCCGAGGCCGGAAAGCTCCTGGAAGGACACTGCTCATCCTTCTCCACAGAGCAGCTGGTGAATCTGAACCACGTGCCTGTAGGATTGCAGTGCAGCTTACTACCGTGGAAAAGATGATTGACAGAAGTCGTATTTCATTTGCTGGAAAATCACTGTGTAAAGAGAGCTGGTCAATGTGGGTTCAAGTTCTGATTCAGCTTGATCCTTCTCTGTGATCTTGGTTCTCACTGTCCTTATTTGGTTATTTGTTCTGGATTGATGCTGTTCTGAATTGACAACATCGAGTTTAACTGACCCATAGCTGACCTTTCAGCAGGTTTTCAGAGGTAGTTAATCGCGTGGGGGGGGGACTGGCCAGCCTTCTCCCGTGGAGCAGTTCATGGATTCGAACCACATGCCTTCGGGATTGCAGTGCAGCTTTCTTGGAATACCATTTTTCTTACTCTTCATCAGAAGATAAGCTTTCTCGTTCCTCATCATTGTGTTAAACTGCTAGTCACTGGACCACAGTTTCTGAGGAAAGAAACCATAGCAAGCAGGGACCAGCTAAAATACAGAAAGCATCCTGGGAACTTGACTAAAAAGACGATATAAGGGTTCTTCCACATCTTGCTGTTTATACTGATAAATCCAATGAAGCTGTTCTATCCGGAACAGAAGCTGCGGTTGGCTCGTCTGCTGTCTAATTATAGGGTCATCTGACTATCGTCCACGAATGTTCGGCGTCCACGTGACCCACAGGCACCTGGGGTTCCGCCTCCTCCCTCACCCGTCCCGTCAGGCTTCTCAGAGTGGTCTTCTCTGCAGTTCTACCACTTGTGCGATGGCTCTGAGCTCATTCTCATGCTAAGCAAATCACTCAAGAAGCTGGACTGAATGAAGAAGGATGTGGCATCAAGCTTGGAGGAAGACTCATCAACAATCTGTTACGCAAGGAGCACAACCTTGCTTTCAGAAAGTGAAAACTTAAATTATATGCTAACTACCAAAAGACTGCAGCCTCCAGTTTGGATTACATGTCCACACAAACAAAAACAACAACCACCAAAACGTCCACCTTTGGGACTGATATGAAACATGGTTATGGAAGGAACCATTCGAGTTGTCAACAATTTTCTTTTACTTGGATTCACAATCAACACCCATGTTTACAGCAGTCAACAAATCAAAAGGATATTGTTTTGTTAAGTCTACTGTCAAGCATCTCTTTAAAATGCTAAAGAGCAAGAATAGCGGTTGAAAGCCTAAGGCACACCTGGTCTGTCCCATGTATTGTCAGTTGCTTCTTACGTATATGAAAGGTGGACAACAAATAAGGATGACAAAAGAATTGACATCTTTGAATCATGGCATTGAGAAGCGCACTGAATATCCCATGAAACGCCAAAAAAAAAAAAACCAACCACACCAACCAACCCCAAAACCCCCAAACCCTAAAAATAAAAACCCACCAAACAAATCTATGTCGGAGAAGTGCAACCACAGCGCCCCTTAGAGATAAGGATAATGAAACATTGTCTCACAGTTTTCAAGGATGCTGTCAGGAGGAATTTGTCCTTGGAAAAGACATTATGCTGGGAAATGTTAAGAGTAAAGGGTCAGTGACTGGAATCTCCTCCATGAGGGGTTCAAACACGGACTGTTTAAAAGGAATCTATGTTTACGCATTGTATATATAGCGTCAGCTAGAGATCGGTTTGCTCTAACTTGACAACAATGGATTTTTGAGATCCGAGTTCTGTCTGTTACATTCCTCAGGACTTAATAATTAATAACCATTCTTGTCTCCGTACACAAAATCTATACGTGAAACAAGTCATTCAGGAGACTAGTCTTTATAAGGAGGAATGTGGCATCAGAACTGGAGGAAGACTCATCAACAACCTGTGTTATGCAGATGACACAACCCTGCTTGCTGAAACTAAAAGGACCTGAAGCATCTGCAGAAAGTCAAAGACGACAGTATTCAATATGGATTGAAGCTTAACATCAAGAAAACAAAGAGTTTCACCAGTGGGCCACTGGCAGCACAGTTATAAATGGAGAAGAGATTAAGAGTATCAACAATTTCCACTTTCTGGGTTCCACAATCAACACTCTTCGAACCAGCAGCCAGGAAATCAAAAGATGAATTAGATTATAAATGTTGGCTGTCAAGGACCTCTCCGCAGTGCTGTAGGCAAAGATGTCAGTCTAGAGACTAAGGTGCACCTGATTCAGGCCATAGTCTTCACAATTACTTGCTATGCATTAGAGAGCTGGATTATGAATAAGGATGACAGAAGAAGAATTGATGCTTTTGAGCTGTGGTGCTGGAGAAGAGTACTGACCACACCATGGACTGACTGCTAAGAAAACAAACAGGTCTGCTCTGGGAAGGGAGAAACCACCTTGCTCTCTGAAGGCCAGCATTTTGAAACTCTGTCTCACATACTTTAGGTATACTGCCAGAGACACCAGGCCTTCAAGAAGGACAGCATGCTTGGGAGGGTGGAGAAACAACACAGGAGAGAAAGAGCCTGAAAGATGGATTGACACAGTGACAGGTTATAAGGGCAGGTGCGTCAGAGACAGTGAGACTGACTCAGGGAGGGACAGAGTTCAGAGCATAGGGTCACTATGAGTCCCAGGTGATGCAAAGGCAAATAACAACAAAGATTCTTGTGCAAAACAAAAAGTAATTTTCCCCCTTCTTCCTCTTAGCTCAGTGGTGACTTTTTGTCTCTGTCACTCCAAGTGAGAACTCATTTCATCGTGATACACTCTTCCCAAACTTATGGAAAAGCTCTCATCCCAAACTTACGGAAAAGCTTATAAAATGCTAATGGTCCTCCAACCAATGCATTTCTCTATGCCTTCATTTTTTAAAAATACATTTTATCTTTTAGAGCAGTTTTAGGTTGACAGAAAAATTGTGCGGAAAGTACAGAGGGTTCCGATCAATGCCATCTTGACGTGGCGTCCGTGGGCCTCGAGGAGCTGTGGGGGAAGGAGCATGTGGGGAGCACAGGACAGCACCCCCCGATGTTCCTGAGCTCTCCGCCTTTGTGTTCCTTTCCCACATGATGGCAGGGGAAATTTGGCATCTCAGACGAATGTAGGTCACCACTGAGTCCAAGTTTCAATCAATCAACCAGGAGAACTGTTAGCAACGCTTCCAGCTTCTCAAGCTAGCACTTTAAATCCAGACTCTCTGACAGTGTACTGCCACCAGTAAGTTCGGCTTGATCCAAATTTATCTTCCATCCTCTGTGGTCTGACACCCTTCACATCCACTTCCACACATATTCCCCACAGTTCTGCTGGTGAAAATTAGCAAAATCTTGTGATGATTTTGTAGTAGGATCTATCTCCTCCCTGGTCAGACCTGGTGCCTCCCCGGCTAGACCCAGTGCCTCCATGATCAGACCTGGTACCTCCCTGGTCGGACCCGGTGCCTCCCCGGTTAGACCTGGTGCCTACCTAGTCAGATCCAGTGCCTCCCTGGTCGCACTCAGTGCCTCCCTGGTCAGACCCAGTACGTGCCTGGAAATGCAGAGATCTCAGACTGCCGACATGAGCAGTGAGGAAGTGACTGTGGGTGTAGGGAAGTGTTGCTTGGCAAATTAATTCTTTCTGGGTACATAACATAAGTTCTTCAAACAAGATAAATCTAGATGGACTTCTAGAGAAGGAAAGAGGGCCACCTCTGTCGGCAAAGGAAACTTACAGAGAACAGTCACCTTTATCTGAGTTCATCCCCGTGCCCTCACACCAAGTCTCTGGACCTCATTTCTTCCTGACTTTGATGCAAGAGACTCAGCAGCTGTGTGGCAGCAACTTCCCTTCTTGTTCTGAAACGTGCACGGGTGTATTCTGGGTTCTGTGTAAGGCCGCTTCCTGTTACAACTACAAGGACCAGTAGGTGGGTTCAGGATTCCTGTGGAAGGTCTTCATTTCAGTTCCCTGATGAGGACTTAAGCTGATCGTTCCTACCGTGAGCTTGTCACCCCCATAAGTTCTTCAGCGCAGGGAAAGGAGAGATCTCCCCCTACCCCGTCCTGGAAGCATCTTGGCTGCCCTCATGGTCCAGTGAAGCGGGGACTTGGTACCTTGCAGCTCTTGATTCAATAGGCATCACATCATTATCCACAGCAGGTGGGTCTCTAATTAATTGGGATTACTGTACATGCTTCGGATTTCACATCCAGTCGCTCGAGGCTAATACGCTCAACGCTGTGTGGAAAGCCAAGAATATGGACAAACCAATGCTGGAAACTCAGGTTTGAGAGTCTTTTTTCTAGACTGAAACCGTAATGGAATTCTAGTAGATGGGATTTCCACGAAGAAGGAAAACTACACAAGTATTTCAACAGATGACATTTGAGAAGAGAGACTTGGTTACATGGAGGACAAAGAGTAAAACACCAAGCGCACAAATCCTCTTCCATCCGGTCAGCCCAGCTCCTGCGGAATCTACAGGTCAGAGCCCAGCTGCCCCGTTGGGCTTGCTAGGATGGAAGTATTTACAGAAGGAGACTATCACGTCTCAGTGAAAGCAGCAGCTGACTCCGAACTGGCAACCTCCTGTTTAGCAGCCCAGTGTTTAGTGACTGTGTAATACAACAATGTTTGATGTTAGAAACTGTAACTGGATGAAAGAAGAACTACACTCGGTGGGAAAGAGCAAGGAAGAGTGTGGGATTATGGGCTCCTGGGAGCACCCCACAGGTCCCCCCAGGAGCTAGGGGGTCAGACTCTTAAGATAGGAGCTCACTCCAGTTGCCCCTGAGGGAGGGTGAT
This sequence comes from Elephantulus edwardii, assembly GCF_000299155.1. Lineage (NCBI taxonomy): Eukaryota > Metazoa > Chordata > Mammalia > Macroscelidea > Macroscelididae > Elephantulus > Elephantulus edwardii. The sequence continues at coordinate 4,521,268 of NW_006399814.1, read as the reverse complement.
GACAGAGGTCAGCACATAGGACATGAGGATAGTGTCATTTTGAGTTGGGCGGGATTCCTGGTGGTGAAGTGGTTACAGTCTTAGCTGTGGACTGAAGAACTGGCCGTTAGAACCCACCAGTCCCCACCCAGCCCCCACCTGGAGGAAAGAAGAGTGGTCGACGTCGTTAGAGGTGTACAGTCCTGGGAACATGACGGGGTGGTCCTGGTCTTCCTCCAAGGACACAGCAGGGCCACGATGAGTTGGAACTGACTGGACAGCGGTGCGTTTGGTTGAGTTTAGAACATCATCGTGGTGGTGACGGATCAGAACAGATGACGGAGGCAGTGACCTTCCTTGCTGTCCTGTCCTGCCTTTCAAAGTCCTTCTACTGCTTATCACTGAAAGGTCCATCAAAAGCAGTGTCACTAAGAAGCTGAGCAGGTTCTGGTGGCACTGTCAGGCTAGGAAGAAAGGCGTGGCAATCTCCTTCCGAAGATCGGTCAGTGAAACGTCACCATGTGTCCTCCACAGATGCGCACGGGGAGGCAAGGACCACATGGCATTTTGTTCTGTTTCGAGTGGGGTCACCACGAGTCAGGAGATGTTTTGGCAGCAACTAACGACATCACCACCCACAGAAGCCACGCTGGAGAGGAGCTGATGATAGAATTCACAAACTCCCAGCCCTGGCACCACAGAGTGTACATCGGCTCGTTACCCTTATTAACCCTGCAATTCATCCATTATTTCTGAAATTGTCTGTTTAAAGAGTTTCTCCACTCCCTCCATGAAGGCTGCCATTATGCCATCATTGCTTGCTACAGTATCCTCAACATCTGTTTCAGGGCCCCAAATTAGTCTTTAAAACATATTTGCTAGACGAATGTCTATGTGATATTGTGAGAATTGGATGAAGATCCCAGCAGTTGTTGTTGGAGTTGCGGCTGCGTATGGCTCATAGGGACCCTGTGAGCCCTGAACCCTGTCCCATCCTGTGCTATCCTCATCATCTCTGATACCCTGGAGCCCATTGCTGCGCTGGCAGCTTTAATCCGTATCATTGGGGGTCTTACTCTGATTTGCTGACCCTCCACCTTTCCAAGTATGATGTCCCTCTCCAAGGAACAGCCTCTCCTAGCAACATGTCCAAAGTAGGGAGGACAAAGCTTCACCATCCTTACCTCCAAGAAGCACTATGACTGCACTTCTCCTAAGATATATGTTTGTTCCTTTGGCCACCCATGGGACGTTCAGCACTCTTCCCCAACCACAGCTCTAAGGCATCAATTCTTCTTCAGTCATCTTTATTCATTATCCAGTTATCAGACACATAGCAAGTGAGTGAAAAGACCACGGCTTAAATCAGGTTCCCCTTAGTCTTCAAGGTGACACCATTGCCCTTTAGTATTTTGGAGGAGTCCTTGACAGCAAACTTGTATAAAACAATGTGTCTCTTGACCTGACTGCTGGTATTAAGGGCTTTAATAGTAGATCCAAGTAACATGAAATCACTGACAGTTTCAATCCTTTCATCGTCTATCATAATGTTACCCACTGGCCCAGTGGTAAGGACCACTGTTTGTTTTTTTTTTTTTTATGTTGAGGTCTAATCCATATTGAAGGTTTTCTCTTCTGTAGCATTTCAAATCCTCCCCACTTTCAACAAGGTGGAAGTCATCTACATAACACAAGTGTTGAGGACTCTTCCTCTGATCTTGCTTTCATGTGCATAGAACGTGGTCTTTGAACTGAGAAAGGTCAATGGTACATCCAGATGTGTGGCGCCTGAGAAGGCATTTGGGGCACAATGACTTCCTGACTCTGCCACGGAAGAAGTCGGCCAGAGCAGAGCACTCCCTACAAGGTAGAGTAAGACTTCGGGCTAGTTATCAGGAAGAGCACGTCCTGTTTGGAAAAGACAGACACGGGACTGTGACGATGGCTGGAAGCACAGCAGCACCCGTGTGGCTTGCGCAGTGTTGGGCGGCGCTCACGGGTCAGAGCTGACTGGACCGCACCTACCAACAGCAGTAACAGGAGTCTGTCCAAGAGGCTGTCACAGGCTCAGGTGGGTGAACACTGTCCCTGATTCCGAAGGTATCTGAGAGTAGTCAGGGGGCGGGGGGACACAGGTAGGAAGAATCTGGAGCTCAGAGCAGGTGACATATGAATATATGTGATGTAAGGGATTCCTGGTGTTGTATTCAGACCTTGCTTCTCCATGCTTTGCTGCCCTGAGTCCTCAGGACACATTACCTGTCCTGCATCTTTCACTCGGGTGACCAGCGTGGCTCCTGGTGGCACTGTCTTCAGCCCAGCTCTCTGTTCTCTGCCCCTTAACATTTTCCTACCCTTTTTGCGAAGTGCATTTGTTAGGCTGGTTTGAGTGATAGAGAGGAAACCAGAGGAGGGAAGACAAGGGGGAGCAATTTGCTGAAGAGGAGGTGAACTTTGCTCCCCAAGGCGAGAGCTGATTAGACACAGCTCAGATACACAGGGGGATGTGGAGTTGGGCAGAAGAGAGAAGGGGCTTTGAGAGCAACAGTCTGTTACGAGAAGGACACGGAGAAGTGTGAGGACAAGTGTTTTAAAGACGCTTTGCAGTGAATTAAGAGCACACCTCCCTCTTCCTGATGTTGAGAGAAATAACAGTAAAGGTTAGATGGGAATCAAGACTTTGAAACGTTCTTTCTTTGGGGCCTGTGTGCAGGGTGGGTCTGGCAGCCTCTGTTTGCCATAGACAGCTTCTTTCCATCCTTAGTCTGGGCCCCTCCGCACTCCACCCATCGCTGTCAGTTCCCCGACTGAACCCCACAGCCATTATCCACCTCACGCCCTCATCTGCCCCCGCGTGTTTGATATACGTGGTTCGATGAGCATGTGACTTTGTAAAACAGACAGGGCTGTGGACGTACGCAGAGATAGAAATATATTCAACCTTATGTGAAGTAGTGTGCTATAAATCTCTTTCAGTTTCTCCCATTTTTCACAACACATTTAAGTTCTACTCGTCCAGCGGCTTCATAGAAAGCTACGCTGTGTGCTCTCCAAATGGAGCTCACCAGTTGCTGCCTAAAACAGGCAGTGGTGGCTCAGTGGTAGAGCTCTCGCCTGCCATGTGGGAGACCTGGGTTCTACTCCGTCCAGCGCATCTATGCTTCTCCACTGCTAACCGCCAATGGAGACTTACGAGTTTTGTGTGGTGCTACACACACACTTCTGTGATTCACACAAGAACCATGACAGTGTGCTTGAGATTGAAACGCCCGTGCTGGGCAGGGCAAGGTTCAGATCTGCCGCTCAGAGGTTCGCTGAGGGTCAGCGGACTTCACGGCACCAACAACAAACAGGCTTCAGTGGAACTTCCAGACTAAGAAGAAGGAGACGGCGAGGTGGTCTCCTTCAGAAAAGCAATCATTGGAAGCTCTATGGCTCTATGAAAGCAAGGAGTACCAGAGGAATGTCTATTTATGTTTCATTAATGATGCGAAGGCAGGGGAGCTCTGGTGGCCTAGTGGCAAGAAGCTGCACTGCAATCCCAGAGGAACACGGTTCGAATCCACCAGATGCTCTGCCGGAGAAGCAATATCCTCCAGTACCAGTCAGATCTGATTTGACGGTACACGCACACAAAATAATAATAAAGAAAAAAAAATGATGCAAAGGCATTTGACCGTGTGGATCATAATAAACTGTGGCTGACTCTGAGAAGAATGAGAATCCCAGAGCACTTGATTGTGCTTATACGAAACCTATACTTGGACCAGGAGGCAGTCGTCAGAACAGAGCAAGGAAACACTACATGGTTCAAAATTGGGAAGGGCGTACGCCAGGCATGTGTCCTGTCTCCATGCCTTTTCAACCTGTATGCAGAACATATTATCTAGGAGGCTGGGCTGTGTGAGGAAAAGTGTGGCATCAGGATTGTGGAACATTCATAAACAATCTGCGTTATGCAGATGACACAACTCTGCTTGCTGAAACTGAGGAGGACCTGAAGTGCTTGGTGCAGAGGGTCAAGGACTGCAGCCTTCAGTTTGGACTGAGGCTCAATATCAAGAAAACAAAGTTTCTCACCACTGGGATAATTGGCAGCATCAGGATGGATGGTGAAGAGATTGAGATTGTTCACAGGTTTAGTTTACTTGGCTTCACAGTCAACACTCTTGGCACCAGCAGCCAGGAAATTAAAAGACATGTTGCCATGGGAAAGTTTGCTGTTAGGGACCTCTCCAAAGTACTGAAGAGCAATGGTGTCTCTCTGGAGACTAAGGGGCACTCGATACAGGCCATGGTCTTTGTAATCATTTGTTATGCATCAGAGTTTGACAGTGACTAGGGAGGATAGAAGGAGAATTGATGTCTCTGAGCTGTGGTGCTGGAGAAGAGTATTGAATATACCATGGACTGCTAAGAAAACAAACAGGTTCATCCTGGAGAGGATTAAACCAGGCTCCTCCTTGGAGGCAAATATTCTGAAGCTTTGTCTGACATACTTTAGACGTGTTATAAGGAGGGACCGGTCCTTGGAGAGGGACATCATGCTTGGGAGGGTGGAAGGACAACTCTATGAGGTGGATTGATTCAGTGACTGGGATAATTGGGATGGGAGTGTCAGAGACAGTGAGATTGGCACAGGATAGAGCAGGGTTTAGAATGTTATACATAGGGTCTCTATGAGTCACAGGTGACTTGACAGCACATAACAACGACAACAAACAACAACATGGATCACAATGTTTCTTTCCGCAACCAATGCTGGGGCTGGTGCAGGATGGGACAGTTGGAACCCGCTGTTCATGAGGTTACTGTGAATTGAAGGCCAACTCCACAGCAGAGAGCAGTATCAACAACAGGCTGTTCGAAAGCCCCTAACACTTCTCTGTGTCACGATTTACCTGGGAGTTTCTCTAGGATATTTAGCGAGGAGGGCAATGTTATTGTGAGCCGTCAAGTTGGACTTAATCCATAGCTGACCCTCCGGCAGGTTTTCAGAGGTAATTGCCTGAGAAGAGATTGCTTATTCTTCTCTCACAGAGCATCTGGTGAATTTGAACCACGTGCCTTTGGGATTGCAGTGCAGCTTCTTATCACTAGGCAACCGGAACTCCGGAAGGGCTTGTGATCTGCTCTCTAGTTGACCATGACCTGTAGTGACCTTATGAACAATAGCTCTGAACCTTCCCTGTCTGTCCTCAGCCAGCCTCACTATGCCTGACACACCTGTTGCCATTACCACAGTCACTGTCAATCCAGCCCATCGTGGTCTTCCTCTTCTGTGTTGATCCTCTACCCTTCTGAGCATGATGTCCTTTTCCAAAGATGGGTCCCTCCTGGCAACATTCCCGAAGTATGTGAACTGGAGCTTCAAAATCTTTGTTTCCAAAAAATCTGGCTTCACTCTCTCCAGGACAGACTGGATTGTTCTCTTGGCAGTCCACAATGTATCTTCAGTACTTTCCCCCAGCACCACAACTTAAATGCATCATTTTATTTTCTCCTCTTATTTATTGTCCGTCTCTCAGATGTACAGTAAACTACTGAGAAGACATGCCCTGTTTCAGGTGCACCTTATTCGCTAAACTGACATTGTTGCTCTTTAGCACTCTGGAGAGATCCTTGACAGCACACTTTCCCCAGTATGTAACTCATCTTTTGATTTCCTGACTGCTGGTGCAAAGAGCATTGATTGTGAATCTGAGCAAGCAAAAATTTTTAACAACCTCAAACTTCTCTCCATCTATCATGATTCTGCCTGTTGGTGGGTATTGAGGACCTTCGGATTCTTGATGTTATAATACAATCCACACTGAAGGCTGTAGTCCTTGACCTTCTGCAGCAAATGTTTCAAGTCTTCCTCAGTTTCGGCGAGCAAGGTTATGTCATCTGTATACCACAGGGTGTTGATAAGTCTTCCTCCAATCCTAATGTCACATTTTTCTTCATAAGTCTACCCTCCAGAATGATCTGTTCAGAATGTAGATTGCAAAGGTATAGAAAAAGGACTCATTCCTGAAGCACTCCTTTATTGTTTTTGAGCCATGCAGTGTTCCCTTGCTCTACTCACACAACAGGGTCTTGTTCTAGGTGTAGGTTTCACAGGAGCGCAATCAAGGAGGGCATTAGGATATGTTGTTGTTGTTGTTGTTGTTGTTGTTGTTGTTGTTAGAGGGCTTTGGGGCATAATGATAAAGAGTTGTTCAACCAACCCAAAGGCATGATATTTGAATCCACCAGCTTCTCTGCAGGAGGAAGATAAAACCCACTGGAGGGTCAGCTACGAATTGGTTCTGACTCAATGGCATTTTTAATTACAACGACAACATTACCATCATTGTTAATATTTGATGTATCGTTTACATTACTTGAAATGTACTCTTTGAAAATGAACAAGGAACCTTGGTAATACTGTCTGTATATGATGTGCTGGGCTGCCAACTGAACGATGAGTGCTTCAAATCCACCAAGCCCTCCACTGAGTGGTTGTTTTTTGGTGTTGTTTCTTTCATGGTTGAGAATCAACTCAATGACAGTTGAGTTTCGTATGGTTTGGAAATGGACAATTCATGTTGGATGTTTGTGGTATTTCTTTGTTTCTTTGGAGTTGTTGAAAACAATTTGTAAGCTTTACAATTTATATCACCACCAATTCCAAGATACTTCTTTTCACCAACCCATCAAGAGATTCCATGAGCAGGCAATGCCATCAGGCACGCCTCTGCCAGAAATCTCCAATCTATTTTTTATATGTACAGATTAGGGTACCTTTCCACACTTTTAATATTTTGTTTATTAACCTGATGACCTTCATACAACAGGAGTGAAATTCGTTACACATGTTGATTCATAGAATGACAGACGACTATCTTTGCTTTCTTACTTTGTTTTGCTTTCTTTCCATGAATCATCTCTTCTTCCCCAATTCCCGCTTCCCTTCAGTTCTCTCCATCAGCAGCCTCTTTGGTGCTGGTTCATTTGTCAATCCTCAAAGCTAAATAAATGTCCAGAATATCAAGAATTCTTGCAACGGCATTGTGCTGTTCTTTCCTCTTTACTCCTGAAGTCTACAGTTCTAGGAGCCAAGAGAGGGTACCCTGAAACGGTAAAGAAGAGCCTCTGTCTAGACACTTTTCCCCCAAAAGGAACAAGAGTGCTCCCAGGATACACTGTTGACCCCAAACCCCAAAAAGCCCACTGCTGTCAAATCAACGTCAGCTCCTCCTGACCCTAAAAGCCTGTAAGAGTAGAAGGGCGACGTGCATTTTCTGAGGTTGTAAATTCTGCAGAAGCAAACACCACAGCTTGCTCCTGCAGACGGACTGGAGGATTCAAACTGACAATGTTTCAATAAGCAGTCAAATCCTTTAACCTCTGTACCACCAGGACTCCTTGGTTCCTAGACCAAGACAGAAGAAATCAGCCTCCATACCTGATGGATGGCCCAAAAGCTACCAACATGACCAGGGTCATGTGAAAATGTTCTGAACGCAGGATCAGCCCTCACTGGCCCAAAGTGAGAAAATTTGAGATCAATACACATTTTAACTTCATTGCATTGGAAAATATTGACTGTATTTAAATCCATCCAGGAGTCCATAAAAAAGTTTAAAAAACACTCATTAATCAACTCTGAAGGATAAAACTGAGACCCACTGCCCTCAGATCAATGGCAACTCACAGTGACCTTAGGAGACGGAGGAGAGCCACCCCTTAGAGCCCCTAAGGCTGGAAGTCTTTCGAAAAGTCAAAATCCAATGGGTTGGAACTGCCAACACTTAGGTGCACAGCTAAATACTTTAGCCGCTACGCCACCGGAGCTACTAGTGTGGAAGCCAGTCGGGTGAATTGCGCTGCCAACCCAAAAGTGTAAGGTTTGAATCCACGCTGCTGCTCCACACAGGGAAGGCGGGAAACTTCGTGCTGTGTGACCTGCTGCCTCTGAGAACAGCTGGGGCTAGCGAGGGTCTGTGAAGACGTGATGGTGCAGTAGCACCACCACCTCCACCACCACCTCCACCACCACC
>NW_006399814.1:4506516-4512580 GCF_000299155.1 Elephantulus edwardii | reverse complement strand
CCACCACCAACGCCACCACCATTACTACCACCACAGGGTATGAACGGGGACCATGCTGACGCGATGGTGCACCACCGCCACCACCACCACTGGGTATGAAGGGGGACTGTGGAAAGTCAGCGGCAGAACTCTTCATTTTACATGCTGGATATGTGAGTTCTATTCCCAGGACAGGCAGCTCATGCACAGCTGCCCCCGTCTGGCATGAAGGCTCACGTGTTGCCGTGATGATGACCAGCTTGCAGGGCACTTCCAGACTGAGACTGGACGCGAGTCAGAATCCCAGCAGGTGTCTAGTCCTATCAATTCCCAGGAAACAAAAAAGGGGGGAAAGGGCACAGCAAATGACACCTGAGAATGCGATCAGCAAAGTTCAGATGAAGAGCAACTCCGAGGCCAACATGCACAGCGGAGGACAAGGGGGAAAGTCCCCCAAAAGATGAGAATAGACGTAATAGACAGACACCTCAAATGCACTGCATGACACTGTAGAAATCAAAGACCAAACTGCTGAATCATTATTCATAGAAATTCAGGGAATAAGAACAGTTGATGTTGTTGTTAGGTGTCAAGTCATATACGACCCACAGAGACCCTGTGAGCAACACACCTGGACCCCGTCCTGTCCTGCGCCATCCTCACACTTCCTGACACACAAGAGCCCAGTGCAGCAGTCACCGTATTAGTCCACCTGGTTGAGGGTCTTCCTCTCCTTCTCCGACTCTCCACGCTTCCCAGCATCATGTCCCTCTCTAAGGACCAGCCCCTCTTAGCAACATGCCCAGAGTATGTAAGATGAAAACTCATCATCCTTGCCTCCAAAGAGCACTCTAGCTGCTCCTTCTCCAACATATCTCTTTGTTCTCTGGCCATCCATGGGCTGTTCAGTGCTCTTCTCCAACACCACAGCTAAAGGCATCAATTCTTGTTCTGTCATCCCTCTTCACTGTCCAGCTCTTAGATACACAGCAAATAAGAACAACAACATATACATAATGATAGTAAAATTGGTTGAAACTGTGAAACAAGACTGCATATTGTGATTATATTTTCCTTAAAAAGCCTCTCTGGCAGCATAATAATGTAAAAACTGGGCTGATAACCCAAAGGGCAGACATGTGAACCTGAGCCTTTCCCAGGAGAAAGACGAGACAGGCCCCCTCCGTGCAGGGTCATGGGTTCTCTAACCCTGCAGAAAAGTCACTGAGGATTGGAGCAGGCTCAGGGGCAAGGGGAGGGGGGTCACTGCATGCAGTCAGAGCTGATTTGCGGCTTATCCTCCGTCGGGTTTCAGAGGCTGTGAATCACATGGGAAGAGGTCCCCCATCCTTCTCCTCAAGGGGCAGCTGGTGGTTCAAAGCACGCGTCTGAGAGTTTACACCCAAGCTCCTCACCAGTGCTCCCTGTGGGCATTGGGAGTGTTTTTTAGAAGGGAAGACGTTTATTTCTGAAATACATTCTACAATACTTATGATCACATGACACAATGCTTGACACTTTCTTCAAAAGCAATATGGATGAAGTTGGCCACTTGGAGGTGGAGGGACAGAGGAAACAGGCCCCTCCCCCAATGCCAAACCTGCTGCCACTGCGTCATTTCTGACCCAAAGCAAACCTGTAGGGCACCATAGAACTGCACCTGGGTTCCCAAGGCCGCAGGTGGTCAGGAGCCGGCTGATGGCCGCATCTTCCTCCTGAGAAGTGTCTGGGGGGTTTGACCTGTCGACTCTTTGTTTACCAGGCGGGGTCTTTAATTCCTGCCTCTAGAATGCTGTAGGGAAAAGATGCCATCAATTGGACATGAGTGTTCATTATAGCAATCTTTCTACTTTGCTAGGTTTGAGATTTTCCATTTAAAAAAATGCATATAAGTTCTGGAGAAAGTCATGTTTTGAGTGAAGCTCAGCCTCTTTTCCTGTTGTGTAATGTGGGCACTCAGATCGCAGGCCTTCAGCTCCTTCATCTGTGAAAGAGAGATAATGAATGTCAATCTCATAGGTTAGCTTGAAAAGAATCAATACTTATGCAGCTAGGGGAGCAGGGCCTGTCTGCCGCTCCTAATGCCTAACCTTTTCATAGAATACCTTCCGTGACTTCTATTCACCCATGCTTCCATCTTGAGCAAGACTGCAATCACCAATGCATGCCTCACGTCTGCCTCCCTGCGTGAGAGAAGTTCTAAGGGGTAAACAATGAGGAAGAGATGGCTGGATGATGAGTCGTCTGCACAGCCAATGGCCCTGCAAAACAGCCTAATCACTGCCACTGCACAGGAATACCACAGAAAATCCCATTTCTCACATATCACCCGAATACAGCTATGTTTCTTTCTGTATTTTTTTCTTTCTAGATACAACCTGTCCTCCTTCACCTTCATCTGTGTCCGCTCACTTAGATTTCTGTGAACGTCTTACCATATTCTTTACTGTTTCTTTTCGTTTTCTTGGCTTTTTCTCCTTTGTGGTTTATCTCGTATATCTTGATGTTAGGCTGTCATCAGTTCCATATGTTGGAAAGACTTTGTCCCAGCCTTCCCTTTGTCTGCATTCTTTGTTGCTGTTATGTGCCGTTGAGTTGCCTGCGACTCATAGTGACCCTGTGCATAATAGCTTTGAATCCTGCTTTATCCTGACCCAGTCTCACTGACTCTAATACACCTTCCCTCATTGTCCCAGTAACTATGTCAATCCATCTCATCGGGGGTCTTCCTCTCCGGTGCTGTCCTTCCACCTTTCCAAGCAACACCTCCTTCTACAAAGACTAGTCCCTCCTGGAAACATGCCGAAACTATGTGAGATGCAACTTCAAAATCCTCACTTCTCAGGAGATTCCTGGTTCCACCCCCTCCAGAATATATTTGTTTGTTCTCTCGTCATTTCGGAAAGAAATTCTAATGCTGATGAGCTTTCAATTAATTATGTTTTCTTTGAGGTCTGTGCTTTTCAGGTCTTCATTAAGAATCCACTCGCTCAAAACTATGACACATTTAATATACTGTACTTAGAGCCACAGCACGCTGTCACTGGGGACCGTGGACGTGGAACGGACCCATAGCTGACCCTCCAGTGAATTTTCAGAGGCAGTTAGTCCAATGGAAGGAGATCACCCATCATTCTCCTGCAAAGCAGGTGCTGGATTCAAACCACATGCCTTTGATATTGCAACACGGCTTCTTACCACTCGGCCACCAGAGCTACCTATGGTCACATTATGTTGTTCTACTAGTTATATGTTTTACACTTACATTTTTAAAGAAATCTGTCTATACCTTGTTTGCCAAAACAGGATGACCTGAGGTGGTTACTGCAGAAGGATGAGGACTTCTTGCATTTTAAAAATAATCTTCTTCTTCTCCTTCTTCCTTCTTCTTTCTTCTTCTCCTCTTCCTTCTCCTCCTTCTCCTTTTTCTTTGCCATCCAATCACCTATGACTCAAAGTGACCCTCTGAAGCACTGATCTGGACCTTGCCATCACCTGCACGCTCCTCGCTGTGTCTGCCACACTCACGCCCGTTGTTGCAGTCACCGTGCCAATCCATCTTGTTGACGGTCGGCCTGCCTCTGTTACTCCGACTCATCGCCTTTCCCAGCAGTGTGTCTTTTTTCAAGGGCGGGTCCTTCCTGATGACATGCCCAAAGTGTGTTAGATAAGGTTTCAATATCCTTGCATCTGAGAGCTGGACAATGAATAAGGATGACAGAAAAAAGGGGGGAAAAAATGATGCCTTTGAGGTGTGGTGTTGGAGAAGAGCACTGAACATCCCATGAATGGCCAAGAGAACAAACAGATCTATCCTTGAAACAGTGCATCCAGAGTGCTCTTCGGAGGCAAGAATGATGAGGCTTCACCTCACATACTTTGTGTATTTTGCTAGGAGGTGCTATTCCTTGGAGAAGGACATGATGCTGGGAAGGGTGGAGAGTTGGCACAGAAGACCCTCATCCAGGTAGATTGACATGATGACTGTCACAGTGGGTTCTTGTGTGTCAGGAAGTGTGAGGCTGGCACAGGATAGAACAGGGTTCCGATATTTTGTTCATAGGATTGCTGTGAGTAGTGTGCAACTTGATGGCACCTAACAACAACAGCTAGTACACTGTTTGCGCTTCCTCCAAGAGTGACTGGCAGTCCATGGGCTATAGAGGACTGTTCTCCACCAGGACAACTCGAAGGTATTGATGGTTCTTCTGTCACCCCTGTTCAGTGTTCAACTTCCAGATGAGCAGGACGTGATTGAGAAGACCATCCGTGCATCAGGTGCACCTTACTCTTTGGACTGACATTGCTGCTGTTAAGCGCTCTGGAGAGCCCTTGATAGGTTTCCCAGTGCAGCACATCTGTTGATGTCTGGATTGCAGATGCCAAAAGTGTTGATTGTGGCTCTAAATAAAATGACATTCTAGACAATATCAATGTTTCCTCCATCATTCACAATACGATCTATCAGTTATCAGTTCGGGGGTTGAATGGGTTGGACTGATTGTAATGGCTAAGATGAAGCTGGAAGACAACACTAAAGGTCGACAAGGTGTGGAAGAGTGGAGTTTGCATAGAGAACTTGCATGGTATAACGTTGTTGCCATCAAGTCACTTGCAACTCACAGTGACTCTATGTACATCAGCTCTGAAACCCGCTCTATTCTGAGTCAACTCTACTGTCTCTGACACATCAACCCTCATTAACCAAGTCACTGAGTCAATCTATCTCATTGAGGGTCTTCCTCTCTTTCTCCATCCCTTCACCCTCCCAAGTATGGTGACCCTCTCGAAGGACTGGTCCCTCCCTGCAACATACCCAAAGTATGTCAGACAAGGCCTCAGAATCCTTGCCTACAAAAAAGCAGCCTGGTTTCACCCTCTGCAGAATGAACCAGTTTGTCCTTCAGCAGTCCAACACTCTTCATCATATAATCACGTGTGTATCTTTATTTCAGTGACAGAGCATCCAGCATCATAGTGACAAGTTAGTAATAGCTGAAAACGTTTACAAACATGTGATGGTTTCTTCTAATAAAACGCTTGTGAAAGAGCAAAAGAAGTAGAATCATAGGATACCAGATCTAGAGAGTACCTACTAAGTTTGTGGTGACGTTTTAGAGAACAGAAAATGAAAATCTAGAAGAGATAACTTGTCACTGCCTGCAGTCAGTCTGTTGCCTAGAAGGAAGAATGTTGGTTTTCAGGTAGTGCTGTGTCTACCAATAGGTGGCCCTCACCATGAAGGTTGAAAGAGTGTTCCGACTATAACCTAAAAATGGATCATCTCTTGCGTAGACAAGACTCTGCTTTTCCTGAAACTTAGATTTCTCTCTCATGGCCTAATAATAAGAAGTTGCACAGCCAACCCAAAGGTATGTGGTTCAAATCCTCCAGCTATTTTGTGGGAGAAAGATGGACAGTCTCCTCCTGTGTGATTTACAGATCCTGAAGATCTGCTAGAGGGTCAGTGATGAGTTGGCTCCAACTTGATGGCATACAACAACAATGAAACCACCAAATTTTTTGAAGGAACAACAAAAATACTTCTACTGTTAAAAGGATGAGTTATCCTCCAGGCAGAAGCGGAGACAGCGCTCCACAGAGATGAGTGAGGTGGGACTAAATCACATATATTTGGATCACTGCTAACCTAGTGTTTTCCCCATTTCCCCTTTTACCACTCCCTTCTGTGGGGGTGAAGAAATAGGAAAGGCTCTATGAGGACTTGATGAGGAGGAAGAATAGTGGGCATAGGCCAATTGTGATTAACTAAAGGGGACAGTTTTTATATCCCATAATACATAGTATACTTAATGACAATTTGGAGTCGTAGTCATGCATTTATGACTTGAACATTTTAAATTAAGTCTATTTTCCATGTTTTTAGACGCATAAATTAGAACATTGCTTAGTAAAATTTCTTCTTAAATATAACCACTCCCTTTTCATGGCTTTCTCCCTGTCAGAACTATGTGGATTCTGTAACATCTTTGGTCTTGGTAGTCCAGTTTTCCTACTAACTTTGTTATGTGCTGTGAATAGTTGAAAATTTGAATGTGTAGTGTGTGTGATAGTAAATTGTGAA
>NW_006399814.1:4495039-4506162 GCF_000299155.1 Elephantulus edwardii | reverse complement strand
GAGAGAGAGAGAGAGAGAGAGAGACACTAGTCCCAAGAGAAGTTCATCATACTTGATAAAGTAGAGGGCCAGTGAAAACAAAGGTGACTCCCAACCAGCTGCTTTGACATGGTAGCTGTCCCAAAGGCCTTAGCACAGGAGTGAGTGTGTACAAGATGCAGCACCGGACCGTGCCTTATTCTATCACATGACAGGAGTAAGGGGGCCTGATGTTGTTGTTTTAGTTGCTAAGTTCCATAGAGTCATAGACGACCCATAGCGACCGTATGCATGAAAATCTTAAACACAAAACTTTTTTCTTTAAGTTCATAGAATTTATGGAGGCAAGCTTTTTTTTTTTGGAAGTGGATGCCACTCCTGCTTCCAAACTTGTTTTATTCAGGAGATGTACAAAACCTAGACCAGAGGGTCACAGTCTCAAGGGCCCAAAAGCTTTTTTAAGTATGAGGCCAAAGCCAATCAGCTCACACCCTGTTGTGAACAAGAGCCACACCCTAGTCTGTGAGATGATTGAATTTGGCCTCATGTAAAAAGGCTTTTGGCCACCACTCTGGGGCTATTTCTAGGTTGGGAAGATGAGTGGGATTGCCGGATTCTGAAGGGGGCCTCATATTCTCTTTAAATATCAGAGAGTGTCATGGATCAAATCTTGTCTTCAAAGGTTGATATTTAACTCCTAAACCCTCGTATCTTCGACTTTGTCAGAACTGGAAGTTGTACAGATGTTATCAGTTAATGTGAGGACATAATGGAGTAAACTGGGTCCTAATCACATAACGGTGGTATCCTATCAAAGAGAAGAGAGGAAACAGAGAGAAGATGGCAATATGAAAGATGAGCTGGGTGGAAGGGGCAAGTCAGTGATGAAGAATTTCTTGCATTTTCAGTCCAATGACTTTGGGGTCCCTCCAGATGTCAACTAGTTCCAGAAGCCCTATCTGGTACCTGCATCATGCCTTTAAGAGAGGGCGGGAAGCACACAGAGCCAGCAGTCAGGAGTCCTTGTCTCGTTGAGATGTGCGCCTGAGCAGGAACCACCCATTCTGTAAGCTTCCAGTGTCACCTCCGGCGTGATCCTCCTGCCTGACCTGTCACCTGCTTCCCCGCCACCCCCTGAGCCTGCTCATCTCTGTATCTGTGAGATTCCCACTATCACTGATTTTCAGATTTACAAAGTCTGCTGGAACTTTTTGAGTGATAACTCCAAAGCCTGATAGAGAAGCAGAAATGTCGAATGGCAAAGAGGCAATTAAGTTCCAAGACAACTTCAATGATTTGTGTTTTAAACGTTTGATTTATCTACACCTCAATTTGAGCCCATTTCCACTAACTCCAACAATTGTCTGACACAAAGCAACTAAAGAAAAACCTCCAGGAATCTCAGACAGAAATGGATGGCCAGTGCAGGCGAGAACGGCCTGCATTTGTTCCATCCAATTGTTCTCAATGATGGCAAAAAGTCATTAAAAATGCACTTAAGAGTCTAACTTAATATTGATCAATGGTAAGGTTATGGAAGATGTCGAACCTTGAAAGAAGAACTGTGAGATGAACTTAAATTATTATTTTCTGATGGATTATTAGAGAAAGCGCTGTCATAATTTCCCAGACAGCTGGATCAATGGTGTCGACCGCTACCCCAAGGTTTGAATGATAACTCAAATTTGGGAGTTCTGGATTAATGGATGGGGGAAACAGCTATGTTCCCTCTGATGGAATTATGTGGAAACATCCACCATGATCCAAAGGGAATTATTTAATATAACATTTCTGAAGCCAAGAGCTATAGTCTACCTTCCCTGATTTAAAGTCCAAATTTTTCTTTCCTCTTAAGGTACAAATGGCAATGCAGCATCAAAGTGTTTTATTCAATGCAAGACTATGGTACTGAGGTCATCTGGGAAATACTCTTCTGTCCTCGGAGTTGTCACTGATGGAGAACTTCAGGTGATGCTGTGACGCTGTCCATGCATCAGGACCCTCCCTGTAGAGACTGGCCTGGCCAGCGTCCCTTCTGCCCCGCATCTCTTCTCTGGTGTCACATCCATCAGGTCTAACTCGGACGATTCTCCTAACCCCCTTGGCCTCCTTGCCTCATAATGCCCATAAAGCACCTTCACACAGTAATAGAGAAGCTTCGACCCTCTTCTTACTCCTTTCACGGACTTTCATCACCTAACACCTGCACAGCTCAAATGAGGGCCGAGGCAGGGTTCTCTACTCAGCCGCACTGGTGTTGGCTCTAGTGACAATCTGAGCGTGTCAGAGTAGAAGGTGTGCTTCATAGGCTTCCCAGTGGCTGTGACAGACACTCCAAGAGTCACGTTAGCAGGCATCCTCCCTTTGGGAGGATTAGAACTTACCACCACTCAGTTATCAGCTGTATTGACTCTGCACCACCTAAGGACTCCACCGTGTGAGTTAGCAGCTTTCTAAAGGACACAGTGTGACCGTAGACTAGCCAGGCAGCCCGCTCGGCTGTTCGTGTTTGGTGCCGGGGGTTCCTCTCCCCTCCTGCTGTGCTCCCTTCCCACACACACCTCCTGATGTCTTGGGGACTTCCAATCCTGTCTCGATGTGGTGGACTCCGAACCTCCTGTGCTTGCCTGTTTGCTGTCAAGTGTCCCCTTGTGTCCAGTTGACTTTTGAAGTGCGAGTGCACCAGCATGCCGTGCCACGTGCCACATCCTTCACGTCACCCTTGTTTTCCCTAAGGACTCTGAGCAGCTCACAAGGACAGCAAGGGAGTGGCCGAATCTGTGTGGGGGCCGTGAGCTCTGTCCAGGGGCTGTGACCCTTGAGCCGAGATCCTGAACACTTAGGAGCTGCTCGCTTCAGTTCACCTCCTCTGTCCTTTTTACCTTTCATCTACAAACCTTCCCCGGGGGCCACCAGCTGTGTCAAGTACTCAGTCTTCACGGACACTGGCTTCGTGCTCATATTTTGGCCTGAGAATCCCTCCACGCGTCGGACTATAGTTGCGCTCTCTGAGGCTTACAATGGCTGACCATTTAGAAGTGGATTGTTGAATATCATCAAGTCAGAACTGACCCAGAGCTGACTGTCCAGTGGGTTTTCAGAGGCAGGAAATTGCATGGGAGGAGAATGCCCATCTTTTATCTGCAGAGCAGCTGGTGGATTAGAACCATGTGCCTTTGGGATTGCAGTGCAGCTCCTTACTACTCGGCCCCCAGAGCCTCCTTGGAAACGGATTGCAAGACTTCTCGCCCCTCCCCCCCACCTTTGAGGTGTTTCTGGGTAAGTTTGAACCTCCAACCTCTTTGGTTAGCAGACAAGTGCCTTCATTGTTTCTCTCCTCAGGGCTCCTGGAAACAAAAGCACGCTCTGAGCTTATGATGTCTAAACAAGCATACAAATGTTATATTTTCTGATTCTGACCTTATTTTGCTCTTGTTCTTTGTTTCCAACAGATAAAAATGTCATGAAAAAAGGAATCCAGAAGAGGAAGGGAGTTCTTTTTGTTAACAATGAGTCTGTGGGTTAACACGATTTTTTCTGCGGTTAATACTGACTTTCAAAATCCACATCTCCGGCGAGGGCTATCCCTCTGGCTTCTCTCTCTGACTGCTGGCTCTCCACCACCTTCCCTGATGAGTCGCAGGTAATGTCTCCTCGTGGGTAGGAGACACTCTGCCCAGCAGCAGACCTTGGCCCAGGTGTCTCACCCTGAAAAGTACACAGCTGGCATTCCTGTTCTGCTGGGGTCTTGGCAAGGAAGATGTCGAAGCGAGGCCTGGGTGGATCCCACCATGCGCAGATTCACTGAGGTCAGAGTGGTCCTCAGCTGTAGTGTCCACATGCAGCCCGTGGCTGGGGGACGACTGCTCCTCACCTTGACCTCACCTGGCGAGATGCTTGCCTCCTTCCCCATGGTGTTGCTAAACGCCATGGAGCAGATTCCATCTCGTAGAGACACAACGTACAACCAAAGAGGCCCAAGCCTACGCCATCCTGTAACTGCTGCAGGGTCACAGCCCATTCATGCAACTGCTGTGCCAATCTCTCATTAAGACTCTCTTTTATCTATTCCCCTATCGTTTACCCAACAAGCTGACCTTTTCAGAGATACTCTGATATTGTTGTTGTGTGCCATTGAGTCATCATAGCGACCCTATGTACAACAGCTCTGAACCCTGTCCCATCCTGAGCCAGCCTCCTTATCTCCAACACACCTACTCCCATTACTCCACTTACTGTATCAATCCATCTCATCCGAAGTCCTCCTCTCCTGTGCTAGTCCCGCCACCCTTCCAAGCATGATGTCCTTCTTCAAGGATTGGTCTCTCCTGGCCATGTGCCCAAAGTGTGTGAAACAGAGCTTCAGAATCCTTGACTCCAAGGAGCAGCTTGGTTTCACCCTCTCCAAGTCAGACCTGTTTGTTTTCTTGGTAGTCCATAAAATGTTCAGTGCTCTTCTCCAGCACCACAACTCAAAGACATCAATTCTTCTGTTATCCTTAGTCACTGTCTAGCTCTTTGGTACATAGCAAGTAATTGCAAAGACCAGTGCCTGAATCAGGCGCACCTTAGTCTCTAGACTGACATCATTTCTCTTTAGTTCTTTTGCAAGTTCATGTTCACAGTACGTGAGATGAAGAGTATGTATCCCGCCTGCACTTTTTACAAGACAGATGTTTATTCTTCTTAAGTACATGGCATATACAATACTTTTTCTAACAAAATAATTCAACAACAGCATCAATTCTCCTGATAACAATGGAACATTGTCCTTCGACACAGTAACATGAGAAATTCTGAGTTAATTTACAATCTATGGTATTGGGTAAGTTTATCAATTCACCTGAACCTCAGTCTCCTTAGCTGAAAAATAGGAATGTTGTTGTTAAGTGCCATCAAGTCTGACCCATTGCAAACCTCCAAACAACAGATCTGAACCCTGTCCTATCTGTGTAATCCTCACGCCTCCTGACGTGCGAGAGTCCATTGTGGCAGTCACTGTGTCAATCCACCTGGCTGAGGGACTTCTTCATCAACCCTCTGCCCTGCTGAGCATCACATCCCTCTCCAAGGAACATGCCTAAAGTATATGAGGTGAAGCTTTATCATCTTTGCCTCCAAAGAGCACTCTGGCTGCACATTCTCCAAGACACATTTGTTTGTTCTTTGGAATATGTGGCATTCCTCTCCAACATCACAGCTCAAAGGCATCAATTCTTCTATCATTTTTCTTCATTGTCCAGATCTCAGATGAATAGCAAGTGATTGGAAAGACCATGGCCTGAATCAGACTCACCTTAGTCCTCAAAGTGACATATTCACTCATCAATAACTTGGAGAGGTCCCTAAGTGCAAGCTTTCATAATGCAGTGTATCTCCTCATCCCCTGACTGCTGGTACTCTGGGTGTTGGCTGTGAATCCAAGTAAGATAAAGTTGTTGACAGTTTTCATCTTCTCTCCATCTACCATGATGCTGCCTCTGAGTCTAGTGAGAATAAATTTTGTTTTCTTGACATTGAGACACAATCCACATTGACGGCTGTACTCTCTGATGCTCTGCAACACATGCTTCAAGTTCTCCTCAGTTTTAGCAAGAAAGCTTGTGCCATCTGCGTAACACAGGTTCCCGGCGAGTCTCCCTCTAATCTTGATGCTATGTTCTTCTTCTTGAGTTCAGCTTCTTGAGTAATTTGTTTAGCAAATAGATTGAATATATATGGAAAGAGAATACAACCCTGCCACACTCCTTTCTTAATTATAAACCATGTAGTATTTCCCTGCTCTGTTCACACAACCGACTCTTGGTCTAGATACAGGTTTTGCATGAGCACAATTAAGTGCTCTGAAATTCCCATTCTTCTCAATGTAAGCCATAGCTTGTTATGATCCACACAGTCAAATGACTTTGCATAGTCAATAAAGCACAAATAGATACAAATAAGCATGGTGTTATTGTTATTATCATTATTCCTCCTGTGTGGTTGAAGACTAAGGTGTGTCTGACCAAGCCGCAATATTTCCAAGTACATCACGTATATATGAAAGATTGTTGTTGTTGTTGATTGCTTTTGAGTCAAGCATCACTCATAGCGACCCCATGAACAAAAGGCCTGAAGTCCCTCTACAACTACCAACAATTATCAAAGTTGATAGAGTTTCCGGAGTCATGCTTTTTAGGAAGTGGATGCCAATTCTGCTTCCAAACCTGTCATAGTCTGTTATTATTGTTATGTGCCGTTGAGTCACCTGCGATAATTAATATGACAAACTGAATAAAAATCGATGGATCTGAATTATAAGGGTGATGAGGAATGTTAACCACACCATGCGCTCCGGAAGAATGAAGCAATCCGCCATGGATTACTGCAGCCAGAACACTCCTTACAAGGAAGGAGGGAGAGGTTCCATCCCGGGCACTTTGGACATGTGTCAGGAGTGACTAACCCCTGGACAAGGTCATCATTAGATGACAGGATGGCCCAGTGACCAAAACAATGGGCTCGAACACAGCGGTTGTTGTCCGGACGGCACAGGACCAGACAGTGGCTCCTTCTGTTGGCCTTAGGTTCACTCTGAGTGAGGACAAAGTGGAAACACCTCATAATAGTAACAAGGCTGTATTGCTGTTGCTACTACTTCCGGGTCAACTCTGACTGCCAGTGGGCTTGCCAGTCACAGAGAGAAGCAACGCTGTCTGGCCCCTTCATGGCCACTGCTGGCACGGGGTCCACTATAGCAGAGAGAAGCATTGCTGGTCTGGCCGCTTCATGGCCACTGCTGGGATGGGGTCTACTGTAGCAGAGAGGAGCTCACTGGTCTGGCCCCTTCATGGTCACTGGTGGGATGGGGTCCACTATAGTGGCCACTGTGCTGCTTCTCCTGTCACTAGCTTCCTCTCCCAGCACTGGAGGAAACAATCCTATGCTGTGGTCCCTGAGGTTTCCATTTGTTGTTTTTCGAAAGATTGACAGTTTTCTTCCTTGACTGCCCTATTCTGGGCAGACTACACAGAGTTTACCAACAATTATGCTTGTTGATTCCTGAAAATGCTGAAACCTGTGCCAGATTGACTCTGAGCTGAGTCTAAAAGGTCTGTGTACGCCTGTGACCACTCACAATGCTTCCCAGGATTTCGGGCGTTTGTGGCAAAATGCAAGGAAACTACGTACAAGCAAGTGAGGAATAAAGACATACTTATGTATACAAACTCATTATTCCCATTTCACCGGTAGAGACTCTCTCTCTCTCTCTCTCTCTCTCTCTCTCTCTGTGTGTGTGTGTGAAATACTTTGGCTTTGCAACTGACCCATATTTGACCCTTCAGCCTGTTTTCAGAAGCAATTAATTGCACAGAGGAGATTGTCCATCCTTCTTCCGCAGAGCAGCTGGTGGATTCGAACCTCATGCATTCAGGATTGCAGCACAGGTCCTTACCACTAGGCCACCAGAAAACCCAAGACATAGACACAAGTAACTGCTAGATGTTTGTTACTGCTGTCTGCAGAATCTACTTTCTACCTGGTTTTCTTACTGTATGGCGTCTTCTACTCAGATCCAACCTCTTTCTACTCTACACTTCTGCAAGCGCTGTGCACCATTTATTCTCAAGGAGTGACCCATCAGCATGTGTCTGCCTTCAGCTCAGGCTAACCCAATGCTGAGCACAGGTCCTCCCCCAGTGACTGTGGGTAATGACTCCGAGCTTGACTCTCAGATGTCCTCTTCGAGCAAATCTCCCGTTTTCCTTCCACACTCCCTAGTGCACCTCTCTCTCAGCCCTTGCAGTTGTCCCCTTGGGCCCCATCTCATGATCACCTCCTTCCCCGCAGAATCAATCACGGAACAGCCCCATCTGATCAGGACACCCTCCCCGTCTCAACAGAGAATTAATGTGGAGAATGAGTTCCATTAACGTCAACAGCTTGACCAAACTTTCCAGTGGAGCTCTTGTATCTTGACTAATGAACACTCGAGTTTGAAAAATAATCCTGAAGAGTGACTGCACATCAAAATGATAGGCAGTTACAGGCACTCAATGGGGTATTTGCTACATTTAATGGAATTGAATTTCCTAAGAGCCAAGCATTTTCTCTATCAAATTTCCAATATTTCCTGGTCGTAGACAAAAGATGATACAACATCTATCTCTTAGAGTTTGTGGCCAAAGACAGACACAGTTTGTTAACAAAAAAGGCCAACTTTGGGGAATGGGATCTCCTGAGAATAAATTTTAATATTTTAATTAGTACAGGGCATTTTTAAAGGACCTTGTAATACAAAGACTGAAACAAGTTTTTAAAATGGATTTATTTAAGTATTTTACACTGTTGGAAGGAGAACTTATCTTTTTTCACTCTTGAACACAGCCATAGTTCTTGGCAGGGGAAATCAAAGATTAAGGTGGTAATGAAGATACCAGTCAGTGAAAAGCCCTGAGCTTAAGCAAGGCCAACATTACCGACATTGTTGTTAGATGCCATTGAGTCAGCTTGTCCTCACACCACGTACAACAGAAGCACACTGTCGATCCTGTACCAGCCTCAGTCTCGGCAGTACTTGAGCCAATCCAGCCATTAGAGGGCCTTCCCGTCCTTCACGGACCTTCTTCTTTTCAAAGAACAGTGTTCTTGTCCAAGGGCTTGACTCTCTTGACAACATGCCCAAGGATGTAAGACGAAGTCCTACCATGTTTGCTTCTAAAGAGTCTAGTGACTGCATTTCTTCCAAGATAAATTTGTGTTGATTTGTAATCCAAGGATGTTCCATAAGAAGAATTGCATTGGGAAAATATGCTGTCAGAGACCTCTCCAATGTACTGCGGAGTAATGATAGCAGTCTGGAGACTAAGGTGCACCTGATACAGGCCATGGTTTTTGCCATTACTTACTATGCATCAGAGAGCTGGGCAATGACTAGGGATAATAGAAGAAGAATTGATGCCTTTGAGCTGTGGTGCTGGAGAAGAGTATTGAATATACCATGGACTGCTAGGAGAACAAACAAGTTAGTCCTGGAGAGGGTGAAGCTGGGCTGCTCCTCGGAGACAAGGATTCTGAAGCTCTGTCTGACATACTTTGTACATGTTGCAAGGAGGGATCAGTCCTTGGAGAGGGACAGCCCAGGAGAGGAAGACCCTGAATGAGATGAATTGATTCTGTCACTGGGGTAAAAAGAATAGGCTTGCCAGAGACAATAAGATTGACACAGGGTAGAGCAGGGTTTAGGGCTGTTATGCGTAGAGTTGCTATGAGTCACAAACAACTTGACGGTACATAACACCAACAACAAACTACTCCTTCAATGTGAGTTCCATTCAAAGTGTTTCCTATGTGAGAATCCAGCTCATGAAAACGTAGATAGCCCTTGCCGGCTTGGCAGCCCCACGTGGCGGTGGTGTGAGCAGGACACTTGTCCGTCTGTTAGTCTCGTCTTTGTCCTTGGTCTCGGTGCTCTCGGTGCTCTTTCAGACGAGGGCTTCTGTAAGTTGTTCTCAGGTGCCACTGAGTCAACTGACAACTACGCGTGCGCGGATCGCGGATCAGAGCCTCGCCCTGACCCGCAGCACAGCTCACACACTGGCAGGCTCAAGTCCATGGTCATAATCACGTGCCAGTCTTTCTCAGGGAAGTTCTTCATCTCTTCAGCGGGCCCTTTACCTTTCTCAGCATACAGGCCCAAAGTAACTGAGATGAACCCAACTTCCCTTGTCTCCAAGGGCCAACCGGAGTGCTGTCTCGAAGGAAGTCATAGAAGAGAAAGAAACCTCGCAGGTCCGAACCGATCTATACTTACTGAATGGCTCCTACGTTCAATGCAGGGTTGCTGGAGAAAATGCAACATACCTAGCTACGCTTTGATTTTATCTAAACCACACGTTTTCATTTAAATGTATCCTAAATGGTGACTTTTATCTGCTAGGAAGACACTTTATCTGTGTAGTGTGTTGTATTGACTGCTTTAAAAAAAAAAACACCCACAGGACACTTACTTAGTCAAGTTCCCCTAGACATAACGGTGTCATCATCAACATCCTTTAAACTTGAGAGGGTGACAGAATCTTTCTAGACTTGCTGACAACATTGTTATGTGAAAATAAATGGGTTGAGATTAAAATCCCCAATATCAATGTGCATCTATTCTTCCTTTTCTTGTATCCATCTATTTATCTACTCATCTGTATATCCACTCACTCATGAGCTAATATCTTTATTGTTCTTGTTATTGTTGTTATGTGCCATCAAGTCGTCTACGACTCATAGCGACCCTATGTTCAAGAACTCTAAAAGCTGTTCTATCCTGTGCCAACCTAGCCATCTCAAACACACTTATTCCCACCACTCCAGTCACAGAATCGATCCATCTCATCGAAGTTCTTCCTCTCCTTCGCCGCCCTTCCACTCTGCCAAATATGATGTCCCTCTCCAAGGACCAGTCCCTCCTTGCAACATGCCCAAATTATGTCAGATGAAGCTTCAGAATCCTTGACTCCAAGGAGCATTGCGGCTTCAGCTTCTCCAGGACAAATCTGTTTGTTCTCCTAGCAGTCCATGGTATATTCAACACTCTTCTCCAGCTCCACAACCCAAAGGCATCAATTCTCTTTTTATCATCCCTATTCACTGTCCAACTCTCTGATGCATAGCACATAATTGCGAAGACTATAGCCCGGATTAGGCGCACCTTCATCTCCAGCCTGACGTCATTGCTCTTCAGTACTCTTGAGAGGTCCCTCACAGCTGACTTTCCCAATGCAATTCATCGCTTGATTTCCTGGCTGCTGTTACCAAGAGTGTTGCTTGTGGAGCCAAGAAAACTAAAACTGTTAACTCTTCCAATCTCTTCATCATCCATACTGATGCTGTAAATTGGCCCAGTGATGAGAATCTTTGTCTTCTTGACATTGAGCTTCAATCCATATAGGAGGCGGCAGTCCTTGACCCTCTGCAGCAAGTGCCTCATGTCCTCCTCAGTTTCAGCAAGCAGGGTTGTGTCATCTGCATAACACAGGTTGTTGATGACTCTTTCACCAATCCTGATGCCACATTCCTCCTCGTACAGCCCAGCGTCTCGGATGATCTGTTCTGCATACAGATTGAAAAGGTACGGAGACAAAATACATCTGACGGACCCCCTTCTTGATTTT
>NW_006399814.1:4478282-4493689 GCF_000299155.1 Elephantulus edwardii | reverse complement strand
ATTCTTCTCAGAGTCAGCCACAGTTTGTTATGATCCACACAGTCAAATGCCTTTGCATAATCAATGAAACACAGATAGACATTCTTCTGGTATTTTCTGCTTTCAGCTAAGATCCATCTAACATCGGCTACAATATCCCTAGTACCACAGCCCATCTTTTTCAGTCTCCTCCAAACCTCAATGTCAGTCCCGTTTTACAAGTGTCACTATGCAGTATTTGTCCTTTTGTGACTGAGGTACTTCACTCAGCATGATGTCCTCCCGGGTCATCCATTTTGTATAAATATTTCATGAGTTCTATGTTTTTCAAAGCAGTGTAGTATTCCATTGTGTGAATATATCACAGCTTCTCTATCCATTCGTTTGTTCATGGGCCACTTAGGTTGCTTCCAATTCCTTGCTATTGTGAACAAAGCCGTGATAAACATGGGTGTGCATATATCTGCTTGGGTGGCAGTTATGGTCTCTTTGGGGTATATTCCCAGTAGTGGAATTACTGGGTCAAGTGGTATCTCTGTTTGCAACTTTTTGAAAAAGCGCCATACCACCTTCCACAGTGGTTGCACCATTTTACACTCCCACTAACAGTGGATAAGGGTTCCAGTTTTTCCACAACCTTGGCAGCAGTTGATGTTTACATGAGGTAATTTCTATTGCCTTCTGTCCCTCATTTTACCATCTGTCCCTTCACCTATCCATCCAGCCAGTTATCCACCCCTCCTTCCTTCTGTCCCACTGTTTTTTATCCATCTCTCCATCTATCAGTCTTTCATCTCTATTTCCCTTTTCCACCTCTCTCCTTTTCCCTGTTCTCCCTCCCTTGTCTTCAGTTTTCTTCTTTCTTTCACCACATATCCTTTATTTTACCCTTTCACCCCCATCTGTCCATCCACACTTCCATTCAGTCATTACAAGTTATTTTACTAGGTACCAACTAGGGAGCTCTGGTGGCCTCATGGTAAGAAGCTGTGCTGCAATCCCAAAGGCATGTGGTTCAAATACACCGGCTGCTTTGAGGAGAAGGATACACAATCTTCTCTCACAGAATCTGCTGCCTCTCAAAACCTGCTGTAGGGTCAACTATAAGTTGGTTTAAACTCAATAGCACACATAACAATAGGTACTAATTCAGTAATAGGGCTAAGGATTCTGAATGTAATATGTCGCGAGCACCATAGAGTTGTAACTGACCCAGAGATGACCCTCCGGCGGGCATGGGAGCAGGTTGCTCAGCCTTCTCCCAAAGAGGGGCTGCTGGATTCGAACTGTGTGCCTTCGGGGCTGTAGCGTAGTTTCTTGCCGCTAGGCCACATATACTATTTTACTTCCTTTTTGTGAGAAAAGCACATAATAGTTGTATAAAAGCAACAGGGGAAAAGTGAACAACAAATGCCGTGGCTGGTGTTGGTGCCTTGTTCCAAACCCTTTTAGGGGCACATAACTTCCGGGTACCCTTTTCTTCAGAAAACTGCTTTCTGCACAGAAATGACCATGGATTTGGATGCGGAGAGGCCTGGCTTCGGGCGAGGGACCAGCCCACTAGGGCTCGCTAGTTACACCCTTACTGACCGTCACCACGGTAGCGCAGAGGGAACTGCCCAATAGGGTCCCCAAGGCTATAGACCCTCAGCGAATCTGCCACCTTGTCCTCATACACAGTGAACGGAGGGAGAGAATCAATAACCCTTTGGCTGGCAGCAAAATGCTTACCCAGTGTGCCACCAGGTCATTTCCTCCCCTCCCTGTCCTTCCCATCACGCAGAACATTGTTGGCAAAATACTGAGGTTACAAACTTGAGGTGAAATAGCTCTGCTGTTCAAACTGCTCCCCAGCACCTTCCTGAGGGTCCCCCTCCCGCTCAAGGTCCGCTCTGGTCTCATGTTACGTGTTGACATGCTAACTCCCACCCTGCACTTCTGAAGTCATTACCAAAGAAGATCGAAGACTAGGCTTCTGTATGGATTACGTCACAATGCGGAGAACATAGAAATCTTAACTAGACCAATAAGCAGCATCATGATAAATGCAGAAAAGATACACGCTGTCAAGGGTTTCCTTTCCCTTGGATCCACGGTCCACATTCACAGAGGCGGCAGTCCAGAAATCAAATGGCATAGTGCACTGGATAAATCTGTTGTCACAGACCTCTTTGAAATGCAAAACAGCCGTGGTATCTGTCAGTTTAAAGGTACCTGACACTAGCTATGGTATTTTTAGTTGTTTCAGGTGTTTGAGAAAGCTGGACATTGGGTGAGGAAGATCAAAGAGAAGTGATGCCCTTGAACTGTGATGATGGTAAAAAATACTGAATGTACTATGGATAGCCAGAGGACTGAAGGACCCCCTGTGTGTGGCCAGTCACATTGTTCCTTTGAAGCAAAGGTGATGGAAGGCCGGTGAGGGAGAGGAGGGCAGAGCGATTACCAGAATCAGCTTAAGCTTGGCAATGACTGCAAGGCGACCTGAATTGGGCACAGTTTTGTTCGGGTAGACGCGGGGTCCCTGGGAGTTGAGGTTGTCTTGACATCACAACAGCTTGTCTGTGAGGGCGCCCTGGTGGCACAAAGGGTAAGCATTTTGTTTCCAACCAAACGTTATTGATTCTCTCCCTCCGTTCACTGTGTATGAGGACAAGGTGGCAGATTCCCTGAGGGTCTATAGCCTTGGGGACCCTATTGGGCAGTTCCCTCTGCGCTACCGTGGTGACGGTCAGTCAGGGTGTGAATAGCGAGCCGAGTGGGCTGGTCCCTCACCCGAAGCCAGGCCTCTCCGCATCCAGATCCAAGGTCACTCCAGGGGAGAAAGATGGACTTTCTCCTTCCATGTGATTGAAACTCACTGGAGGGTCAGCGACTGGTCAGTTCCCACTTAGCAGCAATGAGGAGGAGTCCGGATGGACTAGATGGCAGTGACCTTGTTGGTTTGTCTTGCAGATGTGCCTCTAATCTCACTTGGCAGGGGGCCTCTGGCTTCTGGAAGAGAGGTCATGACAGAGTGCTCGGGCGCTTGTGGCTTTCTTTTTGCCACAAGTGGGTGTCAGCAGAGTGGATGTGCCAGATGAGATGGGGTAAATACTGTTTTTCATTGTTTTTTTCAAGCATCCTTCTAGGTCGTACAGCCCTGGTGTGTTCACTTGCCGTAGAGAGGTAACCTGTGGTCGTTGTGAAACTGAACACCGTGACACTGACGTGTCAAATGTGAGACTCAGTACCCATGGAGGACCGTGTTTGGTGGAACTCACCGATTAAAACAAGCTTGGAAGCAGGAGTGGCATCCACTTCCAATATAGCTTGCCTCCGGAAACTCTATGAATTTGGAGAAAGGATGAAAGTTATACAATTGTTCAGGTTTTAGGTTCAAAGGGTCGCTAGAGTCGCCTACGACTCAACAGCACTTAACAACAACAAGATCCTGTCAATGAAGAATGTATTTCAAGCTGCTCACTTTTGAGATGTCAAGAAAAAAACTAAAAAACAAAATGTAGAAAGTAGATGAGACAAAGGAAAGGAAGTACAAAGTGGGGAGAGGCCTAAGACATGAGGCCTGAGGGCGCCGGCTTACATGTTTCCACCAGCGTGTTACCAGTAAGATCATTACACGGGGAAGTTAATTCTTCAAACACAACGGTGGTTGTTATGTGCTATCGCATATCTACATTAGCTTTGAACCTTTGAACCCTGCCCTATCCTGAGCCAATCTTGTCTCTGACAGATTTAACCCTATTACCCCAGTCACTGTGTCAATCCATCTCATCCCCGGTCTTCCTCTCCTGCACTGTCCCTCCACCCTTCCGAGCATGATGTCCCTATCCAAAGTCCCTCCTGGCCACGTGCCCAAAGTATGTGCCTCCAGGGAGCAGCCTGGTTTGACCTTCTCCAGGACAGACCTCTTTGTTCTCCTGGCAGTCCATGGTATGTTCAACACTCTTCTCCAACACCTCAACTCAAAGGCATAGATGGTTTTATCTATCAGCTTTCATGATTGTTCTGCTCTCAGATGCATGGAAAGTAATTGGGAAACCATGACCTAAATCAGGCACACCTTAGTCTCCAGATTGACATCGTTGCTCTTCTGTACTCGAGAGAATTCGTGACAGCAGACTTTCTCAATGCAATATGTCTTTTGGTTTCCTAACTAATGGTGCCAAAAGTGTTGATTGTGGAACCAAGCAAACTGAAGTTATCAACAATCTCAATCTCTTCTCTGTCCATCACGAAACTCCCATTTGGCCCAGTGGTGAGAATATTTGTTTTCTTGATGTTGAGTTTCAGTCCATTAGAAGCTACAGTCCTTGACTTTCTGCAGCAAATGCCTCACATCCTCTTCCGTTTCAGCAAACAAGGTTGTGTTATCTGCATATGAAGGGCAATGTCTGCAAAAGCTTGGAATGGTCTGTGGTGTCAAGAGTCCTTTGTTCAACGTGTCTTTCCCAGCCAGTGAGTTCGACTTTGCACATGGATGGGTGAGGACCTGAGATGGGGTATGTTGGTCTGTTTACAAGGGGATAGGCTAGTCTCGCCATTAATGGAACAGATTCAGCAGCAGAAATTTAGAATCTCACAACCAGAGAAGAGGAAGCAAAAAAAACAGAGCCAAAAGATCCTGCACCATTGAGACAGGTGCCAAGAGGAATGGAGACATGGCAGCTGCAGGAGAGAACTAGAGGCCTGTAGGAGACAGAGCTGACCCAGGAACAACAACTGCCACTGCAAGAGAGAACCAGAGACCAGAAGGAGACAGAACTGAGCAAACCAGAGACCTGCAGGAGACAGGGCAGGAAAGACCACTGCAGGAGAGAACCAGAGGCCTGTAGGAGACAGAGCTGACCCAGGAACAGGAACGGCCACTGCAGGACCAGAGACCTGAAGCAGGCAGAGCTGAGCCAACCACAGACCTGCCAAGAGAGAGTGCTGACCAAGTAACAGGAACTGCGACTGTAGGAACGGACCAGAGGCCTGTCTCCTGGCCTTGGGGCGCAGCACCCCCAGAACCGCCCACGTGTGTTTGAGGACTGGGGTCAAGATTCCCTAGTTGATAGGACCGAGAGCCTTGTCCTGCTGGTGTGAACCTGTGAGGCTGGAGGCGGAGGTGCCTGTGAGCACATGTTAGAAGCAGGCCTGACTGGGCAATTGTACCCTGCTGCCGACCTGGGTGATATGATAGTCTTTTGACTTCCCTAGACAGCGCCGTAGTGCTGTGCTGTGTGTGCCATCAAGTCGGAGTTGACCCGTGGTTGACCGTCAGCGGGCTTTCAGGGGCTGTAATCACAAAGGAGGAGACTGTTCATCCTTCTCCCATGGGGCAGCTGGGGGATTCAAGCCACAGGTCTTCAGATTCTGAGCTCTTGGCCACTAGAATTCCGTAATCATGGTGGTGGTGGTAGCGGGCGGGGAATAGCTGAGGAACCGAAGAAGAGAAGGTAGAAAGACTGAAGGTATATCCCCTAGAGTTGACAAGCTGAGGGACGTGGCCGGGCTCCAGTGCCCTAAATCCAGACTTCTAGCCTCTCAAACTATCAGAAAATAAGTTTCTGTTCATTAAAACGATCCCTTGTGGTGTTCCTCCTATGGCAGGGTTAGGAGAAAGGACAAACCCTCTCTCACCTTGGTCAGTCTCACTTCCACGTTGAACCAAGTACTCACCCGGTACAGGCCCACCCCCTGCACCAGCCTTTCAGAGGCTGTAAACCTTTGTAGAGGAGACAGCACCTCACCTTTCCAGAGTTGGAGGTAGATTGGAACCAACAACCTTTCGATTATGTGTCGATTACAGACAGTAAAGCTTTATGTCGTCAGGACTCCCTAAGAACCCAGACTCGGCTTTAGGGCTCCCGTCAACAGCTCGTACTCTCTGAGCTCTCAGAGGATCATTATGCTTTTAACCTATTGCACCGCCATCAAATTCAAGAAGTACCCAGAGGAACACGTGCTCTATTCAATTACATAAATTAGGAAACTGGAAACTGACCTTGGAGAAGTGAAGGCATTCAAGCAGGTCAGCCGAAGAGAGCAGAATCTCTGACCTCAAAGCAATGCTCCTGTCAGGCTGTGTACAGCTCTCAACCAGAGGACGCACACAGCTCAGGCTTCATCAGTCTTCGGGAGTCGGAGGGCTCAAACCCAAAATCCTGCTTAATCTGCAGTCAGGGCCTCATTGCGAAGGTTTACCACCCATCACCGGTCCTGGGCGACTTCGGGGCCAGAGCCAGCCGGACAATGGGTAATGAATCCAATAGCCCCATTGAAAGGGACTATTGAAATATGAGGCTTTATTCTGCTAATGTCTTTGGGACATAAATTGTTCTTATCACAAACCATTCTCTGAGAGACTTTTAAAAATCCGTGTTTCTCTGTGGGACAAAGGATCAGAGCCGGAGGTGGGGCTGGGACGCACACCCACAGCGAGGAAGATAAGCAGGAAGGAGCCCTCACCGGTCATTTGGGAGAATTAAGGCCGCTCATTCCCATCCAGAGGAGCCTTTGCAGCCCCTGAGGATGCTGGAGAGGGAGCGGAAGCAGGAAAGGGGGCTTAGAGTAAAGGGGTTGTTCAGTAGGGGAAGTGGTTCACAATCAGAATGGTGGGGTTCACCCAGAGGCACTTTGGTGACATCCACCCTGAGACATTTGGGAAGAAAGACTTTGTGGTCCAAACCTCAGGCCTCAGCTGCTGAAAACCTGTGGAACACGGAGCCGGAATGGACTTGTCAGCGCTGTTTCTTTCTGCCTGTTTGTTATAACCTTTCTGTTACACTTGGGCACAAGACTGGATAATCCTGGCTGCCAGAGTCCAAGTTTCTCCAAGTTCATAGGGTTTCTGGAGACAAGCTATTTCAGAAGTGGATGCCGCTCCTGCTTGCCTCTGGAAACACTATGAACCTAGAGAAAGGATGAAAGTCATGCCAGTATTCAGGTCATTCGTTCATAGAGTTTCTATGAGTTGCCTATGACTCGATGGCACCTAACAACAACAACAGCATCAGAGTGCAGTGAAGACGGCAGAGTGGAACAGAAGCAAAGCTGGACTCATTTTCAAGGGATTAGCCTAGGAGCACTTCCCAGTCTTCTCTGCACTAAGCTGGACAACCTGGGATTACTTATACTTTAATCAATCATATTTTATAAAGGAAGTTGAGCCTGACAGTCTCACTGGTCAATTTGCAAGTGTCCAATGGCCCCATGTGGTGGCAATCAAGTCCGTTTCAAGTCATTGCAACTGGACAGATGCAGGACTTAGAACATGTGCTAGAGTCTTTCTACAGCCTTCCTGGACCTACACAGGCTTCCAAATCCCCCTCATTTTCTCTAGACCTGTCTTAGCTTCCTGGGGCTGCTAGGAACCCCTCTCCCCATCTGCACCACTCTCTTTCTTCCTGGGGCTGCTAGGACCCCTCGACCCCCTGTCTGAGGCACTGTCTTCCTTCCTGGGGCTGCTAGGACTCACTCTGATGTCAGAGAGGGTTAAAGCACTCTGCTGCGGGTTAAAGCACTCTGCTGCGGGTTAAAGCACTCTGCTGAGGGTTAAAGCACTCTGCTGAGGGTTAAAGCACTCTGCTATGGGTTAAGACACTCTGCTGTGGGTGAAAGCGCTTTTCAGGCATCACTCTCTGAACCAGCGTCTTCAGCTACGCATGGCATAGGCATCTCTGGTTGAAGAGAGGAAGACAAAATAGGGTGCTAATTGAAGGTCACAGGTTTGAACCTGGTCACAGGTTTAAAAGCCGTTCTGCTGGACAAAGAGGAGGCAGCGTGCTTCTGTGAAGACTTGTAGCCTTGGGGACTCTCTGGGCAGCTCTACTCAGTCCTTCAGGGTTCCCAGGAGGTGGAATCACTCAAAGGCTGTGGGATGAGCCTGATAGTTTAGAACAATGGACAAGTATTGTCTCATAAAACTGAGTCCTTACGTCTATAATCAAGTCACCAAAGGGACCATACTCCCTCTGAAACCTCTAGAACATGTTCAGCGGCTCTTTCTAAACTGTCGTGTTGACAGCAGTCAGTGGTGTTCCTTGACTTGCAGATACTTCACTGCCATCAAGTCCTCCATCATCACATGGCATTCTCTTCTCTTTTTGTGGGTTATCAGTCATATTAAGGTCTACCCTAGCTTGCTGCAGAAGGTCAAAGACTGCAGCCTTCAATACTGATTGAAGCTCAACATCAAGAAAACAAAGATTCTCACCACTGGACCAATTGGCAGCATCAGTATGGATGGTGAAGAGATTGATAGTTAACAGTTTTCGTTTACTTGGCTCCACAGTCAACATTCTTGGTAACAGCAGCCAGGAAATCAGGAGACGAATTGCATTGGGAAAGTCAGCTGTGAGGGACCTCTCAAGAGTACTGAAGAGCAACGATGTCAGGCTGGAGACTAAGGTGCACCTGATCCAGGCTATAGTTTTTGCAATAAAATACTATGCATCAGGGAGTTGGACAGTGACTAGGGATGATAGAAAGAGAATTGATGCCTTTGAGCTGTGGTGCTGGAGAAGAGTGTTGAATATACCATGGACTTCTAGGAGAACAAACAGGTTTGTCCTGGAGAGGGTGAAGCTTGAATGCTCCTTGGAGTCAAGGATTCTGAAGCTTCATCTGACATACTTTGGGCATGTGGCAAGGAGGGACTGGTCCTTGGAGAGGGACATCATGTTTGGGAGAGAGGAGGGGCAGTGCATTAGAGGAAGACCCTCGATGAAACAGATCGATTCTGTGATTCAGAGACGGCGAGGTTGACACAAGATAGAGAGGCATTTAGGGCTTTTGTACACAGGGTCGCTATGAGTCGCAAGTGACTCGATGGCACATAACAATAACAACAACAACAACCAAGTGACATAATTGTAACTGCTTTCATCTGCATGAACTCTATTTACAAATACACTTCCACTGTTTTCAAGAGTTGGGACTTAAGCCCAGTTTTTGAGGAAAGACCCAAGCCCAACCTGTCACTGCGTTCTTTTCTCAGGTCTGGCTGCTTTGTAAGTGGCCCCTCAAGGACACAGCTCTGTTTGTCACTCGGCCTCCTTCTCTCCAACAAGTGAAGATGTATGCTACGTGCAGTTGGAAACATTGGCTTGAGATGGACAGCAAGAACATGCAGCTGAGCATGGCCTGTCTCACGGCCACTGGTGTGTGCTGCTGAGGGATCTGCATACAGGAGACACAAACTTAGCGAGGCCACAGTCCTATGACATCAGGGCTGTTTTGTTTGATGTTTCCTTGGAGTTAGAAAAGAGTTCAGGGGCAGAATTTCAGCCTCCAGAATTTGTGAACCATCGCAGGGGGTAATTCCAGGTGAACTTGAGGCCTTGAGCTCCTGCTGATGAAATGTCACCCCATCCCACCCACCCCCACCCCCGGAACTCCCCCTTCAACTGGGTAAAGAACAGGAGCTGTGACTCCTGGTGTCAGAATCTAACACGCGTCACAGGGTCCTCTTCCTCCTCGTGACTTCCTGCTCCGTTTCCGCTCTGAGGGCTTCCTGGTTCAGTGCTGCATGAACACTCAGTTTTGCACCTTGTTTAAGAAATCTTTGCCAACTAAAGGTCCCAGAAGTTTTCCTCTTCTTCAGCTTCTCAGAGTGTCTGGATAGGAATGCTGTTTATAATATGGACAAGAGGCAATTTGGTTTCTTCCACCTGTGAATTCAATGGATCCAGTGTTGTTTACTGTGAGGACGCCATTTACCCATGGCTTGAAGCACTGTTACCAGCATTTTGTTACAGATGTCTACACTGAGGGGCTCTGTGTCTGTGCGCTGTGCTGTTTCCATAATGCAACTTGTGTGTCTTTGTGCCATTGCACCATTGACTTAATTACTGTTGTCATATGCCCACCCTTAGAGTTCCTCGACACTCATAGTGACCCTATGTACAGCAACAGTTCTGAATTCTGCTCTACCTTGAGCCAATTTCACTGTCCCTGACACATCTACATCCATTACCCCAGCCACTGAGTCAATCCCTCTCACTCAGGGTCTTCCTCTACACTTACAAGAATTTTGAAGCTTCGTCTGACGTACTTTGGGCATGTTATAAGGAGAGACCAGTTCTTGTAGAGGAACATCATGCTTGGGAAGGTAGAGGGAAAGTGCAAGAGAGGAAGACCCTCAATGAGATGGATTGACTCAGTGACTGGGGTGATGGGAAAAGGTGTATCAGCGACAACAATGTTGGCTCAGGATAGAGCCCGGTTCACAGCTGTTGTATATATGGCCGCTATGAGCAACAAGTACTTGAGGGCACTTAACCACAACAATAACAACAACATCACAAGGAGTTAGATTTTTCAAAGCCTTGTAAAGGATATTCTTAATTCTGCCTTTTCATTTAAATGTTTGGGCACATAAAAAGGAATTAAAACTTTTGATATGGACCATGTATCCACTGATCTTGTTCAGAATTTCTCCATTAGTTACCCGTTTATTTTTAAATTCTTCAAGACAGTCTTCATACACAGTTATTCCATGACAACGATATTCACTCTTTTACCCAACTTAAAGTAGCAGTTTCTTTTTCTAGCTTTATAGCTCCGTTAGACCTTCCAGTACGTTTCTGAGCAGACACAGTGATAGCTGGCATCACTAATTTTATTCCCAATATCAGGTAAAATTATTTCAATGTTTTACTATTAAATATACTATTTGCTCTGTTAAGTTCATAGATGTTTTTTATTTGATAATATTTTCTTCCAAACCAACGTTAGTAGGAGGGTATTTCGTTTGTTTTCTGTATGTGTGTTAATGCATATGTAATTTTGTTTTCCTATCAAATGTGTTGATTATCATAAAATAAATTTAAATTTTGGGATGATTATATTATTTTGTTTTTCCAGTCATTGGTTTTCTAATCACTGACTATGCATTTGCTAGATGGACAATGAATAAAGATGATAGAAGAAGAATTCTTTCCTTTGAGTTGTGGTGTTTGACAAAGTATTGAATATACCACAGACTGCAGATATGTCTTGGAGAAAGTGCAACCTGACTGTTCCTTAGAGACAGGGATAATGAAGCTTCAACTCATTTACTTCGGGATATTAGGAGCTGCTATTGCCTGGAAACTCTTGTCAGGGACTTCTCCAGACTACCAAAGAGCAATGATATCAGTCTAGAGATTAAGGTGCATTTGATCCAGGCCGTGGTTTTTGCAATTACTTGCTAAGCATCAGAGAGCTGAACAATAACTAAGGATGATAGAAGAATTGATGCCTTTGAGCTGTGGTGCTGGAGAAGAGTTTTGAACATGTCATAGACTGTTAAGAAAACAAACAGGTTCATCCTGGAGATGGTCATCCAAGATGCTCATTGGAGGCAAGGATTTTAAGCTTCATTCTCCCTGCTTGGGAGGGTAGACGGACTGCTCAAGAGAGGAAGGTCCTAGAGAGATGGGTTGAATCAGTGACTGGGGTAATGGGGGTAGGAGTATCAGAGACAATGATGTTTCCTCAGATAGTGCAGGGTTCAGAGCTGTTGTACATGGGGTCACCATGAGTCACAAGCCACTCAAAGGCACAACACAACAACATTGCCTGGAAAGGGACATCAGGCTTGAAGAGATAGACTGTCAGTAAAGGAGAAAACCTTCGGCTAGATGGATTGATACAAGGACTGTGGCAATGGGCTCAAGTGGGTCCGGGATGATAATGACGGCAAAGAACAGGAAAAGTTAAGGTCTGTAGTTCATAGAGTCTCTATGAGTTGGATGTGACTCAACAGCATCTAAAAGAAATAACCTGGTGTATTGACTGGAAGAGACATATATTTGCTCTTATTACAAAAAAATGTTGATTCACAGAGCGACTGAGAATACTAGAAAGAAGTTTACTTGAGTTTTAATGACTGTATGGATCATAACATAAGAGGACTAATCAGATCAAAACAAATTACAGCTATCACTGAGAAGAATGGGAATCTCAGAACACTTAACTGTGCTCATGAGAAATGTATGCATAGATCAACAATCAATTATCTAAACAGAACAAGGATGCCCCGTGGAATTCTGATTAGAGAGGGCAAAAAGAACAATGAACAGATTAAAATCAGAAAATTTGTGTGTCAGGCTTGTCTCCTTTCTCTATAGCGATTTAGTTTGCATGCTGAGCAAGTCATTCAAGAAACAGGACCACACGAAGAGGATGTGGCAGCAGGACTGGAGGAAGACTCATCAAAGTCCTGCACGGTGCAGACGATACAGTCTTAGCTGCAGATAATGAAGACTTAAAGCAAAACTATGGCCTGTCCCAGGTGCACCTTAGTTGGTCTTTGCCATTACTTGTTATGCATCAGAGAGCTGGACACTGACTAGGAAAGATAGAAGGAGAATTGATATCTTGAAGCTGTGGTGCTGGAAAAGAGTATTGTCTATATCATGGACTGCTAGGAGAACAAACAGGTTCGCCCTAGAGAGCATGAGACCAGGCTGCTCCTTGAAGGCAAGGATTCTGAAACTTTGTCTGACATGTTTTGGATATATTGCAAGGCGGGAGCAGACCTTAGAGAGTGACGTCATCCTTGGAAGGATGGAGGGACAGTGCAAGATAGGAAAACCCTCGATGAGATGAATTGATTCTGTGACTGGGGTGATGGGGGTAGGTTTCCCAGAAACAATAAGATTGGTACAGAACAGCACAGAGCTTAGTACTGTTGTGACTGGGATAATTGGGATGGGAGTGTCGGAGACAGTGCGATTGGCACAGGACAGAGCGGAGTTTAGGGCTGTTGTACATAGGGTCGCTATGAGTCACAGGCGATTCGACGGCACATAACAACAATCAAATGTGTGTGGGGTCCTAAAGGGGAAAAGAGTGGGAGCAGTAGAGTGAGGGTGGACAGGGGAGAAATCACAGAGTTGGGCAATTTGGTGGATGGAGGGAAGAGTAAAAGAAATGGAAAAGATCTGCCAGAGACCTGGAAAGACTGGGCATAATTCAATGGTATTAATTTTACAAAGCACAATGAGTGGGAATGATTGTATAAAATACAGTGTGAATAAAGGAAAGTATATGAATTTTGTATGCAAACCAATATAAAATTTAAAATCCTATCCAGGCTGCATGAGCCAGCTTTGTCTACGTCTAACCTCCCCTAGCTGTGCAAGGTGGAGGGGATCTACCTACAGCATCCGCAGCACCAGCGAGGTCAGGCATGTCCACACTCCCAAACCTACGTGTCGAATTTTAACACCGACCATCCCTTCCAGGGCCCTGGGGGCTCCACTACCAAGCCTACTGATTCACTGTCGTGGTCACACCACGCTCACAATTCTGGGCTTGATGACAGAAGTCAACATGGTACAATTAGGCTGGAACCAGGGTGCAATTCTTCAGTCAGGACAGCTTGTCCAGCGTGCTTGGAGACACAGTGACCGCCAAGCCCTGAGGCTCCGGGTGAGCGTTCACGACTCATTCAGTCTTGACCAGTTCTGATGGTCTCTGCTTCTCTCCTTCCCACCCCGCGTCTGCCAGGAAGCCTGGGGGGAGGCTCTCAGCACTGACTCCATGGCGTCTCGGCGCATTTGAGCTCTGTCTCGCTTCAGCCTCTGGCTCCCTGCTGCTGCTGCTGCTGCTGCCAATACTGGTCTTGTCTAGATCACCTTCTGACTTGCAGGAAACCTCAGCCCAGACACATGCTGAACTCTGCAATTTTCCTTTCTTGCTAGTAGCAAGATCCTCACTTTCTACCACCGTTGTTGTTAGGTTCCATCAATCAGCTACAATCTATGACACCCTATGAACAATAGATCAGAAACTTACCGTATCCTGTCCCAGCCCTACCAGCCCCACCATTGTCAAGACCTTGGTCACGTCTCTTTGAAGGCCTTTCACTCGTTCTCTGACCCTATACCTTTCCCAGCACAGTGTCTCTTTCTAAGGACTGACCTCTCCTGACAACATGTCCAAATAGTGGGAGATGGAATTTCACCATCCTTATGTCTAAAGAGCATCCTAGTCACGTCTCATTCAAGGCGGACCCACTTGTTTTTCAGTGTCCTTGAGAAAGTCAGTATTCTTTGTCAACACAATCCAAAGGCATAGACTCTTCTGTAGTCTTCCTTATTCATTTTTCTGCCACTAAATCAACTGAATTTAAGCTTAACAGGATGATGAGACTGACCAATCCTTTCATTAGTAGCCTCTATCCCTTGTTTGCATTTTCCCAACCAGAAGATGCTTTTCATCTCATTCACACAGTGGCACAGAGCTGCCCAACGATGTGGCTAAAGTCATAGTCAGTGGGCGAGGTATGTCGTTTTTAACCATCAGGCCACTGCATCACCAGCCTGCAACTGTAGTGTAGTCTGTGGCTTCTGTGTAATAGTTGTTGTTGTTGTTGTTGTTGATTTCCTTTGAATTTAACACAACTCATAACAACCCCATGAACAAAAGGCCTGAAGCCCCTCTACAATACGGACATTTATCAAAGTTCTTAGAGTTTCTGGAGGCACGTCATTTAGGAAGTAGACTTCATATACCTCAACTTTCAGAACTCGGAGACCAGAAGAACAGTAGTGCCTCATTGCTAATGCTAAATTTTTTGAAAGGGCTCATAGTAGGGGATCTTGGATAAAGGGGGAGAGGAATATAGACCCAAACTCAAAACTGTAACAAAGCCGAAGTTCACAGGTCATATTAGCGACTGGCAGATAAACATCATAGCCTTCAATGTGCATTGAATCTTAACATGAAAAAGACCAAAGGCCTCAAAAACAGGTCAATAAGTAATATAATGATACACAGAGAAAAACGGAAGTTGTCAAGGAGTTAATTTTACTTGCAATCACTGCTAATGTCTATGAAAGAAGTAGTCAAGAAACCAATGCATTGCATTGGACAATTATGCTTAAAAAAGTATAATTAAAGAGGAAAACAAAAATGCAGCCAGAGTGTTTGCTGGAGGTAAGGACTGCAAACCTCCATTTCACATATTTTGAGACTGTTGCTTGGAGAGTGTATTCCTTGGAAAGGGATGTCATACATGGAAACTAGAAAATCAACAAAAGAGAGGAAGATCCTTAACAAGACGGATTGAGTGCAAACACGGGTTCAAGGGCATCAGGGATGATGAGGACGGCACAGGCCAGGACAGGGTTAAGGTCTGCTGTTCGTCGGGTCGTTATGAGTGGTACTCAACAGCACCTAACAACAAAGTTTATAAAGAGCAAAGATGTTGTTTTAAGGGTTCAGGTGCACGTGGTACAAGCCATAGCATTTTTAATCATCTCACACCAATGGATAATCTGGACGACATATAGATAAGACTGGAGAAGAACCGATGTATTTGAATTATGGTCTTGAAGACTCTTCAGCCAGCTGGACAACTGACAGGAAAAGATCGATATTTGTTCTCATTCTAAAGAAAGGTGACTCAACAGTGTGTGGAAATTATCAAACAATATCATTAATATCACATG
>NW_006399814.1:4464508-4472152 GCF_000299155.1 Elephantulus edwardii | reverse complement strand
ATAATTAAAAAAATAAATAGAATCTACTTTTGTCTTTCTCCTACCCTTACTTTGACCCCCAAGAGCTCCCAAAGAGAAGTGTGGGTTCTTTCTAGGTTCTTTCACCTCCAAGGTACATGAATTGCCATTTACAGCTCCCTCACCTGGACAGCTTCAAAAACCACTGCTCAGCTGCTTAGTCCTTGACTGACACTGGAAACCCAACACTGAGCCGATGAAACACACACTGGAGACCACGCTGAAATTCTAATCTCTGAAGGGAAAACAAAAGTATTTGGGGGCATATTCTAGGCAGATTTATCACGAGATTAGTTACACGATGGAACACACAACTCTTGATTTGCCCTCAGTTTGTAAGCATCTCTTGGGCAAGGTCCTGTCCAACCAGATGCAGGCATATACCTATTCAAAGTCGTTCTTTGAATGGTGAAATAATGTTTCAAGACTTGGCTTCTGAGCAGCTCTTCTGTTTTCCCTAACCTCCCTTAATTTTCTAACACCCTGGTAGCCTGGATCTATAGATCTTTTAGCAACATTTTCACATAGATGAATTATTCTCCTGCATTTCTCCCCCACCATACTCTGAGTTTGCAGGCCAGTAGCCTGTCATGTTTGAATCTTCAGGACAAGGTCTGGCATTTGTCATTTGTTTGATACATGTCACACAATGAAGGATAATGATAATGATATCTGACAGTTTGTAATATTTTATGGCATATGAAATCCTTTTATAATCATTCACTTATTTTGAGTTTTACACTAAGTTACTGAGGCTGGTAAAGTGGACAACTTCTTTGATATAAATTTATTGAGTGAAGAATAAATGAAGAAATGATATCTCAACGAGGTTAAGTGATTCCCTGCGAGTATAGGACTTTCTAGCAGTCTATCTGGGATTAGGGTACATCCTTCTTTCATTTTACTATGTGCTATTTCTGTTCGGTGTCGTCAGATTAGCTCCAGTTAGTAACTTGCCTGTGTGCAGCTGAAGGACTCATTGGTCCTCATAGTACTTGAGCTCCCTAAATCCATTGCTAGTCAGTCCAATGTATCTCTTTGAATGTGTCCCTTCTTTTCTCTGTCCCCCTTTCTCCAAGCTTCACATCTTTCTTCAGGGTCTGGCCATTCCTAAAGTTTTTGCTGTGTTGTTGTTGTTATTGGGTGCCGTCGAGTCTACTACTGTGACTCTTAGTGACTCCGTGAAGACCATCTCTCAATCCTGCCTGATCCAGCACTATCCTCAAGACCTACAATGTGTGCAAACCCACCGTTAGTCGCTGTGTCGGTTAATCTAATTGAGACTCCTCTTCTGTCCTGTGGCCCTCCAGCTTTCCTAGAATGATGAATTTTTCCAAAGACTGACCCTTCCTGATAACGTGGGCTAAGTGTGTGAGATGGCGTCCCATCACCTTACCTCTCCAGAGCATTGTACTTGTATTTCTTCCAGTTAGACTTGTTTGTTGTTTTGTAGTCTGTGGGATATCCAGGCCTCTCTGCTAACATTACAACGCAAAAGCATGGCTTCCACTCCAGTCTTTCTTATTCATTGTTCAACTTTAGGTTGCATATGCTGCAATAGAAAATACCGTGCCTTGAAGCAGGCATCTTAATCTTTAAACGGACATCTTTGATCTTTAGTGCTGTGGAGAGGTCCTTGACAGATCTTCCCAATGCAACACGCCGTGGTGTCTTCACGGCTGCTTCCAAGGATGGTGATTGTAGAACCACGTAAAAGAAAATCGTTGACAATTTCAATCCTTTTTTATAAATACAATTTTTCATTTTTACTGGTCTACTTATGAAGTTCATGTTCTTTTCTCCAGCTTTCATGATGTTGAGTATTGGTCCAATGGTGAGGATTTTTGTTCTTCTGATGTTGAGATGCAATACATATTGATCTTCTACAGAAAGTGTTTCAAGTGTTTCGGCTAATGTTGTGTCATCTGCATAACGAAAGCTGTTCATGCACTCCAGTCTTGAAGCTACTTTCTTCTTTATACAGTCCAACTTCTGTAATTATTTGCTCAGCATACAGACTGAATAGGTATGCAGAAAGGATCCAA
Organism: Elephantulus edwardii; assembly: GCF_000299155.1. Lineage (NCBI taxonomy): Eukaryota > Metazoa > Chordata > Mammalia > Macroscelidea > Macroscelididae > Elephantulus > Elephantulus edwardii. The sequence goes on along the minus strand of NW_006399814.1, from coordinate 4,470,089 downwards.
CCCTGAACACACCTTTCCGATTTTAAATCATGCAGTGTTCCCTTGTTCTGTTCAGACAACAGTTTCTTGATAACGTGCTACTGTCTGTAATTATTCAATGTTGGTCAATACTATTTGGTAAAGTGATTCTGTGTATTTCTTCCACCTTTCTTTGATGATTCCTGTGTTATTCAATATGGTGCCCACAAAATTCTTCAGTATTAAAGTCAAGGCTTAACTCTTTTCTTTAACTCATGACCCTTGAGAAACGCTGAGTGTGTTCTTCTCTTTTGGCTTCCTTCCGCCAGCTCTTTGTGCACTTTGTTATGGTACTTTTCTTTGTCTTTTAAAGATGACCTTTGACATTTTCTCTTAGGCTCCCATACTTCAGCATTTTTCATCTTTGTTTTGACCTCTGGAATTTCTAGTAAGTTTCAGTGTCTATACTGACATCAATTTTGGTCGTCTACTTCCCTCCACCCCTTGTTTTATGATGACTTTTTTCTTTCTTCATGGATGAGACCCTTGATGTCATCCCAGAACTCATCTGGTTTTAGTATTTAGTGTTCAATGTATCAAATGTATCCTTGAGATTGTTGTACAATTCAATTGACATGTACCTAAAATCATATTTTGGTCTTGGACTTGTTTTTATTTCAACTTCAATTTGAACTTGTACATGAGTAGTTGATTGTCTACTTCACTCAGTTCCTTGCCTTGTTTTAGCTACTGATACTGAGTTTCTCCACTGACACCCTTCACAGATGTAGTCAGTCTAATCCCTAGTACTTTAGGTGAGGTCCATGTGTATAGATGCCATTTAGGTTTTTAAAAAAAGACATTTGCAACGAATAAATAATTGATTCTACAAAATTATATTATTTCTCTCCAGCTTCATGTCTTTCTCCAAGGCCAAAACTTTCAACTACTAGAGTACTTCTTTGTTTTCAACTTTGGAATTCCAGTCACCAGTCAGTATTCCTACATCTGAATGTTGTGTATGACATACCGATAATCCTCTTGTCTTCATGGATACTCCGACCTCTAGTGCCAGATTTGGCCTCTAGCCAGTGTTGGTGAAGGCCAGCATTTTCACTGCCCAAGGCCATGTGCACCTTTAAAGGTAAAATTTGTTCCCTCAGCAACCTTGTCTCCAGACACTAATCTTTGTACTCAGCTTAACTAGGCACTTCCCCAAAGTAGAACAAAGCTACAATCTGCTTTTCTCTGCTTTCCTGTAAGAGGGCTGCTTGTGTTTGTGAAGAATTCTGCCGGAAGGCCACTTCCAGCTTTTGTCTGATGACACAGAAACATCTGTTCCAATAAGTGTCCACTTTGCAGACTCAGTTCCAGAGAGCAGTGTCTCCTGCGGCCAGCTGAGGAAAGGCCTCATTAGGGGGCCTTTGATAGAATAGGGTTACTTTCTAAGTTGCCTCTAAAACTTAAGGATTAGTGTGCAGAGTTCAAGATGACTTTTGTTTGAAGATATCCAGCCTGTCTGAAAGTTTGGGTGCCTAGTGAATTTCAAGGTGAACTAGTCTATGAAGAGCTCTTCTGATATGGGTAGACACCTTCAAGTTGAAGATCAAAAAAGCATGTCTGATAACGTTTCCTGTCCACCTTCATCAAATCCAGTGATGGAAACAGGTTTGGGATTCAAGCACAATGGGGTCAGGGAGAGGCTTTCAAGGACCAGAAGTCTTGATGAACCGTGTCCCCCTTTGTAACAGTAATAAGAGGGTCGTCTGGTAAGTCCACTGTGTTTCAGTTGTTGGAAAGCTCCATGTTGGGATGAAAGATAGGTCTCCAGCCACATCATGTGACCTTTAAGGACCTCAATTCCAGGGAATGTTTATACCTACACTTTCACTCTTGTGACCACAGTGCTGAACTTCATGCAGTAGGACCTTGTCTCCAGATTGACCTTCAGGATGACTTTTTTCTCCTTTTCTTTTTTATTTCTCTCCTCCGTTGAATTCTTTTTGATGTTGTATGTGACCAAAAGAGCAATAGTTAGAAGAAAATCAAGTCGAGATGATCATTTACGTATCAAGAATGAGGCCAGCTAGTGCCTAGCCACATGCAGAGTATCTTACTGTTGATGTTGATTGTCATAGCATCCACTTCACTTTCAGACCATTTGCCTGTTGACTCATTTCTGTACCATCCTTGTATTGGTATGTTTTAGTCCATTGTGCGGCGATTGTGTCAGTCCTTTTTTTTATGGCCAACCATGATTTCCTGTCGTGGGAACTGGCCCTTCCTGACGACGTGCCCAAAGAAGAGGACTGGGGTCCTGCCACCCTTGCAAGGGAGCATTCTCTTTGTGTTTCTCCTAACTGTGGTTTTCTTATTCTTCTGCCAGTTCTGACTACTGTCTTCTGGTATCACTTCAGCTTTAAGGCCCTGCTTTTGCTACCGACTGTCACCTGCAAAATGTTGATGCTCTTGAGTCAAGTCTGTGTGGCCTGTTGTCCGTAACAAGGTTCGGTGACAGCTGCCCTCTGACTCCATGTGGCGTCAGTTAAGAAAGGTGTTTCAGGTGCCTAGCACACAGCAGGCACTTCTTATCTTAAGAAGGATGGAGACTCCAGAAATAAACCACTAGCTTTTTAATGCAAATTCCATCACTTTTTTTTTTAACAAGAATTTTTTTATTTAAATTTTCTTTTGTACTGGATGGACTTTGGCAAAATCCCTGGCTTCTCCACCTGTAAGTCTTCTCGTTTTCCATATGAAGTAACGATGCAAACAAGAGCAGTGTCTCCTCACTGGAGGCTGTCACATTCTACAAAGGCCTCCCAGCCACTCGGGTACTGAACGTCCAATGAACTTGACCTCTTTTACCTGAGCTGTGCACTCAGGCTTGTCTGTGAATCACCAGAAAGCACCCCTGTGGTTGATTTAGGAATATAAACAAATTTTAGTGAGAAGACAATTCACAAACGCGGAATCTGTGACTAATGAGGAGGGACTGTATTTCTCAGGCTTTGATGACAGGTAAGTGAGAACGTGCTTGTGAAAGTGTACAACATGCCCAATGTGCCAAGCACCAGTGTAGACTCCCCAGCCGACACTGGAAGGGCCCTGCTGGCACAACAGTGAGCCCTTGCTAACATCAAAGGTTCCCCTCGCAGCCATCTGTGGAAGAAAAGACCTGGAGGCCTACTCCTCGCAGAAGAAAACCCTACAGGGTGGGCCTACTCATCCCATGGGAGTTATATGACTTGGAGGCAACTAACAACACGAGAGAGCTCTGGTGGCCCAGTGGTAAGGAGCTGCACTGCAACCCCAAAGGCACAAGGTTTTAATTCACCAGTTGCTTCACGGGAGAAGGATGGACAATCTCCTCCAGTGCAATTTACTGCTTCTGAAACCCCCCGGTGGGGCAGTGACAGGTCAGGTCTGGCGCACTAGCACACAACAACAACAGCAGCGGCAGGAGTCCCTGGACAATATAATAGATAAGTGCTCAGCTCCTAGCTGAAAGCGTGGCCATCTGAACCCCACAGAGGAGCCATGGGAGACCCCTGGAGGTCCACTTCTGAAAGGCCAGACTCAGAAACTCCATGGGGCGTTTTTGGTCTGCATACATGGGGTTGTCACTAGTCTGAATTGGCTTGGTGACAACTTACAGCATAAGTCTTCTTGTCACCATTGTTGCTGTTTTGTCCTGAGGACGCGGCTCCCCGGGCTCATGTCCATGTCCAAGTGCTGTAGCACGTACGTCACCCTCAGAGCCTCCCTTCAGACACTCCTGTGTGAGCAGGCCTTCCCTTTGTCTCCCTCAGGAAGCCCTGTCTGCATTAGCAAAGGAGGCTTCAGAAAAGGCCTCCCTGCCTCCCCGCACTATCTGTCAAGCAAGGGAAGCTACAAGAAATGCAGGGAACTATTTCCTCTTATCGGGAATGTTCCACAAACAAGTCTTAATTAAAAAAAAAAAAAGGTTTCAAAGCAGCCAAAGTGGAAAGACATGAACTCCCCACAGAATAGCTAAATAGCCACTATTAGCCACAGCGATGGATTCCTGACTTCTCTGTCTTCCTATGAGAGAAGGAAAGGAGTGTGTGTGTGTGTGTGTGTGTGTGTGTGTGTGTGTGTGTGTGTGTGTTGGGGGGGCAGCCATGGTGCTGGGAGTCTGTAAAGACGAGGATGAGCTTCCTGGATTCAGAGACACACACGCTGACCCACATTCCCCTGCTCTTTTGGGTGATTAAGATCACAAATGAACTTACTGTTAATTGGCTCTATAAATTTTACATATGAAAAGAAACATTTTCTTAATGAGTGCAAGTTTGTAATTTAGCTATGTTTGAGTAATGGTTTAGAATTTAAAAGAAAAAAAATGGTTTCCAAGCTGGCTAAGTGTAGCTGAGCCAAGGCCTTCTTGCCAGCCTGGTCCGATGGAGCAGCCGCCATGCAGGAGAATTCTGTACCCCCTCAGAGAGTGGCCTGGCTGGGGCTGAGCATGGCAGGCTTTGTGCCGGGACCTTTGTGTGCTTCTTCCCATTCCCCTCACCAGCCACGTGGTGCCTTCACCTGTTGCTGTGAGGTTATTCAACACCCTTGATTCAGGACCAACTCAAAGCTGCCCCTCCAGCAGTTTGCAAACACTGTAAATTTTGCAAGAGGAGATTGTCCATCTTTCTCCCTCAGAGCAGCTGATGGATTTGAACTGCACGTCTTTGGGTTGCTAGCAGGACTCCTTAACTACTAGGCCACCAGAGCTCCCAAGTGTCTTCACATACTTGCTAGCTTTCCCTTTGCACACAGACTCACTCAAGTTTTGTAATATTCACCTATCTGTGTATTTGCTTCTGTCATTAGCGTTAATGAAAGCTTAATATATCCTCAGTAAGAAGCCGGGGTGGTCCCCTGGGTGAGCAATTGCATTACCATCCCCAAAGTGGGTAGCTCAGATCTTCCAATAGTTCTGAGGGAGAAAGAGAGACAATCTCCCCTCATGCAATTAGTAACCTCTGTAAATTGGCTAGAGGGTCAGGTATGAGTTGATCCCAATTTGACAGTGCTGTTTGTTTTTAATATCTTTGGCCATTTGGTGGTGACATGGTGATAGAATTCTTGCCTTCCAAGATAGAGACCACATCTCACCCATCTGTCAATGGAGTTTCAGTGCTGCTATGATCCTGACATGTTTCAGAGGAACTTCCAGACTAAGATGGACTAGGAAGAAAGGCCTGGTGCTCTGCTTCTGAAACTCTACTGATGGGAACCTGATGGGCCATGATGGTTGGATCCACAAATGATCGTGGAGATGGGGTGAGATTCAGCGATGGTTCCTTCCCTTCATTTTGCATAAGGTCGTCATGATGCAGGGTCAACCTGATCATGGCCAACATCAGTGTGCTGACAGAAAGCAGAAGAAAAGATAGATGGATGGATGGATGGATGGATGGATGGATGGATGGATGGATAGGTGAGTGGATGGATGGATGGATGGATGGATGGATGGATGGATGGATGATGGATGGATGGATGGATGGATGGATGGATAGGTGAGTGGATGGATGGATGGATGGATGGATGGAGGATGGATGGATGGATGATGGATGATGGATGATGGATGGATGGATGGATGGAT
>NW_006399814.1:4463124-4464408 GCF_000299155.1 Elephantulus edwardii | reverse complement strand
CTGATTCTGAGAAGAATGGGAATCCCAGAACATTTGATTGCGCTAATGAGAAACCTATACTTGGACCAAGAGGCAGTCGTCAGAACAGAGTAAGGAAACAGTGCATGGTTCAAAATTGGGAAGGGCATATGCCAGGGATGTGTCCTGTCAATGATGATAGAAGAAGAACTAATGCATGGTTCAAAATCAAGAAGGGGGCCCATCAGGGATGTATTTTGTCTCCATATCTTTTGAATCTGTATGCAGAACAGATCATCCGAGATGCTGGGCTGTACAAGGAGGAATTTGGCATCAGGATTGGTGGAAGAGTCATCAACAACCTGTGCTGTGCGGATGACACAAACCTGCTTGCTGAAACGGAGGAGGACCTGAAGCGCTTGCTGCAGAAGGTCAAAGACTGCAGCCTCCTATATGGATTGAAGCTCAACATCAAGAAAACGAAGATTCTCACCTCTGGGTCAATTGGCAGCATCAGTATGGTTGGTGAAGAGATTGAGACAGTTAACAGTTTTAGTTTACTTGACTCCACAGTCAACACTCTTGGTAACAGCAGCCAGGAAATCTGGAGATGAATTGCATTGGGAAGGTCAGCTGTGAGGGACCTCTCAAGAGGACCTCACAACTCAAAGGCATCAATTCTCTTTCTATCATCCCTATTCACAGTCCAAATCTCTGATGCATAGCACGTAGTTGCAAAGACTATAGCCTGGATCAGGGGCACCTTAATTTCCATCCTGATGTCGTTGCTCTTCAATACTCTTGAGAGTGGATAAATTTACCTTGAAAGAAGTAAATCTGGAATACTCCTTAAAACTGAGGACTGTGAAGACATCAAGCAACATCTTTGGGCATGTTATCAGCTGAGACCAATCCCCGTAGAAGGACATGATGTTCAGTAAAAGGGAAGGTCATCTAGCTCGATAGCCGTAACTCCAGGAGCCTTCCCAGATTGATGAACAGCTACGACAGATTGGTTCTAGGTCTTATAGTGGAAGAGGCAGAGGTCATCGGGGCCCCAATTACACCTCCGGTTATGGTACAAACTCTGAGCTGTCTAACCCCTCTGAAACAGAATCGGAACGTAAAGATGAGCTGAGTGATTGGTCACTGGCAGGAGAATATGATCGAGAGAGTCGACATCAATGTGACAGCAGGATGGACACCCATGTTTATTGCAGCTTTGTTCACAATAGCAAGGAGTTGGAAACAACCGAAGTGCCCATCAACAAACGAATGGCTAGAGAAGCTGTGGTATATTCGCACAATGGAATACTATGCTGCATT
>NW_006399814.1:4428724-4461131 GCF_000299155.1 Elephantulus edwardii | reverse complement strand
GGATGGATGGATGGATGGATGGATGGATGGGTGAGTGGATGGATGGATGGATGGATGAGTGGATGGATGGATGGATGGATTAATGGATGGAGAAATTCATACCTACACGTTCTGAGAAAATCTACTAGACACAATGGCATGTCCCAGCTCAAATTCCCTCTGTTGTCCTACTGTCTCTAACACAGACTAAGATAATGTTAGTCATTGACCAAGCTGATGTTTCCATCTTAACCCAACTCAAAAGGTCCAGAGAGGTGGCTTGTGAGAGGGAACACAGCCAGTTAAACAGAGCATGGACCTGCTTGAATCTAGATGAAGCCTCATCTCCCTATAGCTTCCTGGCTCCTCCCCACACCGACACAGGGACAGTGCACGTTGCTCCTGGTACTGAGTGATTCCAACACCCCATTGTGCTGGTCAGCATAACTTACCTGCTGGACTGGGTCATGGCACCCACGTGTTGGGGCAAACACTAGACCGCAGATGTGGCTGTGAGGGTGTCTGCACGAAATTGTTTGTAGTTAAGTGACATTAAATGAGAATTGACCATGATCGCTGATCCTCCAGTGAATTCTCAGAGGCTGTAAATTGCACGGGAGGAGACTGCCCCTCTTTCTTCCACGCAGTGACTGGTGAATTCAAAGCACTTGCCTCTGGGTTGCCAGTGTAACTCCCTAACACTGGGCCACCAGAGCTCCCTTTGGAATTTTAAATTTGACCAAAAGTAAAGCAGGTTCCCCTCCATAATATGAGTGAGACTGACACAAGTGATGGAAGGCAGAGTGGGCCATGCAGTGGGTGAGGGTTTAGAGGACATAAGTCCTTAACTCAAACGTCACTTGCCTGTGATTCTCCGAAGCAATGGTCCCTTGGGGGTCATACTCACACTGCACAGCATCTTGGACACCTGCTTCCCTTTCAGATCCAAACAATCACCAATGATAGCTATTGAAAGAAATAACTCCCAGTCTAAGACACGTCCTTGCAATCTGCTTGATGATTACCAAGACTCCTGTCTACTTTCAAGTCACTCCTCATGTCAAAATGTTGACTCCATCCCTGCTAAAACGCGGCTTTGGAAAAAAAGTCACATCTTCTCAAATTTTCTGCAATGCCTGTCATTTGCAGCATATGCTCGTGCATAATGATGTTCGTAAGCGAAATGACATTTCAGAGTAATGAGGTTTCAGTGACAATGTGTGAGGGCTGTGACACGTTGTCTTTAATGGAAAAGGGGAGTGATACACCAAATCCACAGCCCAGGCCAGCTGGCTCGAGATTGTCTTCGAGCCTCTGAATGCCGGAAGTCCAGGATGTGACTCTCTTCATTCAGGTTTTGAGAACTTATGCCCTTCCAAATATGTACCCATTCCCATGCAGTCCCAGCAGAGGTGGGAGAGGACCAATCCGGCTCCCTATAAACAAGTTCTTAAATGAAGGTGGAAGTTCAGTGAAAACAGGACAGTGACTTTGAATTTGAGCAGATTGCACTTGAGTCCCAGCTGTCATGTCTCCATGGCCGAGCTGTTTCACTTCTCTGAGCTTCCACATCCTCCTCTTTAAGTGACAATGATGACCACCACCTTCCCGGAATGGATGGCACAGATTGTGAAGAAACTCCTCTGGAGCTGGTGCTGGGTGCAGGGTGCAGGGTGTGGACACTGTTAGAGAACACAACTCAGCTCCTCTCATTTCAAAATTGTGTCATTATTTTTGCTAAAGCTGAAATATACTCCAAGGAGAATTGTTTGGCCTTGTAGAACTTGCTTAGAGGAGAGGATTCTTCTTAGAGGGTCAGACTACTAAGTCTGCCTGTGTCCTCTTCTGCTGTGTTAGGTGCATAGAACACAGGCCTCATGGAACTCAGGTCGCTACTGTTGGTTAACCTGATCGAGGGTGACCTTACGCACAGCAGGAGGGGACGTTGCTCAGCTCTGCTTCTCTGTGAGCGTTAGTGTTTGTGAGTGGATTATTCAAGTTCTTGAGTCAACCCACTCTGTGACTTGGTGAAAAACACCCTAAGTCATACAAGTCGTTTCCTCTGAAGGAAGGCATGGTCATTGCATAGGGACATCTATACAGGTGCTTTTAATTGCAGGAGCTTCTCCATACAGTGTTCTAGGACCTTGAGATCCTGATAAGATATTACATCCTGATAAGATAGATAGATAGATAGATAGATAGATAGATAGATAGATAGATAATAGATGATAGATGGATAGATAGATAGATGATAGATAGATGATAGATAGATAGATAGATAGATAGATAGATAGATAGATAGATAGATAGATAGATAGATGATAGATAGATAGATAGATAGATAGATAGATAGATAGATAGATAGATGATAGATAACTGCTGTGGCTCACACATCAGTCCCTCATTTGACTCATGGAAACTGCCATCTATTCAGTCACAAATTCTTGGAGACTTGTACAAATAGGTTTAGACCAATGGATCAATAGCTTTTCAGTGAATGATTTCAGACCTAGGTTGCCAGACCTTTCTTCCTAGTCTTCTGTCATACTCTAGAAACTCCACTGAAATATTTCCATGACATAGCAACATAAACTCTCTAAACTAGCAGATGGGTAATTGTTGCTCCTAAGATACGCTGACTTGACCTCAAACAGGACTCCTGCACAGAAGGATCGTGCTAAGTAACCAGGCCTAACCTCTATGAAGAGGATAGAAAACATTAAGCATTCTGAGCTCTTCTGGCAAATGTATTTGAGGAGGGAACCAGGAGAGGAGCAGGCACATTCATTAACGCTCCTTTGTTTTACTTTCTTCCAAAAAGACTGAGCTCCAGATCCGCCCCGCCCCATGGGTGTCTTCTGAACTTGGGTCTTCACTTCTAAAATGAAAACCAAAACAAAACAAAAACTCACATAAAACTGAAAAGACAATGGTGGGGGTTGGGGGAAGGTTTGTTCAGTTTACTGTGAAATAAACTGCATGGCTTATTTACAATATTTTTAATTCTTAATAAACACTTGAGCTTTGTTTAAAAAATGTAAGCATGTCAGTAAATTGAGTTTGTCCATCAAAGTGAGGGCTGAGATGAGGTCATAGGTGTAGGGCTGTATCTAACGGAAACAACTTCAGTTCAAAGGGACCCTAGACAGAGAACTCTCCAAAACCCAGATCCAAAGGCAAACAAATCACGTGGCCACCCAGAAAAGATTAGGTGGAAGAGTTCCTATTTTATTTTGACAAAGAAACCCTTGTTCCTGGGACACAGTCATTCTCTCTTCCTCTCCATCTCTTGAGTCCCTAGAATGTACCACTTTTATTCACCATTCACAGTTTCCACACTGTACTGTATCTGATGTTCCGTTGGAGACTGTTGTCTCTTTAAGAACATGATTGCTCGTCCTGCCAGAAGCTGTCACACAGGAGGCACTCATCAAAAGCCTGTTGAATTGGACTGAGCCTGCATAATGGGTCCGGAATTCCTGTGGACATCTCACAGGCAGAGAGAGAAGACACCTCTGCAGTGGTTGAAAGCAGGGCTTACCAAGAAAAATTGCTGAACAAAGCCACGGAGTTGGCTGAAACAAAGAGGGAGGCTCAAGGAGCTTTTAACAGACATTTCAAACATGGGAGCAGGAATCAGGGCGAGCTGGTGAGCGAGGAGGGTATGTCAAACTAATGAGATTCACATCACCACAATACCTCTGCCTGATCTTCTTTGAAGGAGCAAAATCCAGCACTGAGCCAGGGACAGTGGACGATGATGAAGCAGGCCCAGGGGATGATGCCCAACCCCGATGATGAGGAGGACAGCTGGGACAAAAACTTCCCCCACTTCTGAACAGCACGCCGTCTCCTACATGCAGGCCTGAAATCCAGCAATTCCACTCTATCGTTGCTAAGCTTTGTTCTGCCATCTCTGTGTGCTTGTTCAATACCCATTGACTAATCAGATCTATACGAGCAGGACCTCAAGATGCTCTTCTCCCCTAGAGTAGACAGAGTTCTGTCTCTCAGAAGACAGAGAAGGAGGGTTGGTCTGAATCCTGACTCAGTTTGTCGTTGTTGTTGTTACGTGCCATTGAGTCATTTGCAACTCATAGCGACCCTGTGTAAAAGAGCTCTAAATGCTGTTCTATCCTGTATCAACCTAGCCATCTCAAACACACTTATTCCCACCTCTCCAGTCACAGAATCGATCCATCTCATCAAAGGTTTTCCTCTCCTGCGCCACCCCTCCACTCTGCCAAACACGACGTCCCTCTCCAAGGACCAGTCCCTCCTTGCAACATGCCCAAAGTATGTCAGATGAAGCTTCAGAATCCTAGACTCTAAGGAGCATTCCGGCTTCACCTTCTCCAGGACAACCCTGTTTGTTCTCCTAGCAGTCCATGGTATATTCAACACTCTTCTTCAGCACCACAGCTTAAAGACATCAATTCTCTTTCTGTCAACTCTATTCACTCTCCAAATCTCTGATGCATAGCACGTAATTGCGAAGACTATAGCCCGGATCAGGTGCACCTTAGTCTCCATCCTGATGTCGTTGCTCTTCAGTACTCTTGAGAGGTCCCTCACAGCCGACTTTCCCAATGCAATTCATCTCTTGATTCCCTGGCTGCTGTTGCCAAGAGTGTTGATTGTGGAGCCAAGCAAACTAAAACTGTTAACTATCTCAATCTCTTCACCATCCATTCTGATGCTGCAAATTGGCCCAGTGGTGAGAATCTTTGTTTTCTTGATGTTGAGCTTCAATCCATATAGGAGGCTGCAGTCCTTGACCTTCTGCTGCAAGCACTTCAGGTCCTTCTCAGTTTCAGCAAGCAGGGTTGTATCATCTGCATAGCACAGGTTGTTGATGACACTTCCACCAGTCCTGATGCCACATTCCTCTTCATACAGCCTAGTGTCTTGGATATGAGATGGCTTGGCATGGGACATTATGATTTAAGATGCTGGGGATGAAAAGGTGAGGAAGAATGGGGTTGGTTTCATAATTTAAAAAGTCATTTCTAGATCCATTCTGAAATACCATGTGGTGAGCGACAGGATAATAATATCCATACATATACAAGGAAGTCCAGTGAATACCACTATAATTCAAATATATGCACCAACAACTAGAGCCAAAGAGGAGGAAATAGAAAATTTCTACCAACTTTTGTAGTCAGAAGTAGATCAAACATGCAATCAAGATGCTTTGATAATAATGGGCGACTGGAATGCAGAAGTTGGGAACAGAAAAGAAGGATCAGTAGATGGAAAATATGAGCTTGGTGAGAGAAATGAGGCTGTAGATAGAATGATAGAATTCCGTACATTCAATGATTCATTCATTGCAAATACCTTCTATTAGAAACATAAACGCAGGCTATACACGTGGATCTCACCTGATGGCATGCATAGGAATCAAATAGATTACATTTGTGGAAAGACTCGGTGTAGAAGCTCAATATCAGCAGTGAAAACCAGGCCTGGTGCTGATTGTGGAACAGACCACCAACTACTCATATGCAAGTTCAAACGGAAGTTGAGGAAAATTAAATCAAGTCCACAGGAACCAAAATATTATCTTAAGTCTATCCCACTAGAATTTCAAAACCATCTCAGGAACAGGTTTGAGGCCTTGAGCCCCAATGAGTGTAGGCCAAATGAGCTCTGGGAGGATATCAAGAAAATCGTCCATGAAGAATGCAAAAGATCATTACAAAGGCTGAAGAAAAAGAAAACACTGAGATGGATGTCCGATGAGACTCTGAATATTGCATTAGAGCTCTGAGAAGCCAAAGCTAAAGGAAGAAACTAAGAAATCAAAGAGCTAAACAGAAAATTTCAAAAGGCAGCCTGGGATGACAAAGCAAGATACTATAATGAAATGTGCAGAGAGCTGGAGTCAGAAAATCAAAAGGGCTGAACTCACTCAGCGTTTCTTAAGCTGAAGGAGCTGAAAAACAAATTCAAGCCACAGGTGGCAATACTTTAGGGTACTTTGGGTAGAATGTTAAATGATCCAGGAAGTATCAAGAGAATATGGAAGGGATACACAGAGTCACTGTATCAGAAGGAATTGGCTGACACAGAAGAATTTCAAGAAATGACATATGAGTAAGAGCCTATGGTGATGAAAGAGGAAGTTCAAATTGCTCTGAAGGAATTGGAAAAAAACAAGTCTCCAGGAGTTGACGGCATACCAATTGACATATTTCAACACACAGACACTGCCCTGGATGTGCTCACTAATTTGTGCCAAGAAATCTGGAGAACAGACAGCTGGCCCTCTAGCGAAAAGATCGATATTTGTTCCCATTCCAAAGAAAGGTGACCCAAAAGAGTGCGGAAATTATCAAACAATATCAATAATACCACATGCAAGCAAGATTCTGCTGAAAATGATCTAAAAATGATTGGAACAATATGGCAACAGAGAACTGACAGATGTACAGGCTGGATTTAGAAGAGGTCGTGGTACTAGGGATATTATAGCTAATGTTAGATGGATCTTGGCTGAAAGCAGAGAATACCAGAAGAATGTCTATCTGTGCTTCATTGACTATGCAAAGGCTTTTGATTGTGTGGATCATAACAAACTGTGGCTGACTCTGAGAAGAACGGGAATCCCAGAACAATTGATTGTGCTAATGCGAAACCTATACTTGGACCAAGAGGCAGTCGTCAGAACAGAGCAAGGAGACACTACATGGTTCAAAATCAAGAAAGGGGGTTCGTCAGGGAAGTATTCTGTCTCCTGACTCAGTAGTGTCACATAAAATATTAGAACAGATACAAATGTATACATAAAGGAAAGAAATTTCTAAGGGTGACTCCAGGAGACAAAGTAAAACACTAAAATGAAATTGCAAAGACCTGGAATCAGAAACCCAAGCCTCTAACATCTTTTCCTGAGGTAACTGGTTACTGTTCTTCGGGCGGGTTAGGGTGGAGATTGTGAGGATGGCACAGGAAAGGTCTGGAGTTAAAGCGTCTGCATGAGTCCTAGTCAGTTCTGCAGGACATGAGAAGGACAACCACAAACTCGTGGGAAGGAGTCCGAGAGGACCCGAGTCCTGACGTGGGAAAGAGAAGAGAGACAATCGAATGAAGGTGAGGGGAACAAGAACTACCTCCGAGGACCTGGCAGCAAGGAGCCGTCCGGAGGGTACTGAGGTGGAAAGCAGAGTGGCGGGAGGTACAGCTGTAGATGCAATGGTCTCAGCGCTGCTTCTGCCCCTCATCACATCCTCGCCATTTGTAGTCATGCATGTCTTTCTGCTTTTGTTTATTTAACACTTATCTCCTCCATAAAACTATAAACCCACATTAATACTAGCCAAATGTTTATCTAGTGCTGTGTGTGAACAGGCTAACAAGGGCTAACTCATCTCACTCTTCCAGCAAATCCTGAAGACTATTTCCATGATGTTTTCCGTGATAAAGATGAGCTCAGTGGAGGTGGGGGAGACAGATGACTGTCACTCGCTGGTGGAAGGAAGAGTCGGGGTGCAACAGAGGATGACCTGATCCAGGAAGCAGGAGTGAATTTTGCCTACTCCAGATTTTGATTCAGTACAGACAAACATTTGTTCTTAAAAAGAAACAAATGAATGCATGGGCAGATGACTTACGTCATCATATGTAACATCTGTTACTGTTGTAGCAAGAACTTAACACATGTTCACCAAGCCCTCCTTGAACCTACACCAAGCCTGTTTCTTTCCTTGGACAGAAATAAAGAGGATACACCTATGAATGAAGAGATTCCTGGGAGGCTCCTGGGCACGACAAGTTTTCATGGTAGTCCTTGAAAAGGATGGACACAATAGGTGTTCACAGAGGTGAGTGGACGAGTTCTTGGTCACCACCTGCTAAGGAGTGACTTGTATCTTCCAAAACATGCTGGGATCCCAATCCTTGTGCTTGTGGGTAGAGTCTTGGTGGCCCAGTGGGGTAACAGTTGCTAGCCTATTTCAGCACCTTCAGCTCAGCAGCATCTCCATGGGTGAGCTGTTGCTGTCCTTTTGCGGGCGTGAAGCAGCGACACCCTGACGGTGGTAAATGTGATGGAGACACAGCACTCTGGGAGCGCTGCGGAGAGCCAAACACACCTTTATTGGGGGTTGCAGTGCACTTGTATACAGGTGAGTAAACAAGAAGACAGGATTGGGTGGGATTGTAGACGTGGGGCATGTGGATTGGACAGAGGAACCTCAACTCAGTGTAGACCACTCCCAGCTCAACAGATGTGGCAGCCATCTTAGGCTTGCACTTACCTGGAATTAGGTGATCTGCCCTGGCCGGAAGCCTCCGCCTCCTCCCCAGCATTCCCCAACAGTGAATGATGACTTAGGCTGCATCCACGAATATTTCAGTGCAGGAGACCTAAGGGCCAGTTCCCTCTGCCTTACAGGGTCACTGCGAGTCTGGATCTACTAGACAGCAGTGTCTGGGATGAACACCAGCGTGAACGACTGCAATCTAAAGTATCCACCTCCATAATGCCGTAGAATCAACATGGAATATTATATAACCTATGTATCCGTACTCTTAAAGGGTCCATCACACTCCCCGCCCATCTTCCCAGGTAACACTGAAGACGCCAAACCGCGCGGCATTCGTTCCTCAGGCCGCGCAGACAGCGTGGAAAGAGCCTCACTGGCAGAAAGCTGGGCATCTATACTTTGGACATGTGAAGAGAGACCAGTCCTTGGAGAGGGACATCATGCTTGGGAGGGTGGAGGGACAGCGCAGGAGGGGAAGGCCCTCTATGAGGTGGATTGATTCAGTGACTGGGATAATCGGGATGGGAGACAGTGCGATTGGCACAGGACAGAGCGGAGTTTAGGGGTTGTACACAGGGTCGCTATGAGTTGCAAGCGACTCGATGACACATAACAACAACAATCCGTACTAGTTTATAGTAGAATCCAAGTTTCAACACTCAGAATTGTATAAAAAACAGCGTAGTTCTGAGACATGTGGGCAGACTCAAAAGGAAGACAGACACTAACAGTGGCGGAGGCTGCTGTAGAACTGTACGATTTCAATGGATTGCTGATACGTACTAGGAGATGAAGGTTACAATCTGAAGTCTGGATTATGTATACCTCGACATCAAGAAAAATAAAAATCTCCACATCTGGATTAATTAGAAACATGACAAGTTAGAGAAAAGGGTGAATTATTGTCAATTATGTCATTGTACTTAAATCCACAGTCAACACGCATGGAAGCGACAGTTAAAAAAATCAAGTGGCGTATTGCACTGGGCAAATCTGCTGCGCAGGACCACTTCAAAGTGCTCGAGAGCAAGGATGTCACTTTAAGTAACAAGGTACAACTGTCCCAACTCACAGTATTTTTAAATGTTTAAAATGCATGTGAAAGCTATATGACAGTGACTTTTCTTTAATAACATAGTTTATGCCTCTGAATTGTGGAGTTGGTAAAGAATATACTATGGACTTCCAGAAAAGCAAGTAAATCTGTCCTCGAAAAAGCTCAGCTAGAGTGTTTCTTCTAAGACAAGGTGGAGTATCTTAGTTTCACATGATGTGGGCATGTTATAAGAAGGGACTAGGCTTTGGAGAAGAACATCATGCTTTAAAAAAATAGATCGGTCAGAGAGGAAACTCCCCGATGAGATGGACTGATACATGACTACAGTGACGGGCTGAGAGATGGACTGATCCGAGAGTACAGTGATGGGGCGAGAGACGGACTGAAACATGACTGCAATGGTAGGCTAAGAGATGGGCTGACAAATGACTACAATGATGGGCTGAGAGACAAAACAGCACATGACTACAATGAACAGGGCTGCAACGATGAGCCGAGCAGAGGTTCTGAAGACATACAGGGGTGGGCAGGTGTTCAGCTCTGTTATATGCGAGGTCTCTATAAGTTAGAGCCAAGTCACCAGCAATTTCCAACAACAACAACTAAAATATGAAACAGACAAGAACAGATTTCCACTCAACCCATCTTCACAGATGCTGAAAAATTCCAGGAAGTGCCATATGAGCAGGAGTCAATGGTGACTCAAAGTCAAAGGAGGAGGTGGAAGCAGCATTAAGGCCCCAGGGATTGATGGGATACCAACTGATTTGTTTCAATTAACAGATGCAGCTCTGGTTGCACTCACCAGTCTATGCCAGGAAATTTGAAGAACAGCTGTCTGGCCAAAGGATTAGAAGAGGTCCATATTTGTTCTCATTCTCAAGAAAGGTAAGCCAACAGAATGTGGAAACTATCAAACAATATCATTAATATCACATGCAAACAAAATACTGCTGAAAATCCTTCCAAAACAGCTAGAATAGCACATATATAGGGAAAAGCAAGAAGTTCAAGCAGGATTTAGAAGCAGCTATGGTACCAGGGTTACCATTGCTGATGTCAAATGCATCCTGGCTAAAAGTAACAAATACCAAAACAAGGAAAAAAAATGTTCATTTGTCCTTTATTGACTATAGAAAGGCATTTGACTATGTGGATCATAACAAGATATGGCTACCATTAAGAACAATGAGAATCCCAGAGCACTATATTGTGCTCATGCATAACATATCTAGACCAGACAGCTGTGATGTTGAATCAATAGCAACCCATAGAGACCCTATGTATTGCAGTTCTAAAGTCTTCCATGTCCTGAGCTAGTCTCTCTGATTCTGACACACCTACCCCCATTGCCTCAGTTACCATATCAATCCAGGTCATTTAAGGGCTTCCTTTCCTGAGTGGCCTCCTATCCTTCTGAGCATGATATCCTCCTCCAAGAATCGGTCCCTTTGGACCACATGCCCAAAGTAAATGAGACAGAGCTTCAAAATCCTAGCCTCCAAGGAGAAACTTGGTTTTACCCTCTCCAAGCACAAACCTATTTGTTTTCTTGGTGGTCCATGGTATGTTCAAGACTCTTCTCCAGCACCACAACTCAAAGACATTGAATTGTCTTCTGTTATCCTTAGTCATTGTCCAGCTTTTTGCTGGATAGAGAGTAATTGTGAAGACCGTGGCCTGGATCAGTCACACCTTAGACTCTAGATTGATATTATTGCTTCTCAGTGCTCTGGAGAGGTCCCTGACAGCAGATTTTCCCAGTGTAATTAATTCATCTTTGGATTTCTTGACTGATGGTGTCAAAAGCGTTGTCTGTGGAGCCTAGCAAACTGAAGCCATTGACAACCTCTATCACTTCTTCATCTTTGATATTGCTGTGAACTGGCCCAGAGATGAGAATCGTTGTCTTCTCGATGTTGAGCTTCAATTCATATTGTAGACCAAAGTCCTTGACCTTCTGCAGCAAGCGCTTCAGGTCCTCCTCAGTTTCAGCAAGCCGGGTTGTGTTATCTGCATAACGTAGGTTGTTGATGAGTCTTCCTCCAATCCTGATGTCACACCCCTCCTCATAAAGCCCAGCCTCCCAAATAATCTGTTCTGCATATAGACTGAAAAATATGGGGATACGATGTATCCTTAACATTCTTCTTTCCTAATTTTAAACCATGCCGTGTTTCCTTACTCTGTTCTGACGACTGCTTCCTGGTCTCAGAACAGGTTTGGCATGAGCACAGTTAAGTGTTCTGGGATTCCCACTCCTCAGAGTTAGCCACACTTTGTTGTGATCCACACAGTCAAAGCCTTTCCATAGTCGAAGAGTCCTCTGGTACTCTTTGCTTTCCACGAAGATCCTTCTGACATTGATGATAATGTCTCCCGTGACCTCTTCTGAACCCAGCTTGTGTTTCTGTTAGTTCTCTGTTAATACACTGTTCCAGTCATTTAAAATAAAATTAGCCAGATTATTATTGATATTGTTCAATTCTTTCTACACTTTATCAGGTCACCCTTTTTTTTTGGAATTGGAATAAATGTGGATCTCTCCTAGTCAGTTAGCTAAGTACTTGTTCTCCAGATTTCTTGGCACAATCTGGTGAGCACATTCAGGGCAGTATCTCTTTGTTGAAATAAGTCAGTCGGTATTCCATCATTTCCTGGGGCTTTACTTTTTGTCAAGTCCTTCAGAGCAGTCTAAACTTCCTCCTTCATCATCACTGCCGCTTGATCATATGCTTTTCTTGGAATTCTTCTGTGTCAGCTGATTCTTTTTGGTACAATGACTCTGTCTACTCCTTCCATTTTCTTTTAATGCTTCCTGGATCATTCAATACTCTGCCCATAGCATCCTTAAGTATTGGAACTTGAATTTGTTCTTTAGTTCCTTCAGCTTAAGAAATGAGAAGTAAGTTCAGCCCTTTTGATTTTCTGACTCCAGCTCTTTGTACATTTCATTAGAATACTTTCCTTTTCTTCGTAAGCTGTCCTTTGAAATCTTCTATTCAGCTCTTAACTTCTTCATTTCTTCCCTTTGCTTTGGCTTCTCTGTGATCAAGTGTAATATTTAGAGTCTATTCTGACATATGTTTTGTTCTTTTCTTCTTCTTCTTCTGTCTTTTGAATTTTCCTGAATGATATTCTTGATATTTTCCCACAGCTCATCTAGTCTTTGTTCATTGGTATTAAAGGCCTCAAACATGTTCTTGAGTTTGCTTTTAAATTCAGGGAGGATAGACAGACTCAAGATCAAATTTTTATTCCTGTGCATTTGATTTGACCATTTTTAGCTTTAACACTGTTGTTTTTGCTGTTGTTGCTGTTATGTGCGTCAAGTTGCCTGCTACTAATAGCGACCCCATGTACAATGGTCCTAAACCCTGCTCTATCCTGTGCCAATCTTATTGTCTCCAACACACCTATTCTCATTATCCCACTCACTGAATCAATCCATCTCATCCAGGGTTTTCTTCTCTTGTGCTGTCTGTCCCTCCACCCTCCCAAGCATGACGTCCCTTTGCAAGGACTGATCTCACCTTGCAACATGTCCAAAGTATGCCAGACAAAGCTTCAGAATCCTTGCCTCCAAGGAGAAGCTTGGATTCACTTGTTTGTTTTCCTAGCAGTCTATGGTATATTCAATACTCTTCTCCAGAACCGTAGCCAAAAGGAATTAACTCTCCTTCTATCATCCCTAGTTGTTGTCTAGCTCTCTGATGCATAAGAAGTGATTACTATGTATCAGTGTATCAGGCGCATCTTAGTCTCCAGATTGACATCATTGCTCTTCAGTACCTTGGTTGGAGAGGTCTCTGACAGTAGACTTTCTCAATGCAATTTGTCTTTTAATTTCTTGGATGCTGCTTCCAAGAGTGTTGATTACAGAGCCAAGCAAAGGGAAGCTGTCAACAATCTCAAATCTCTTCATTATCTATTATGCTACCAATCAGCCCAGTGGTAAGAATCTTTGTTTTCTTGATGTTGAGCTTCAATCCATATTGAAGGTTGCAGTCCTTGACCTTCTGCAGCAAGTGCTTGAGGTCCTCCACAGTTTCAGCAAGCAGGATTGTGTCATCTGCATAACCACTAAGTTGTGTCAAGAAATCTGGACAACAACCACTTGGCCACTTATCCTCATAGAGCCCAGCATCCAAGATAATCTGTTATATATATATATAGACTGTATATGTCAGAGAGTTGGACAATGACTAGGGAGGATAGAAGGAGAATTGATGTCTTTGAGCTGTGATGCTGGAGGAGAGTATTGAGTGTACCATGGACTGCTAAGAAAACAAACAAATTCATCCTGGAGAGGGTTAAACCAGGCTACTCCTTGGAGGTAAGGATTCTGAGGCTTTGTCTGACATACTTTGGTCATGTTATAAGGAGAGACTGGTTCTTGGAAAAGGACATCATGCTTGGCAGGGTGGAGGGCAGGCACAGGAGGGGAAAGCCCTCTAGGAGGTGGATCGATTCAGTGGCTGGGGTAATCGGGATGGGAGTGTCGGAGACAGTGCGATTGGCACAGGACAGAGCAGAGTTTAGGGCTGTTGTACAGAGGGTTGCTATGAGTCGCAAGCAACTCAATGATACATAACAACAACAACATATAGATTGAAAAGATATAGAGATAGGATACATCATTAATGCACACCCTTCTCAATTTTGAACCATGCAGTGTTTCCTTGCTCTGTTCTGATGACTGTCTCCTGGTCTAAGCATAGGTTTTGTGTAAGCACAATCAAGTGTTCTGGGATTCCCATTCTTTTCAGAATCAGCAACAGGTTTTTGTGATCCACACAGTCAAATGCCTTTGCATAGTCAATGAAACACAGATAAGACATTCCTGTGGTACGCTCTTCTTTTAGCCAAGATCCATCTGACATTAGCTATAATATTCATAGTGCCACAGCCTCTTCTAAATCCAGCCTGCACTTCAGGCAGTTCTCTGTTGATGTGCTGTTCCAGTGGTTTTTGGATAATCTTCAGCAGAATCTTGCTTGTATGTGATATCAATGATACTGTTTGATAATTTCCACACTCTGTCAGATCACCTTTCTTTGGAATGGGAACAAATATCGATTTCTTCCAGTTAGTAGGCCAGCTGGTTTTCCTCCAGATTTCTTGCCACAACTTGGTGGGCATGTCCAGGGCAGTGTTTGTTGAAATATGTCGATCAATATACCATCAATTCCTGGGGCCTTTTTTCTTGCCAATTCTTTCAGAGCAGCTTGAACTTCTTCCTTTATCACCACAGGCTCTTGTTCATATGTCGTTATGTCGTTTCATGATATTCTTCTGTGTCCACCAATTCCTTTGGTACAATGACTCTGTATACTATTTCCATCTTTCTTTGCTTCCTGGATAATTTAATATTCTGCCCAAAGCATCCTTAAGTAGTGCAACTCGAGGTTTGAATTTGTTCTTCAGTTCACTCAGCTTTCGAAATGTTGAGCTAGTTTGGTTCTTTTGATTTTCTGACTCCAGTTCCTTGAACATTTCATTGTAATACTTTACTTCATCTTCCCACGCTGCCCTCTGGAATTATCTGTTCACCTCCTTACTATCTTGATTTCTTTCCTTTGCTTTGGCTTCTCGGCCCTCCAGTGCAATATTTAGAGTTTCTTCTGACATCCATCTTGGTCTTTTCTTCCTCCTCTGTCTTTGTAATGACCTTTTGCATTCTTCCGGGATGATATTCTTGGTATCCTCCCACAGCTCATCTGGTCTTTGCTCATTAATGTCCAAGGCTTTAAACCTGTTCCTGAGATGGTTTTGAAATTCAGGTGGGATAGAGTCAAGGTCAAATTTTGGATCCTGTGGAATTTATTTAATTTTCCTCAGCTTCATCTTAAACATTCATATGAGTAGTTGGTAATTTGTTCCACAATCAGTGCCTTGTCTAGTTTACACAGCTGATTTTGTGTTTCTCCCATGATTCTTTCCACAGATGTAAATGATCTGATTCCTATGCATACCCTCAGGTGAAATCTATATGTATGGTTTATGTTTCATACAAAATGAATTTGCAATGAATATACCACTGATCATGCAAAATTCTCTCATTCTGTCTCCAACTTCAATTCTGTCACCAAGTCCATGTTTTCCAACTGCTGCTCCTTCTCTATTTCCAATGGTTGCATTCCAGTCACCTACTATTATTAATGCATCTTGATTGCATGTTCGATCTATCTCTGACTGCAAAACTTGGTAGAAATCTTCTATTTCCTCCTCTTTGGCTCTGGTTGTTGGTGCACATATTTGAATGATAATGGTATTCACTGTACTTCCTTGTACGCTTATGGATATTATCCTGTCACTCACAACACTGTATATAAAGACGGATGTAGAAATGACTTTAACTATGAAAGCAACCCCATCTTTCCTCACCTTTTCATCTCCAGCACAGGAGATCATACGATCCTCTGACTCAAAATGTCCCATGCCAGTCTATCCATTTTGCCAATACCTAGTATGTCAATATTTATGCATTCCATTTTCTTCTTAACATTATCCAATTTTCCTACATTCATGGTTTTTTTGTTTTTTTTTTTTTTTTTTACCTAGTCACATATCTCTTTTAAACAGTTTTCTCCCTCCTCTGTTTCAGTGCAGTATACATTATTGAACCCATCTTACTCAGTCTCTTCCCAACCCCGAGGTTAGTCCCATTCTACAACAGTGGCATCATGTAATATTTGTTCTTTTGTGACTGGGATATTTCACTCAGCATAATGTTCTCCAGGGTCAACCATTTTGAATAATATTGCATGAGTTCCTTGTTTTTGAATGCAGCATAGTATTCCATTGTGCAAATATACCACAGCTTCTCTAGCCATTCATTTGTTGATGGGCACTTCGGTTGTTTCCAACTCCTTGCTATTGTGAACAAAGCTGCAATAAACATGGGTGTGCATATATCTGCTTGGATGTCACTTATGGTCTCTTCGGGGTATATTCCCAGTAGTGGAATTGCTGGGTCAAATGGTATCTCTATTTGCAACTTTTTGAGAAAGCGCCATACTGCTTTCCACAGGGGTTGCACCATTTTACACTCCCACCAACAGTGAATCAGGGTTCCAGTTTCTCCACAACCTCGCCAGCATTTGTTGCTTGCTGTTCTGTTAAATTTTGCTATTCTGACTGGGGTGAGATGATATCTCATAGCTGTTTTAATTCGCATCTCTCTTAGGGCTAGGGATTTTGAGCATTTCTTCATGTGCTTGTTAGCCATCTTAATGTCTTCTTCGGTGAAGTGTCTGTTCATATCCTGTGCCCATTTCCCTATTGGATTATTTACCTTTATCTTGTTGTGGTGCTCAAGTATTTCATAAATTCTGGATATAAATCCCTTATCTGATATGTCATTACCAAATACTTTCCCCAGTCTGTGACTTCCCTTTTTACCCTGTACATTCATGGTTCTTACATTCCATGTTTCCATCACTAGGGTCTGCTTAGAGCTGTTCCTCCTTCTGTTTGTTTCTATACTTGAGAGCTTAGCCTCAGTTGCCGTATCTGCTAGTCTATGTACGCTCTGTTGTACATAGACTTTTCAAAGGCCTGCTCTTTCAGGAATGGATGGCCAATCCTTCTTCTTAGTCTGTTTTCATTTGATTGCTCAGTTTTAGAACATCATCGGACAGACAAGCATTTTACAGAGAAAAGCAGATTTAAGATATTTCCTAGTAGTAGAAAAAACCAATAGATTCCATGTTGTCCCCACCCTCGCCAGGTGTTTTTTGAGCCACGCCTTGCCCTGCTCCACCAGCATTTATATCTACTTCCACCTACTCCATTAAACATCACTCTCTCCTGTTCAGCCGTTGATGTGATGGCCTATATGACAATCTTTCTGGGCTTCTGTGATTCCTAACACCTCAAGCTGCTACCAGTTCTCCCTCTGCCAGCAGCATCTCTTGACTTCAGGAATTTTGAACTTCAGCTCCGGGATTCACTTCTTCTGACTTAGGGCATCTTCTCCTCCATTTATGCTACAAGCGTTTCCCAGTGGAGGTTGATGAATCTTGCGTGGTATGGGGTCCGCTGAGATACTTTCTGCCATACAACTTGTACCTTCTCACTCTGCCCTTCTGTCCCACACTCTATGCCCCAAGATTTGAAGGTGAGTTTGACCCGTGGGCGTCTGGGAGATGTAGTTATTCATACCTGTGTGTTATGGAGTCCGCTGAGACACTTTTTGCCACATGCATTGTACCACCCCCTTGCTTGGTTTAAAATTAGGAAGGGAGTGTGTTGGGGTTGTATTCTTTCTCCATACCTAGTCAACCTGTATACTGAGCAAATTATTCAAGAAACTGGACTCTATAGGTAGGAATGTGACGGTATGATCGGAGGGAGAAATATTAATACTCTGAATTATGCAGATAACCCAATCTTGCTTGCTGAAAGTGAGGAGGACTTGAAGCACCTGTTGCAGTGGATCAAAGACTTCAATATTTATTGCATGCCAATGTCAAGAATGTAATGATTCTTATCACTGGGCCAATAGACAACATCATGGTAGACGGAGAAAAGATTCAAACTGTCAGCAACTTCATTCTACTTGGATCCACAATTAATACCCATGACACCAGCAGTCAGGAAATCAGGAGACATATTGTACTGGGATAGTCTACAGTTAGGGATCTCTCCAAATTATTGAAGAGTAATTATGGCAGTTTGAGGATTAAAGTGTGTCTGATTCAGGCCACAGTATTTCTGATTACTTGCTATGTATCTAAGAGCTGGACAATGAATACAGACAACAGAAGAAGAATTGATGCCTTTGAGCTGTGATGTTGGAGAAGAGCACTGAACATCCCATGGACGGCCAAGAGAACAAACAGATAAGTCTTGGAGAGGGAGCAGCTGGAGAGCTCTTTGAAGGCAAAGATGATGAAGCTTCCCCTCACATACTTGGTGCATGTTGCTAGAAGAGGCTATTCCTTGGAGAGGTACATGACTCAGAAAGGCAGAGGGTCAGAAAAGGAGAGGAAGACCCTTGACCAAGTGGATTGACACAGTGACTTTTCCAATGGGCTCTAGTGTGCCAGGAGGTGTTAGATGGTACAGGATAGGACAGGGTTCAGATCTGTCATTCATAGGGTCACTATGGGCCTTACTTGACTCAGTGGCACCTGAAAACATAACAATCACAGTACTTAAAGCAAGGTACCATTTGTACATGTAATGAAGGAAAGTGCCAATATCTCTGGAGGATCCATTGTTGGAGACCCAATACTCTGAAGACCTGTTGTATGTCTTCAACAAGAAGAGAATAGTGTTATGTTCAGTGCTAACTACTTGTTTGTTGTTGTTATGTGCCATCGAGTCATTTGCGACTCATAGCGACCCTATGTACAACAGCCTTAAACCCTGCTCTATCCTGTGCCAATCACATTGCCTCTGACACACCCATCCCGATTATCCCAGTCACTGAATCAATCCACCTCATAGAGGGTCTTCCCCTCCTATGCTGTCCCTCTGCTCTACCCAGCATGATGTCCCTCTCCAAAGACCTGTCTCTCCTTACAACATGTCCAAAGTATGTCAGACAAAGCCCCAGAATCCTTGCCTCCAAGGAGCAGCCTGGTTTAATCCTCTCTAGGATGAATCTGTTTGTTTTCTTGGCAGTCCATGGTACATTCAATACTCTTCTCCAGCACCACAGCTCAAAGGCGTCAATTCTCCTTATGTCCTCCGTAGACATTGTCCAGCTCTCTGATGCATAACAAGTGATTGCAAAGACTTGTTAGGAAATCGAATTATACTTGCTTGTTTACTCTACACTCAAACCTGTGGGAGGCACATTGTTGACTATTTTTAGAGGATACAAATACAAGGTGACTATACAATGCAGGCATTTCTGCATAATCACAAATAAAGAGTGAGAGCCAAAGTCTGTCCGGACCCTGGAGCAACCTTGCCAGGAGCCAAGGTGCTGGGCAGCAAGGTGTGGGCATAGCAGAAGTTCTCGTACCTGGGGCAGGGTCTCCAGCTTATCACAGCACTGACGCATGAGACGGTGTTAGAATATGTCACTGATCTGTGCTCTGAACTTGGCCCTCCCCTTCTTGTCTAGACCTGCAGACACTGTTGTTGTGGAACCAACTAGAGCCTGGCTCCCACGAATCTCACTAATGTCCTCTTGGAAGACAGAGATGCCTAGTTACATACCAATTTCTCAGAATGGAAGGATTGCAGAAGTGTAGATGGTTGGGCACTTGTGAACTAGTCAAGGTAGTGATGGTTTGAATGCACCCCTCCTCCGCCCTCCTCCCCACAAGCACCGTGGAAGACAAGCTTAAGATCTG
The DNA here is from genome assembly GCF_000299155.1 of Elephantulus edwardii. Classification (NCBI taxonomy): domain Eukaryota; kingdom Metazoa; phylum Chordata; class Mammalia; order Macroscelidea; family Macroscelididae; genus Elephantulus; species Elephantulus edwardii. Next base: position 4,441,506 of record NW_006399814.1, on the reverse strand, counting down.
CTTTGGGAGTTTGGCCATTGCAAGGCAGTGGGGCACAGGCCTGCTCTGACACACTGGTTACCTCGAGAAGAAATGAACTCTATGGCAACTGACAACTTCAGCAAGTGTCAGGAAGCCTGCGTGCCCTGGGGAACAGCTCTTTAGACATGAGGGTCCAGCGGCCTGAGCCCTCAGCCTCACTGAGTCTGGTGACCATCATCTTGCTCCCACACTGAACGGCTTAGTTCTGAACTCTAATAGTTCTCAGGTTTGTGTTTATACTGTTTCCTGTACTTCCAGCTTTTCCTTCTTCTGTGGAGGATCTAGGTCCCTTCATTCATGTGTCTAGAATTTCTTCATGCTATTTGTAGCTGCCAGATTGGTCCAAACTCATATTTGCTCCATGGAAACCACAGCAGCTGTTGCCTAGCGCTGCACCATCTCCATCGCTCCATGGAAACCACAATGAACAGTGCCTAGTGCTGCACCATCTCCATCGCTCCATGGAAACCACAATGAACAGTGCCTAGTGCTGCACCATCTCCATTGCTCCATGGAAACCACAGCAGCTGTTGCCTAGCGCTCCACCATCTCCATGGCTTCATGGACACCACACAGGCATTGCTGAGTGCTCCACTATCTCCATCACTCCATGGAACCACAATGAGCATTGCCGAGCGCTCCACAATCTTTGTGTCCATCAGTAAGCTCTAGTCCATTGTTCGGGTTACTGTGCATTTTCAGTGCCTTCCAAATTCAGGGTCTCATCTTCCTGCAGTTTGAAGCAATGTTCTATCGTGACCTAGGAGTTTGCATTTACCAATTCTTGGAGGATGTTAACAAGGTTTTCTTCTTGTTCTGTCTTGGTGTAGGAGCCCTGAGGACCTGTGTCTGCCCTCCTGACCCTGCTGGTTTCTGAAAGCCTGAGGCATAGCTTCCAGCAAAGCAGCAACAGACAGACTGACAGAGGGTGGGTCGAGAATTTAGAGACCTTACTGGCAAACAGGCATAAGACCAGATTGGTGGGGTCCAGACAGAAGGTCTGAGATGCTTTTCTCTTGAGTAATAGAAATGGAGTTTGGAACTCGGCTTCCACTGTTAGAAGCTCTTAGGAGAAGCCCTTAATCTCCCAAGATGCCCTTTCACCTCAACTGTTGGCAAAGAGAACCTCTTTCTCAACTCACAGCTCTGATGTAGAGTCTTATGAGCAAGTGGTGGTCGGAGGAAGGCCCTTCCCAGGATTTATACAGCCCTCTCCCCGTGGAGCCCCAAGGCCTCTGCATCCCATCATTTCAGCCTTTTATACACTCATTACAGTGGTTTGGGAAACATTTCAAAAATTAGACAAGCATTAGCTTGGCTTATAAAATTAAAAATAAACTGTAACAGCTTTAATGATGTTGTATTAAATGCCAGGCCTAATAATACCTCACGTCTCTTTAATACTTTATAGCCTTAAACACACTTTTAAATAACTTCCAGTCTTGTAAGAGTTTCACAACAGCCTCATCTGGGAAGCGTGAGAGAGGCTAGTCCTTACATCATCGCCTGGGATATGGCTGGGCTGGGACTACTGTTGTTAGGTGCCGTAGAGTCAAGTTATGACCCATAATGACTCTTGAAGAACAGACCTGACCCCTGTCCTGTTCTGTGCCGTCCTCACCATCTCTGACACACTCAATCCCATTGCTGCAGTCACTGTGTCAATCCACCTGGTTGAAGGTCTTTCTCTCCTTCTCTGTCCTGTGTTTGCAAGCATGATGTCTGTCTCCAAGGAATAGCCTCTCCTAGCAACGTGCCCAAAGTATGAGAGAGGAAGCTTTCTCATCTTTACCTGCAAGGAGCACTCTGGCTGCACTCTTCAAGACATCGCTGTTTGTTCTTTTGGCCATCTAAAGATATTCAGCACTCTTCTCTAACACCTCAGCTCAAAGACATCAGTTCTTCTCACAGGTCCCTGATTGCAAGGCAGAAAACTTTCAACACGGGATTTTCTGAGATCTACTTTAGAAAAGCGATCCATTGAAAATCCCGTAGAGCACAGTTCTACTCTAACATCACGCTGTTGCCACAGCCGGAGATGACTGGGGAGTTCTGGGCAGCTGGTTTATAAAGCACCTACTTACACAGTCGGCGTGGTGGTGGCCTCTGCTGATGAAGCAACGTTTCATGGAACTAGCTGTTAGCATCCCAGGATTACAGATGAGAGGGCAAAGCTTCAGAGAGATGGAACCTGGAGAAAGGATGAAAATTATACAAGCATTCAGGTCTTTCATTCGTAGGGTCGCTATGAGTCACCTACGACTCAACGACACTTAGCAACAACAGCATAGAGATAGATCAGCTGGCCTAGTGGACAGATAGTGATGCTACCAAGCCAAAGGTGGGTGACTTTAATCCACGGTCCTCAGGCCTGTTTTTAATTGTTTTTGGTGAAACACTCTTCTAGGTCATATAGTCCTAGTTTGTCCACTTGCCATACAGAGGTAACTCTTGGTGTCTGTGAAGCTGAACACTGTGACACTGATGAGTCAAATGTGAGAATGGTTACCCATGGCGGGCAGTGTTTGGTGGAGCTCCCTGATTAAAACAAGCTTGGAAGCAGAAGTGGCATCCACTTCCGTAATAGCTTGTCTCTGGAAACCCTATGAACCTGGAGAAAGGATGAAAGTTATACACATGTTCATGTCTTTCGTTCATAGGGTCACTATGAATCACCTACAACTCAATGACACTTAACAACAACAATGACAAATACAAACAACATGGCCAGAATTGGACCCCAAGCTCTTGACCACTCTGTTCCCTCATCCCTTGGATAATGTGGGGTACTTTCATATGAGGCCTGTGTCTGATATTCTATATGTGGTCAAACAGATGAAATCACATCCACACTAACCTCACATTACCTTTGTAGCCCTGACAGTGCTGCATCTAAAATCTGAATCAAAATCCTACAGTCTAAATCTCTTCTCTTTGCCTTGGACTGTAGAAAAACTCTGTATGGAAAAGCACTTGATAGGAAGAAAAATAAAGAGAAGCACAGGTACATTCCAATATTTAGTTCTTATTTTCCTTCCTACATATTTTGACAGATTCCAAGTTTCAGTCTTGCACAAGCTGTAGGAGCAGTTCTTCAGAGAGCATGCGCTCATCTCCTGTCTCCACGACACATTTTGGTAATTCCTGCCCAGTTTCAAACTTTCTCATGCTTCTATCACACACTTAATAGTCTACTGTTCAGAGCAAACCTAACTTGTACATGGTTGTTAATATTCTGAGCCATTGAGTCAGAACTGATTCCTTGCTGACCCACCAGTGAGTTTTCAGAGGCAGTAAACTGCACGGGAGGAGAAAGCCTGCCTTTCTCCCTCAGAGCTGTGGGTGGCTTTGAACTGCATGCCTCTGAGTTGGCAGCTCAAGTCAGTACCTCTAAAACAACTGCAAACGTCATGTTGGTGTATGTGTGATGCAGTGACCAGACCCTGAACCCACAGCTGCCCTGAGGTGTCGTTCCACACCAGGCGAGTCACATGTCTAAAATGTGCGTGGCAGTTAGGTTAGGATACTCACGGTGTTGGGCAATGGCCACGGTTTAATTTCAGAGAAATGTTGAAAACAAATCAAAACCAAGCAGCCATCAGGAATCACTTCCCATTAACTCCCCTCACCTCTCTCCAACCCTGAGCCCTCCTGTAACCTGTCGCTGCCGAGGTGGTCCTGACTCAGAGTGGCCCTCCGAGGCTAGGGCGCCACTAAGCCAATCTTTGACTTGGTAGGTTTTTGTGTCCTGAACATTTCACATAAATTAAAGCGTGCAGTAGGCGATTTTTAGTCACCAGTTCCCTTCATATAAAAACACCTGGTTCACGGAAATAGTTTGCATTCGGCTATTAAACTAAGATGTTGGGGAAAGACATCAAGCTTGGAAATGTGGAATGCCAGTGAAAGAGACCCTCGAGGAGACGGACTGCCATCGCGCCTGCCACAGTGAGCATGAGCGTGCCCGAGAACATGAAGATGCCACAGGACAGAGTGAGCTTTCCATCTGCGCCTCACAGGGTCCCCAAGAGTTGTAGTTAATTGAAGACACCTAGTAACAACTGACTTCAAGCCTAACGGGTGATCACTGGAGCCCTCCTGTAAGTGCCATGTAAGTAAGACCTGACAATCTGTTCCACACAGATGACACCGAAGAGGACTGCAGAGCACGGCTCGCCTTTGATTCTTGTGGAGGGGCTGGGTGTAGGGGTCGGTTCTCTGCTCTCTTTCCTTCTGCTTCCCGCAGCGTGAAGAGGTATCCGTGCTGGAGCACACAGTGGTGCTGTTGGAAGGGAAAGGGGTTAGCTGCTGAGAAGCTCAGCCTCTGTTGGCTCTGAGAAGAATCTCAGGGCCATGATGCATTTGAATAACAAAGGGCGTTCGGTCAGGGGCCAGGCTGCTGTGAGCGGGTGGGCGTGCAGAGGGGCCAGACCTTCATTTATGCTCTTGCCATGACCTGGGAAGAATTGTAATTGCCTTTTTTCACTCCTAAGAGACAGAAAAATAAAAATCCAAGGCATTTTCGACGACAGTCTGAGCTGGTGCTGGAGAAAGGAGTTGACAAACGGGATCTCCTTGCTGTCAAGGGCATTTGATAACATTCACCTGGTCAACCAGTTTCTCACACAGCAGAGTGACTTTAAAATGTGGCTGCTGAGGAAACAGTCCCGCGGTGACAGCAGAGGGCAGGTTTGATGGCAACGATGCCATTCCTGCATCTATATTCTTCAGAAGCTAGGGCAAGGTCTTTAGGTGAAAGAAAAGCAAATTCCTGAGCCAGAGTACCTTCTGTGGACATCGTGAGGTGTGGGGCATTGGTGCCACTCTGGTCTCTCAGCCTCGCAGGACTCGTGGTCACACCCTCGTGACTGGTTCAAACCAGGCTCCTGTCATCCACCCGGAGTCAGTGACGAAGAACTGTTTCCAGGTAGGAAATGCCCCAAGGAGAGAGTTCTACCTGTGAGTGAAATTCTCTTTCACGGCTATGGGTGCCCCAAACCAAAAGAGCACCTGGGAGGGAAGGTGTGCTGGTCTACTTAACATCAACCGTGGAGGGCAGCGCAGAGCGCGGTTCCACTCTGACAGCTGTGGGTCACCAGGAGAGCGGACTGGACGCCACTTGGCCCGTGAGTCTCCAGGACGTACGCCCTACACTCAAGCCTCAGCCTCTGCTCTCAGGGCCTTCTTCCCACTCCAAGCCCAAGTGGCACAAACAATGAGGAACTTGCTTATTTACTAAAAGGTGAGTGGTTTGAAACCAGCCAGAAGCACTGCAGAAGAAGCGAGTGGCAATCCGCTTCTGAAAGATCAGAGCTACTGAAAACTGTCTAGAGTGCAAGTCCACGTGACACGCACAAGGCTGTCATGCTCTGTCTTAATAAAGAGTGCAGGATGTGTTGTTGGTGTGGGACACATGTGTGCGTAAATGCAGCCTCTTCAGTTTTCACCTAAAGTCATTTCAGCCCCAGGATCTTGCCCAGGTCACACATCCCGCAGACTCTCCTGTGTCCTTTGGCTCCTCCAGGCTGTAGAAGTCTCTCTGGCTTCCCTCGTTTGGATGACCTTGACGGTTAAGGGAAGCTCTAGGGGGGCCTCTGGAGAGGTCCTGGGCCACAGATTTTCCACTTATTTATTCTTGGCTGGGGGTGGGGTCCCTGGAGGCAGACCACGGAGTGGTGAAATGGGAATGACCATCTTCATCCCTCTCTCCACGTGTGTCAGCAGTGAGGACATCGGCCTTGACCTGAAGGACAGTTCATCTCAGACTTCTCCACTGCAATGCTCCCCCTTTCCCCTCCCCCTTCACTGTGCTCTTTGTGAGGGGGCCTTGCTGCAGCCCACCTGTGAGGATGGGAGTCACCTGCCTCCAGTGTGGGGTCTGCATCAGTGTGGGTGATTTTTCAGGTGGGAGATTTCCCTTTCCTTCCTATTTACCCAGTCATTAATTTATATTATATATCATTATACTAGTGTAGACTCACGGATATTTATTTATATGTCGGGATGTAATCCAATTTGGCTTTATTTATTTTGTTGCTCAAATTATTCCAGCTTTGCTTGTTAAGAGCACTCTTAGTTTGTCTCTACATCCTTTTGATGTGCGCTGACCAGTGTGTGTGTGTGTGTGTGTGTGTGTAGGCACACTTCAGAGATGCTATGAATTCCATTCCAGACAACTGTAATAAATTGATTATCATAGTGATGCAAGTCACGTGAATCTTCTGGTTTCCTGGTGTACTTAAAAGCATACTTGCACTATCATATGGATTTTAAAGAGTCCTATTTACGTAGTGAATCACGTGTTGTGAGGTCAGCCAACAGGTCAGAGCTTCAGTCCATCAGCCACTCCATGGGAGAAAGACGAGCAATCTCCTCTAATAGAAATTCACGGCGTTAGAAACTGATGGAAAATAGAGGACAAGGGAGTAAAAGTGTGTGCACGCATGCACGTGCATAGCGTCTTTTCAAAAAACCTTGTCGGATTATCTGACGCTGTATGCTGGGTGGCAATATAACTTTCATTGTAAAAGAAAATACAATTTAAAACAAACAAACAAAACCCTGATGGACGGTCACCATGAATTGGCTCAGTGCTGTTTTCTTTCATTCCATCCAGGGTCTTCCTCTCCTGCACTGTCCCTCCACCCTTCCAAGCATGATGTCTTTCTCCAAGGACTTTTCCCTCCTGGCAACATTTCCAAACTATATTGAGACAAAGATCCAAAATTCTAGCTTCCAGGGAGCAGCTCAGTTTCACCCTTTCTGGAACAGAGCTGTTTGTTCTCTTTGCTGCCAAAGATATGTTCAGTATTCTTCTCCGGCACCACAACTCAAAGGCACGGAGTCTTCTTCTGCTCTGATTAGTTATGATCTGGCTCTCAGAAGCATACCAAGTCAATGTGAAGCGATGATACGAGTCAGGTGCACCTTAGTCTCCAGACTGACATTGCTGCTCTTCAGTATTCTGAAGAGGCCCCTGACATAAATTTTTTTCAGTACAATTTGTCTTTTGATTTCCTGACTGCTGGTGCCAAGTTTTGATTGTGGAGCTAAGCAAGCTGAAATTGCCAACAACCTCAATCTCTTCTCCATCTATCATAATGCTGCCATTTGGCCCAGTGGTGAGAATCTTTGTCTTGTTGATGTTGAGCTTCAATCCATATTGAAGTCTACTGTCCTTGACCTTCTGCAGCAAACACCTCAAGTCTTCCTCAGTTTCAGCAAACAAGGTTTTCTCATTTGCACAGCACAGGTTCTTGATGAGTCTTCCTCCAGTCCTGATGCCACACTCCTCCTCATGAAGCCCTGACTCCCAAATAATCTGTTCTGCATATAGATTGAAAAGGTATGGTGGTAGGATGCATCGCTGATGCACACTTTTACTGATTTTGAATAATTCAGTGTTTCCTTGCCTTGCTCTGAGGACTGTTTCCTGGTCTGAGTATAGGTTTTGCAAGAGCACTTTTTAAGAGCCCTGGGAATTACGTGTTCTGGGATCCCCATTGTCATCAAGGTTAGCCAGAATTTGTTGTGATCCGTACAGTCAAACGCCTTTGCATAGTCAATGAAACACAGATAGTGTTTCTCTGGTACTCTCTGCTTTCAGCTAAGAGTCATCTAACATGGGCTATATTGCCCATCTTGCCATGGCCTCTTCTAAATTCAATTTGCACATCTGGTGGTTCTCTGCTGATGTTTTGTTCCAGTCATTTTGGGGTCATCTTCAGCAAGATCTTGCTTTCATGTGATATTAGTGACATCGTGAAATAATTTCTACACTCTGTTTACTCACCCTTTTTAACACTCTTGACACCAGCAGCCAGGAAATGAAAAGACATATTGTGATGGGAAAGTCTGCTGTCAGAGACCTCTCCAAAGTACTGAACAGTGATAATTTCAGTCTGGAGACTAAGGTGTGCCTGATACAGGTTGCAGTCTTTGCAATCACCTGCTATGCATGAGAGAGCTGGACAATGACTAGGGAGAACTGGTACCTTTGAGCTGTGTTGTTGGAGAAGAGTATTGAATATACCATGGACAGCTAAGAGAATGAATAGGTTCATGTTGGAGAGGGTGAAACCAGGCTTCTCCTTGGAGGCAAGGATTCTGAAGCTTCGTCTGACATACTTTGGACATGTTGCAATGAAGGACCAGTCCTTGGAGAGGGACATTAGGCTTGGGAAGGTGGAGGGACAGCACAGGAACGGAAGACCCTGGATGAGATGGATTGATTCAGTGGCTGCAGTAATGGGGTACATGTGTCAGAGAAAATAAGATTGGCACAGGATTGAGCAGAGTTTAGGGCCGTTGTACATAGAGTCGCTAGGAGTCACAGGTGACTCAACAGACACAACAACAATAAATATAAATCTCTTCAGTCAGTTGGTCAGGTAGTTGTCTTCCAGAGTTCTTGGTACAACCTGTTTAGCATGTCTAGGGCTGTATCTGTTTTGTTGAAATATGTCAATTAGTATTCCACAAATTCCTGGGGCTTTGTTTTTTGCCAGTTTCTTCAGGGAAGCTTGAACTTTCTCCTTCATCACAAAGGCTCTTGATCATATGTTCTTTCATGAAATTCTTCTCTATCAGCCAATTCTTTCTGAGAAAGTAACCTTATGTTCTTCAATTTTTTTTCATACTTCCTGATTATTTATATTCTGCCCAAAGCATTCATAAGTATTGCAGCTTGACATTTGAATTTGTTGTTCAGTTCCTTCAGCGTAAGAAATGCCAAACAAATTCATTCTATTTTATTTTCTTACTTCAGCTCTTGGCACATTTCATTATGATACTTTGTTTAATCTTCCTGAGCTGCTCTTTGAAATTTTCTATTCAGATCCTTGACTTCTTGATTTCTTCCTTTTGCTTTGGCTTCTTGGCACACTAGTACAATATTTAGAGTCTCTTCTGACATCCATCTTGGTCTTTTCTTCTGTCTCTTTCTTTATAATGATCTTTTGCATTCTTCATGGATAATATTCTTGATGTCCTCCCACAGCTCATCTGGGCTTCACTCATTAATGTACAAGTCCTCAAACAGGTTCCTGAGAGGTGTTTTGGTTTTGTTTGTATTTTTGTTGTTGTTTGTTTGGGTGGGTGGTTTTTCGGTTTGTTTGTTTTTTAATTCAGGCGAGATAGACTCTAGGTAAAACTTTGGTTCTTGTGGATTTGATTTTATTTTATTTAGCTTCCATTTGAACTTCCCTATGAGTAGTTGATTGTCTGTTCCATAATCTGGCCCAGTTTTCATAGCAGCTATTGAGCTTCTCCAATGCTTCTTTCCACAGATGTAATCAACTGAATTCCATCAGGTGAAGTATGTGTGTATAGTTGTTGTTTGTATTTCTTATAAAACATATTTGCAATGAATGAATCCTTGATTGCACAGAATTCTACCATTTTATCTCCAGCCTCATGTCTGCCCTCTAGTCCATGCTTCCCAATTGTCGATCTTTCTTCCCTGTTCCCAACTTTTGTGTCCCAGTCACCATTATATATTAATGTATCTTGGTTGCATGTTTGATAGTTTTCCAAGTGCAAAAGCAGATAGAAGTCATCTATTTCCTCTTCTTTGACTCTGAATTTAGTGCATACATTTGAATGACAGTGGTATTTACAGGTCTTCCTTGTATGCATATGGATATTTCCCTGTCACTCATAACACTGTATTTCAAGGTGGATCTAAAATTTTTTTTAACCTTTTCAATTCCAGTGTAGTAACTGATATGATTGATTCAAAATTTCCCATGCCAGTCCGTTTCATTTCACCAGTGCCTAATATGTCAATATTTACGCCCTCCATTTCTTCCTTAGCAGTCTCCAGTTTTTCTACATTCGTACTTCTCACATTCCCCGTTCCAATTACTCGTGTGTATTTGCAACTGTTCCTCGTCCTTTGTGATTACCAATATGAAGGCCCAGTCTCAGGTGTCATATCTCCTAATCACATCCAAGAGTGCGCTATAGTTCATAGGGTTTTTGGAGGCCTGTCATTTTGAAAAATGGGGGACCAACTCTTCTCCTTAGTCTCCGTCTTGGTCTTTTCTTCTGTCTCTTTCTTTATAATGATCTTTTGCATTCTTCATGGATAATGTCCTCCCACAGCTCCTCTGGGCTTAATTTGGATGTTTGGCTTTAGAGCAATATTTGACAGTTAAGCATTTTACCAAAAGAGCAGTGGAAAGGCCTTTCTCAATTAAAGAAGTAACAGGTCTGAGACTGGTCCCACATTTCCCCTTGATGCATGTGTCGTGTTTCTACCCTCTCCACCCCGTCCTGCCAACCGCCAGCTCAGTTCCTTCTTCTTGTCCCTCCAGTACCTCCCACCCCATTCACCCAGCCATCCCTGGTGTTATGGCTCTGGCCTCCATCCACCTCTGCCCACTCCTTTCCTGTCCATTCCCCTGTGATGTTGGTGCTCCTTATGCAGGTGAAACTCCTCGGAGGTGTGGGCAATTAAAAACACCATAGAAGGTGTATGCACACCCGTGTTTATTGCTTCATTATTCACAATAGCAAAGAGATGGAAGCAACTCAAGTGCCCATCACCAAAGGAGTAGATAGAAACACTATGGGATATTCACACAGTACTTTGATTGAGTATGATATTAATTATATTATTCAGTAGTTTCTGCAATCTGCTGGATCACTTGGGAATGGGAGCAAATATGGATCTCTTTCGATAGGTTGGCCAGACAGCTGTCCTACAATTTTCCTGCTGAGCACATCCAGAGCTGCATCTGTTAATTAAAACAATCAATTGGTATCCCATCGATTTCTTGAGCCTTGTTTTCTACCAATGCTTTTCATGTAGCTTCCACTTCCTCCTTCATTACCATTGGCTCCTGCTCATATGATACTTTCTGAAACTTTTCAGTGTCAATCAATTCTTTCAGGTCCAGTGACTCTGTGTATCCCCTCCATCTTCTTTTGATGCTTTCTGGATCATTCGGTATATTGCCATAGCATCTTTCAATATTTCTACTCAAGGCTTAAATTTGGCTTTCCATTTTCTCAGCTTTATAAATGCAGAATAAATCCTTCCCTTTTTGTATTCTCCAGTTCCAGTTTTCTGCACATTCCATTATGATAGTTTGTTTCCTCGGCTGCCCTTTAAAATCGTCTGCTCAGCTTTTACTTCAGCATCGTTCCCCTTCCTTTTGGCTTCTCAAATCTCTAGTGCTATTTTTCGAGTCTCTTTTGATATCCATTTGACAAGAACAGTACATAGATAGGGAACTTTCAGAAGTTCAAGCAAAATGTCAAAGAGGCCATGGCATCAATGATATCATTGCTGATGTCAGATGGATTTTGGCTGAAATTAGCAAGCAACTTGACAGCACATAACAACAACAATAAGAAATGGAAGAAGCTTAGTGGCACAGCGAATTACTTGTTGCACTAATAACCGGAAGAGGAATGGTTAGAATCCACCAGTCCTGAGCAAGAGAGGTGGGCGGTTTCTTCCCATATTACAGCCTCAGCTTTTACTCTGAAGGCCACCATGAGTCAGAAGGGAAAAAAGGAGGAGTGTTGGTGTCAAAATGTTTTAAGTGCTGAGATGCTAACCTAAAGGTAGACAGTTCGAACACAGCCAGTACCTTCTACAGAAGAAAACTCCTCACAATCTGCTCCTATAAAATTTGCCACCTAGAAAACTCTCTGAGGCAGCCCTGCTTTCTCATACTGAGTTGATGTTGGTGATTGCCTTTGAGTTGAGCACGACTCATCTACCCTATAAACAAAAGACCTGAGTCTCCACTACAACTATCGACATTTATAAAAGTTCATGGAGTTTCCAGAGGAATGTTGTTTAGGAAGTGGATGCCACTCCTGCTTCCAAACCGGTCATAGAATGTCATTGGTTGAGTCACCTACAATGCATAGCGACCCTTCCTTCTCCTGAGCCAGTCCCACTAATTCTGACACACCAACCCCCGTTGTCCCAGTTATTGTGTCAATCCATCTTATCCAGGGTTTTACTCTCCTGTGCTGTCCGTCCACCCTTCTGAGCATGACATCCTTCTCCAAGGACTGATCTCTCTTGGCCACAGGCTCAGAGCAAGTGAGGCAGATGTTCAAAATCCTAGCCTCCAAGAAGAGATTTGGTTTCACCCTCTCTAAGACAGAATGATTTGTTTTTGTGTCAGTCCATGGTATGTTCGAGAATTACTCCAGCACCACATCTTGAAGCCATCTATTCTTCTGTCATCCTTAGTCATTGTTCAACATTCCGAAGCATAACAAGCAATTGAGAAGACTCTTGCCTGGATTTGGCGAATTTTTATATCTAGACTGACATCATTGCTCTTCGGCACTCTGGAGAAGTCCATGATAGCAGATATTCCCAATGCATTTCATCTTGATATTCTAACTGCTGGTGTTAAGAGTGTTGATTGTGGATCCGAGCAAGCGGTAATTGTTAACAACCTCAGTCTCTCCTCCATATATTATGGTGCTGCCAATAGACCCTGTGGTGAGAATCTTTGTCTTCTTGATGTTGAGCTTCAATCTATATTGGAGCCTAGAGTCCTTGACCTTTAGCAGCAAGTGCTTCAGGTAGTCCTCAGTTTCAGCAAGCAGGGTTGTATCATCTGCATAGTTGAAAATGGACTCAGTGGCCCCTGACAACTACAATGAGTTACACTGTTGCTTTTTTTTTTTCATGTGCTTATTTCACCTGCATCTCTGTTTAATATCTTTTCAGATATTCCGCTTATTTATGTATTGGGTTGTTTTCTTACTGTTGATTTTTAAGCTTT
>NW_006399814.1:4413349-4428624 GCF_000299155.1 Elephantulus edwardii | reverse complement strand
TGTATATTTATTGTTGTATATTTATATTTTAAAAATCTAGACAGTCTTTATATCAGATATGTTATTGATAAAAGCCAATTGAATCCATTCTAAATTTTAGTGGTCCTGCATAAAAAAAAAAGAAAACCAAATGGAAGCCCCCAGACACCCACCAAAGTCAAAGAAGGTCCGTTCTTGCGCCATGCTCACAGTCCTGGCTTTGTCTGCTGAAGGGCCGTGCTAACCTGACACGCTGGGTATCTTCCTCATTTTCCGTGAATGACCCTCTACTTTTCATATGGGGAAACGGATGCATGACTTAAAATTAGGAAAGATGTGTGACATGGTTGCCTCCTTTCTCCGTAGCTTCTTAATTTATATTTTGAACAAATAATTTGAGACAGTGGGTGAAGACTACGAAGACGAATGTAGCATCAGGATTAGAGAAAGACTCGTTCGCAATCTGAATTATGCAGATAACACATATTTACCCTCATGAAGTGGAAAAGAATTTAAGCACTTACAATAGAAGATCAAAGATGACGGCCTTCATATGGGTTAAATCTCAACATCAGGAAAACAAAAATCTTCACTGCTGAGTCGGTGGGAAACATTGTAATAAATAGAGGTGAGATTGGAGCTGTCAGTGATGTCATTTTACTTGGATGCCCATTCAACACTCAGGATAGCAGAAGCCAAGAAATAAAAAAAAATAAAGTCTACATTGGGGCAATCTGCTGCCAACGATCTGTCTAAAATACTAAAGGGCAAAGGTGCCAGTGTCAGGATTAGGGTGGGCCTAACACAGGCCAGGGTCTTTTCAGGTGTTTCCTACGCATCTCAAAGTTGAACAGTGAATAAGGATGAGAGAAGAGGAAACTGTGCCTTTGAATTGGGTGTTGGCAAAGGAACTGACTATCCATCCTGTGGACTGACAAAAATACGAACAATCTGTCTTGAAAGAAATGCAACCACACTCCCGTTAGCGGCCAGGATGACGAAACATCTTATCATTTACCTGAGGCGCCTTGTAGGGGGAACCAGTCCTTGGAGAGAGATATCATGCTGGGAAAGGCGGTGAGTCAATAAAAGTGAGGAAGAGGCTCAATGCGACAGACAAAGTGAGGGTGGAACTGGGCTTGTGCAGGACAGTGGGCATGAGGGTGACTCAGGACAGGGCAACATTCAGGTATGCCATCCATAGGGTCACTGCGAGCCATATTTTGCTTGATGGTACCAACAACAGCAACCACAACAACATGGGTTAGACAGCCCTGCGGTCTGTTATGTGAGTAATGAAAAACAAGAAGAATGGTGTTATGCTCATAGTGAAAAAGACAATTACAAGACCACTCCAAAGTACTGAAGAGCAATGATGTCAGTCTGGAGACTAAGTGCGCCTGATCCAGGCCATGGGCTTTGCAATCACTTGCTATGCATCAGAGAGTTGGACAATGGCTAGGGATGGTAGACGGAGAATTGATGTCTTTGAGCTTTGGTGCTGGAGAAGAGTATTGAATGTACCATGGATTGCTAAGAAAATGAACAGGTTCATCCTAGAGAAGGTGAGACCAGGCTGCTCCTTGGAGGCAAGGATTCTAAAGCTTTGTCTGACATACTTTGGACATGTTGCGAGGACAGACCAGTCCTTGGAGAGGGACATCATGTTTGGAAGGGTGGAGGGACAGCGCAGGAGGGGAAGAGTGAATATGAGGTGGATTGAATCAGTGACTGCGGTAATCAGGATGGGTGTGTCAGAGACAGTGAGATTGGCACAGGATAGAGCAGGGTTTGGGGCTTTTGTTCATAGGGTCACTATGAGTTGCAGGCGACTTGACGGCACATAACAACAACAACATCTGTTTATAGTTGTTGTTGTGTGCCATTGACTGAACTGATTCAGAGCTTTCCTTCTTATAAAATAGGAAGGAAATAGAAACAGAAAATGAGCGAGAGAGAAGAAATAGTGCTTTATCTCAAGGGAATGGTGTATGTGCTTATTGGTACTGATTGTTAAATGCCATGGTCTGGGCATTGCCTCACCGTTACTCTCTGGACTACAGAGTGACACCTTTGAAGGTCCGGTGCCATCTCTGTAATCTCCACTGTTCGCAAAGGCTGCTACCTCTCAGAGTTTTGGGTTACACCTCAGTGACGTCTAGCTCAAACATCTGCAGTCTGGTGAATCCAAGTTTGACAGGCAAGGTGTACTATTGGTTCAAGCCCGAATAAACAGAAATGACAAGGAAAATGTAGGACTCAGAGCAAAAGCCATGCAGCTTTGCCAGATGCCCGTTTATATTCCATTCAGTCTGCATCTCTGAGGAAATGGACTGGCTGCTTACAGTACACCTCATGAAGTAGGAGATTATATTATATAAGATGTCATCAAGAAAATGAGTGTATCAGGTAGCATCAAGGAAATGATTACATGAGATCACAGCAAGGTAATGGCTACATCATAACCACCAAACCAGACAAGTCAAGGTGACACACAACCTTGTCAACAAGTGATAGGAGAGGTGCGTTCTCTGCCTGCTATACATTCTAAGCAGCAGAAAGCACCTACTCCCCACATTTGCCAGCATCTCCAGTCTGGTCATATCCAGGAGAGTCAGTCCATGGGTCGTAATTCCACCTCAGAGTCCAACAGGAGGAGCAGTGGCTGCATCCCACAACACGGTGATTTCTCCATCTCTGTTAAGAACACTCTTCTCAGGAAAATGCGACACAAAACTAAAAAACATAAAAGAGAGCGGGTTTAGTGGTTCTGTAGAGACATACAGAAGCCCTGAGACTATGGCCCGTAATCACCTTTGGAACCTGGACCAACACGCACTGCCCAGCTCCACCTACTGTCGAACAACAGACAGGTAACACTCAGGAGTCACGCAATCATACGCAGCCAAGAGAGCAGCACTTGTCGTAGAATAAAGTCCTGGAGGCAGAGAGAGTTAGGAAAGAAGTCCGAATAGAAATAAAAATTATGTGAGGAAAGTGCTATTACAAAATTTGTATGAAATGTTGAATGAAAAAACCCCATAAACTTATAAACTTTCACTTGAATGACAGTAGAACATTTCCCCTTCACCTGCATCCTCAAACTTATCTTCTTCATTTAATCTACAAATGTTGTTGTTGTTAAGTGTCATCAAGTCATAGACGACTCATATCGACCCTGTGAAGAAAGACCTGCACACTTGTCTACATTTTACCATTTCCCCATGTTGATCGTTTCTGGAGGCAAGCTGTTTCGGAAATGGATGCCACTCCTGCTTCCAAATCTACAAACAGGCAAGTGAATATGCAAATATGAAACTGCAAAGGGATCCGTGAAAGAAAACAGTCACTAAGCAGGTACATTTGGGAAGTGGCAGGCTTAGCAGAGTTGAGCAGATTTTCCTTTCAAATGCGCAGACCCTCAGAGCTCTGCTCCAGTCTCTCTGAGTCTCTGTGCCTCTGTAGGGTGAAGACGGTTTGCATGAAGTTGTCAAGCACAAAGCTTCCTGCTCACCTGTTCCCTTCTCCCACATACTTTCGTTTCTCTCCCTTGGGACATCTTGTGAGAAAAATGTCTCGCAGGGAATGTTCTTTGAAACACACCCGCAACAATTACAGGTAAATGATTGCAAAGGTTCAATGTATTTTATCAAAAGGATTCCTTTGCCTGAGAAGCTACCACTCAGAGCCCATGGACTCAGGGACAGGTTAGAAGTGCCATTTGTTTGGATTCCTCTGGATTCTTTGTCTAATGTGTTCTCTCCTCAAGATGAAATGGGAGAGTCTGAACACGACCAGAATTACCTCAACTGCCTACTTCCCTAAACTGAAGCTGTCTGCCGAAGAAGGGGTAGGACACACTCTTGAGTTGGGCAACGCCAGGCAAGGGTCCTGGACGAAGCCAGGTTTCCAGGGAGAATCTAAATAAATTTAAAATTCAACAACTCCACTTGAACTTGATTTTTTTTAAAGCAAATTATCGAGACACAAAACCTAATAAACCTATATTCTTTCAGTTGGCGTCTAACTCTACTTTGTTTTTCAGTACCATGTATATCGCCTTAACAAATGTCTGTTAAACGGAAGAATCAAAATTATATCCAAGGATCTTGAGAAATACCATCTTGGGATGATAGTGAACAGATAGCGTAATTAAAACCAGATGCCGAGGAGATTTTTAAATGTCTCCAGGGATGACATTCCCATCATTTATTTGGTAGAAATTGCTCTCTGCTCCATCTTGAAGCCAGCCCTCTGCTGGCACAGGAAACAGTCTAAATAGCATTTAATTCTAGTGAAGCTTTTTTCTCTTCTTGCTCATGATCCAACTTGACTTCAGGCCAATCTCAGTCGGTCCTATGTGCTGCAAACTTGTCTCCTTCTGAAGCTCATCTTGCTTGATCAGCCAAGATTCTTCTTCCCCATACAGGTGAGAACCAGAACGCCGACTGGGCATCTCACCCCACCAGTGTGACCTGACTACCTCAAAGGTCATGTTCCTGCCAAGCCTTGCCTTGACCTGTACACTTCACTTTCAAGAGGAGAGGCAGATAAACTGTTGAGAGTGCTAATTGTCCAATTAAGAAAGAGTGATGGCTTGGGTCCGATGACAGTAGCTTTGATGAAATTGGGGGCACTCGAGAAATTTTTAGAGAAAAGAACCTTTAGATTTTCTAATACTGGTAGTGATGCAATGTGAGGAATCAAAGATTTCTATATTTGAGAAACTTGGTGGTCATAATATTAACAAGTGTGAATAACATGCACAGACACATTTTAATTCTGTAGGAGGAAAATGTTTGCTGCCCAAAACAGATAGGTTTAGTAGTTTTAGAAACCAGTGATAAGGGTACAATTTAAAGAGTTATCTGTGTAAATGGTATTAGAAACCAGAGGGTTGGATGGACAGTCCTCTGAGATTTATATATGATATAGATGTAGATGATAGAGATAGATAGATAGATAGATAGATAGATAGATAGATAGATAGATAAAGATAGAGAGGGATGATATAGATATAGAGTCCAAGACTGAATTCTGACTCAGACCAGGTTCAAAAGGCCCCAAAGAGAGAAGAAATCATCCGTGAAATATGAAAAACAGTTGCATTTGATGTCTTAGATACCAAGAAAATAGGACAGTAAGTGAAGTTAAAACGAAGTTATATGAGGAGAAAAGGCAAGTGATCTTGTGTATGTCAGCAGATAATTCCCTGGAGATCTTAGGAGAGAATTTGGATACACAATTAGGGAAGTGGAGAGAGCCAGGGGGCTGAGAGTGGGAGGGAAGAATTGTGGGGCCACAAAATTTGGTGGGTGGATGAAAGAAAGAAAAAAAAAGCCAAACAAACAATATACATGAATAAAAATATTTCAAAAAATACAAAAGAGAGAGAATACGGTTAGGAGAACAGTAGAGAGAAGACAGAATAAAGAGAGGTTAGGACATGAGGTAAAATGAAGAAATGAAGACAGTAAATCAAACTTGGGAGAAAATTCTGCTAACAACAACAACAACAACAAATAAGCAGTAGCCACGTCAGAGATGTACCCTATCTCCACGCCTTTTCAACTTATATGCAGGACAGATTATCTGGGAGGTTGGGCTGTATGAGGAGAAACGTGACATCAGGATTAGAGGAAGACTCATCAACAATCTGTGTTATACAGATGATACAACCTGCCTGCTGAGAATGAAGGAGGACCTGAAACACTTTCTGCACAAAGTCAAGGACAACAGCCTTCATTATGGATTGAAGCTCAACATCAAGAAAACAAAGATTCTCACCACTGAGCCAATTGGCAGCATCATAATAGGTGGTTAAGAGATTGAGAGTGTAAACAGCTTTAGTTTGCTTGGCTCCATAGTCAACACTCTTGGCACCAGCAGCCAAGAAATTAAAAGATGCATTGGGGTAGAAAAGTCTGTTGTTAGAGACCTCTCCAAAGTACTGAAGAGCAACAATGTCATTCTGGAGACTAAGGTGCGCCTGATACAGGCCATGGTCTTTGCAATCATTTGCTATGCATCAGAGAGGGGGGTTATAGAAAGAGAATTGATGCCTTTGAGCTGTGGTGCTAGAGAAGAGTATTGAATGTACCATGGACTGCTAAGAGAATGAACAGGTTCATGCTGGAGAGGGTTAAACCAGGCTGCTCCTTGAAGGCAAGTATTCTGAAGCTTCGTCTGACATACTTTGAACATGTTGCAAGGAGGGACCAGGCCTTGAAGAGGGACGTCATGCTTGGGAGGGTGGAGGGACAGTGCAAGAGAGGAAAACCCTGGATGAGATGGATTGATTCTGTGAGTGGAGTATTAGGGATAGGTGTGTTGGAGACAGTGCGATTGGCACAGGACAGAGCAGGGTTTAGGACTATTGTACATAAAGTCACTATGATTTGCAGGTGACTCGACAGCACATAACAACAACAGAGGCAGATATATTGTCAGGGTAAGTTTTGTTTATTTTTTCACTTGTAAAAGACAGCACATGTAGCAGGGTTATTTTGTAGGAGAAAATAGAAGATCTCAAAGAGAGAGGACATTGCAAGTGTACAGCTTCATCTCTGAGAGGCAAGGAGAGCCCACTGGACAAGCAGGTCTCCTCTTTGGAATGGAACATGGAAGATGACAAGCATGGGCACAGGTGCAGTAAGTGGTTAGATTTTGGTTCAAAAGAGGAAGCAAATTCTGTTTACTCCATGGAATATGACGTGGTTACGGAGCTATTCCATAATAAGGGAAGATTGCTCCATCTAAGACGTCAAGTGAGCCCACTGAGTATGGTTGAGTGTTTTGTTGTACTTATATTTAGTGGCCTGGGGGACGTTCAGAATGGATGAAATAAGAGATTTCTTTTGTTGAAAGAGTAAAAGACAAGGAGCTGAAATGATGGATATTGGGCTAGGACACTGAGAGGGGGAAAGGGGTGAAGTTAGAATATAAATGGTCTTGAAAAAGTAGTATAATCAATTCAACATCGAAGGGAAGTGACCTACATTTGTACATTGAAGGTTTGTGAAGTAGGATCTCTAAGAGGTTGGAGAGAGAGGTGGTAACGCAAAGGAAAGATGCTTGGGCAATAGGACATGACATGAGAAAAGATCAAGTGAGTAAAAGATCTTGAAATCAGAAAACCAAGGACGAGGAGAAACAAAAGGACATTCCCTGTGGGTGCTGAAATAATGAAGAATAGTTAAAAAGCGGATGAGGAGAAGTTGAGAGGTCAGGGTTAGAGTCTTCAGTAAATCCTGGGATACAATCGTTATTTCTGAAGATGCCCACAGCAAGAAGGCAGGGTAGGCGACGTACTTATGCACTTGTATCTGTACGCACACAAACCTCACATACGTTGTCTCTCATTCATGCACATCATGTTTCACACATTCCTTCATCACACTGGGCTTCAACGTCATTCATATACTACTGTGTTTTATAAAATTAATCACCATTGACAGGAAAATAGGTTTGTTACTGCTGTTAAACACTGTCAAGCTGATTCTGCTTCATAACAGTCCTGTATACAACAGATCAAAAATTGTGTGATCTTATGCCATCCTCACAATCTGTGTTCAGAGTCATACTGGAAGTCACTGAAAGCAGGGTGCCTGTTGTTATGACCCTTCAAGTCACCTGTGACTCACAGAGACCCTAGTGCATTAGCTCTGAAAGCTGCCGTTTCGTGCACCAACCACATCGTCTCAAAGAGACCTAATCCCATTGCTCCAATCACTGAGTCAATCCATCTCCTCCTGGGTTTCCTCTCTTGCACTGTCCCTCCACCATTTCAAGGATGATATTCCCCTCCAAGGACTGGTCCCACCTGGCCATGTGCCCAAAGTATGTGACACAGAACTTCAAGATCCTTGCCTGCAGGGAACAAACTGGTTTCATCTTCTCCATGACAGACCTGTTTGTTCTCCCGGCAGTCCATGGGATGTTTAACACTCTTCCTCAACACCACAACTCAAAGGAATTGATCCTTCTATTATTCTTAGATATTGTCCAGCTCTCTGATGCAAAGCAAATAATTGCAAAGACCATGGCCTGGTTCCAGTGAACCTTAGTTTCCAGACTGCAATCATTGCTCTTCAGTGCTCTAGGGAGGTCCCTGACAGCAGATTTTCCCAATGCAATTCACCTTTTGGTTTCTTGACTATTGATGCAAACAGTGTTGATTGTAGAACGAAGCATGCTGAAGTTATCAACAATCTTAATCTCTTCTCCATCTGTCATGAGGCTGCCAATAGGCCCATTGGTGAGAATCTTTGTTGGTTTTTTTTTTGTTGAGCTTGAATCCATATTGAAGACTACAGTCCTTGACCTGCTACAGCAAACATTTCATGTCCTTTTCCATTTCAGCAAGTAAGATTGTGTCATCTGCATAATGCAGATTGTTAATGAATCTTCCTCCAGTCCTGATCCCACATTCCACCTCATGAAGCCCATTTTCTCAAATGATCTCTACTTCATATAGATTGAAAAGCTAAGGAGATAGGATGCATTCCTGACACACCTTTCCTGATACTGAATCATGCACTATTTCCCTGCTCTGTTCTAACTACTGTTTCCTGGGCCAAGTATAGTTTTGCATGAGTACAATCAAGTGTTCTGGAATTCCCATTCTTCTAAAGGTTAGCCACGATTTGTTATAATTCACACAGTAAAACGCCTTTGCATAGTCAATGAAACACAGATAGACACTCCTCTGGTACTTTCTGCTTTCAGCCAAGATCCATCTCACATTGGCTATGATGTCACAGCCTCTTCTAAACCCAGCCTGCACATCTGGCAGTTCTCTGAAGATGCACTGTCCCAGTCATTTCTGGACCATCTTCAGCAAGACCTTGCAAGTGATATTTGTGAGGTTGTTTGGTAATTTCCGCACTCTGTTGGGCCACCTTTTTTGGGAATAGGAATAAACACATATCTCTTCCAGTCAGTTGGCCAGGTAAGTTTTCCTCCATATTTCTTGGTATAACCTTGTGAATGCATCCAGGACAGCGTCTGTTTGCTGAAATATGTCAATTGGTATCTGATCCATTCCTGGGGCCTTGATTTTTTGCCAAGTCCTTCAGAGCAGCTTGAACTTCTTCCTTCTTCACCATAGGCTCTTGATCGTATGTTGCTTCATGAAATTCTTCTATGTCAGCCAACTGTTTTTTACATAGTGCTTCTGTGTACCCCTTCCATCTTCTTTTGATGTTTCCTGGGTCAACATTCTGCCTTGAGCATTCTTAGGTATGACAACTTACAGCTTGAATTTGTTCCTCAGTTCCTTCAGCTTAAGAAATTCCAAGCAAATTTGTCCCTTTTGATTTTCCAACTCCAGCTCTCTGCACATTTTATTGATACTTTGTTTTGTTTTCCCATGCTGCTTTTTGAAATCTTCTGTCCAGCTCTTTAACTTCTTCCCTTTGCTTTGGCTTCTCGATGTTGTAGTGCAATATTCAGAGTTTCTTCTGACATTCACGTTGGTCTTTTCTTTCTCCTCTGTCTTTGCACTGACATATTTCATTAATCTTATCCTTGATATCTCCCCAAAGTTCATTCGGTTGGTCTTCATTCATTTATCTTTCAAATCTGTTCCTGAGATGGTCATTAAGTTCTGGTGGGATAGACTCAAGGTCAGTTTTTGGTTCTTGTGAATTGGATTGGATTTTCTTTAGCTTCAGAGGGAAGCTTGCCCAACCCCTAGGCCTGGAATCCTAGAGTGTCATTTAAAACGTTAGTATGACAGCTTCTCAGGGGAAGTGGTGTTCTGAAAAAGGTGCTGTATCAAGTCAAAACAATATTTAAAAATACTCAAAGAAATTGAAGATATTTGAGATTTCTATGAAGATACGATTCTAGGGGCACAGAACAAGGATTAACTGAAGAAAAGCATGTCCACCATCGCCACATCTCCACCTTGAGCTTATCTCACCTGACTTTAAAACCATCTCAGAAATAGATTTAATATAGTGAACATTAATGACCAAAGAACATATGAGTTGTGAGA
Source organism: Elephantulus edwardii (assembly GCF_000299155.1). Classification (NCBI taxonomy): domain Eukaryota; kingdom Metazoa; phylum Chordata; class Mammalia; order Macroscelidea; family Macroscelididae; genus Elephantulus; species Elephantulus edwardii. The sequence continues at coordinate 4,418,645 of NW_006399814.1, read as the reverse complement.
TAATATCAAGGTCATCATCCAGAAGAAAGTACAGATTATTAAAAAGACAAGAAAGAATGAAAAGACCAAAATGCATGCTGGAAAAGACTCTTAAATGTAAAAAAACAAAATGAAGACAGGATGGAGTAATATAGATGAAAAGAAAATGTCAAAGAACAGCTTAAGAAAATGAAACAAGACATTCATTCAAACAAAATGCACAAAAGCTGGAGTTCTAAAGTCAAGAGGGAAGAATATGCTCATCATTTCTAAAGTTGAAGGAGCAAAGTCAAGCCCTGAGTTGCAATGCTAAACGATTCTCTGTGAAGAATATTGAATCATGAAGGAAATATAAAAATAAAATGGAAGAAAAACAGACTAACTATACCGAGAAAAAATATTTGATACTGAACCAATAGGAGAAATAGCATATGATGTGTTGTTGTTGTTGTTGTTGTTATGTGTTGTCGATTCACTTGCGACTCATAGCGACCCTATGTACAACAGCCTTAAACCCTGCTCTATCCTATGCCAGTCGAACTGCCTCTGACACATGTATCCAGATTACCCCAGTCACTGAATCAATCCACCTCATAGAGGGTCTTACCCTTCTGCGCCATCCCTCCACCCTCCCAAGCATGATGTCCCTCTCCAAGGACCTTTCCCTCCTTACAACATGTCCAAAGTATGTTAGACGAAGCCCCAGAATCCTTGCCTCCAAGGAGTAGCCTGGTTTAATGCTCTCTAGGATGGATCCATTTGTTTTCTTGGCAGTCCATGGTACATTCAATACTCTTCTCCAGCACCACAACTCAAAGGCATCAATTCTCCTTCTATCCTCCCTAGTCATTGTCCAACTCTCTGATGCATAACAAGTGATTGCAAAGACCATAGTCTGTATCAGACACACCTTAATCTCCATAGTGACACCATTGCTCTTCAGTACCCTGGAAAGGTCACTAACAGCAGACTTTCCCATAATAATATGTTTTTTTTATTTCCTGGCTACTGGTGTCAAGAGTGTTGACCATGGAGCCAAGCAGACTAAAGTTGTTAACAATCTCAATCTCTTCACCATCCATCCTGATGCTGCCAATTGGTCCAGTAGTGAGAATCTTTGTCTTCTTGACATTGATAATCTGTTCTGCATACAGGTTGAGAAGATATGGAGACAGAACACATCCCTGGCATACGCCCTTCCCAATTTTGAACCATGCAGTATTTCCTTGCTCTGTTCTGATGACTGCCTCTTGGTCCAAGTATAGGTTTCTCATTAGAATGATCAAGTCTTCTGGAATTCCCATTCTTCTCAGAGTCAGCTACAGTTTGTTATGATCTACACAGCATATGATGTAGAATCAGTAATACTAAAGGCATTGGCAAAGGATAAGTCCGCAGGAATCAATGATATACCAATTAACATGATTCAACAAAAGAAAATTCAGCTCTAGATGTACTCACCAAACTGTGCCAAGATATTTGGAAGGCAGCCACTTGACCAACCAACTGGAAGAGATAGTAACAGTAATATCACATAGAAGTAAAATTTTGCTGAAGATTATTCAAAGGTGGTTAGAATAGCACATAGAGAACAGGCAGAAATTAAAGCTGTATTTAGAAGAGACCGTAAGACCAGGAATATTGATAGAGTGATATTAATAAGTTCAGAATTCTTTATATAGGTATCAGTTATAAAACTATAGTTGTTTTTCTTCAGCCTGCAAAACTAGTTGCTTAGTCTCTGAATTCTCTGTTTCTTGTCTTTAGTCACGTAGAGTAGTTTGATCTGTCAGGAGAGTAAATGCATCTATCCCAGATGCTGGTGAAGCTGGTTCTCCAGTCATATGCAAACTGTCTTAATCCCCCTGTTTACCAGGAGGAGAACTGGGGCCTTCCTGAATTACTGATAAGTAGATGGGGACTGTCATTTTCAGATGTAGAAATCACCTTTTTTACTAACAAAAGTGCATTGTTAAATGAGCTGGAGTTTCACCCTAGGATATAAGGCCATGACCACTCCCACACGGGGAGACAGGCTTAGAGGTGACTCGCTGTCTCCCAGATTTGTGTAATAAAGTGCATTTATGGATATTGCAGTCCATATGTCTTATTGGTGAGTGACGACAGAAAGAACCCCTTGCGTTCAGTAACAATATCACTCCTTGTTTCAGATAGTTCCTTGCTGAAAGCAGGGAATACCAGAAAAATGTTTACTTGTGCCTTATTGAATGGAAGAAGACTTTTGAATGTGTAGGTTATGCAATGTTAATCTATAGATAATATTAAGAAGAGAGGGAATTGCAGAAGACTTCTTTGTGTTCATGTGAACTCCATACATAGATCCAGAAATAGTTAATTGAACAGAACAAGAGGAAACTCCAGGGTTTAAAACCAGGAAAAGTGTGTGTCAGGGTTTTATCCTTTCTCCAAATAGATTTAATCTGAACGCTAAGCAAATAATTCAAGAAGTTGTACTATATGAAGAAGAATATGGCATCAGAACTGGAAGAAGATGTATCAATAACTTCCACTATCAACTTATGCAACCTGTTTATCAAAAGTGAACAAGACTTGAAGTACCAGCGAAGAAGATCAAAGACAACCGCTTTTAATAATAATAAATTACATCTCAACATCAAGAAAAGAAAAACTTTTCACCACAAGATAGGTGGCCTCAAGGCACCATTAGTTAATCTTGTGATTAACTTTCTCACTGACTTCATTTTACTTGAATCTACAATTTACATCCCTAGTTGCAGTAGTCAAGAACTCCAGAGATATGTTGCATTGAACAAATCTGTTGTCAAGGACCTCTTTAAACCTCCAAGAATGCTAGTTTTAAGATTAAGTCATGTCTGTTCGAAACCAAAGTATTTCTGCTTTCTTTGTATATGTGGAGAAATTTGGAAGATGTATTGAAGAATTTATGCTTTTATATTGAAGTGTTGATTAAGAATATTGAATAGTACATGGACTGCCAAAAAAAGAAAAAATATGTCTTGGAAAAGTGTACTGATGGTGCTCCTTAGAAGCAAAGATTGTGAAGATTTGTCTCATATATTTTCAGGAGGAATCAGGCCTTATGCTAAGTAGAGGGTCATTGAAAGAGGGGTAGACTGATAGGGTGACTATAACAAAAAGCTTGAACATGCGGTATTGTGAGGACGGTGAAAGAGAAAGGGGAAAGAAAGTTTTGATCTGTTTTTCATAGGGTCTTTGTGAGCTGTAGTCAGTTTGATGGAATCTAATAAACACAAAATTAGTAAGATTCAAAGACATATATGGTTGAGTGAAAACAAAGTCGGATTGATGGAGTTTTGTCTTCAAAGTGTGTCCATATCCAACCCCCACATCCAAGCTTAACCAAGCTGCTATGATCTCCCATCTAAACCATGACACCAGCCTCTTAATGAGACACTCTGCTTCCACCTCTTCCTGATCTGTTCTTTTCTCAAAGTATCAGCCAACATGACACTTCGCTTATTAGTTCCAGTCCCTATCTCCTCTGCTCCAAGCCCTCTTAGAGAAGATTCACCTTGTTTTTTCTTTTAAAAAAACCCTTCCACACTCATTGTCTCTTTAAAACATAAGCAAGGACACCAATGCTCACGCAGCAGGTGATACAACCTGTCAAAGCCCAGGGGTGGGAGCAGGACTAAATCCAAGGCTCCCAGGATAGATGCTGATTGAATGTTGAATTTTCCCCTAGTCGCCTTCTCTACACAATTCAAAGATGCCTATCTTCTGAGTTTAACAGCCACAAAGACAATGGGCACCAAAATATAATTAGCATAAAATCGGAAAAGATAAAGAAGACTGGAAGCTCAATTCAGGGATTTGAATACTCATCTCCCAAGAGAAATATGCAAAGGAGTCAGCACACTGTTATTTGAAACATCCCTCCAGGCTTTCTAAGCTCCTTTTATCAGATTTCATTAAAGGGCAGTTAGGTCTGAGGTGACAGTCACATCCTTGCACCTAATCATTCCTTTTACTTTTTTTCCCTCAATTGTGAAATTGAGGTGAAAAACAGGGACAGAAAGATAAAGGGAATGAGTTACTCTGACAAGTAACCTTTTCCCTACAGCGACCTATGACCCAAGTAAGCTGAAACAGTGAACAAGAGTAAAAATAGAAACCCACCATTTCTCACGAGGTTCAGGGTTATTTGTACAGAGATACCCGTCTGCTGTACCACAACTTATTTGCTGGAGAACATATTTGTGAAATACAAGTAATTGTTTTAAAAATCGAGAAGAAATAGCTAACAACATTTGAAAAAGCAACAAACCATGAACCAGAGTCAGCGGAAGCAGCAACCACGGAATGGGAGAATAAATAATAAAATACAGAGTTGAAGATAAATGTTAAGTAGGTACAAACCAATAAGAGAGCAAAGCACAAAGGAGGGATAAGGAATTCTGAAAACAGCACAGAAACAGAAGAAAAAGTCTCTAGGTCTCTGGGGAGTAGTTATATTAGAGTTCCTCTAAGAAAAGGCAAAGGTTACCGTCACTGAGATTGTTAGAAAATTCCCAGACTCACAGTACCTGACCCAGCCTTGGTGCTTCAAAAAGCAGAATAAAATCATGGGAAATTGTAACCTATGAATGTCTGACACAAGCGGCACTCACATAATTGAGAGCGTGATAGTGAAGTTACTGAGGAATCTGAAAATATCCAACTGTAAATTTAATTACAGAGTTAGTAGTAAGAAACTCATGATAGATGGAGAAAAGATTCAAACTGTCAACAGCTTCATCTTATAGAGATCCACAATTGGTACCAGCAGACAGGAAATCAGGAGACACATTGCACTGGGAAAGTCTACAGTTAGGGCCCTCTCCAAATTACTGAGGTGTAATGATGTCAGTTTGAGGACTAAGGTGTATCTGATTCAGGCCATGGTCTTTCCTTTCACTTGCTATGCATCTGAGAGCTGGACAATGAATAAGGATGACAGAAGAAAAATTGATGGCTTTGAGCTGTGGTGTTGGAGAAGAGCTCTGAGCATCCCATGGACGGCCAGGAGAACAAATTTGTCTTAGAGAGGGTGCAGCCAGAGTGCTCTTCAGAGGCAAAGATGATGAACCTTCACTTGACATTCTTCAGGCACGATACTGTTGTTGTTATGTGCCGTCGAGTCGCCTGCGACTCATAGCGACCCTGTGTACAACAGCCCTAAACTCCGCTCTGTCCTGTGCCAATTGCACTGTCTCTGACCCTCCCATCCCAATTATCCCAGTCACTGAATCAATCCACCTCATAGAGAGCCTTCCTCTCCTGCGCTGTCCCTCCACCCTCCCAAGCATGATGT
>NW_006399814.1:4407640-4413248 GCF_000299155.1 Elephantulus edwardii | reverse complement strand
CAGGACAAATCTGTTTGTTTTCCTAGCAGTCCATGGTATTCTCAATACTCTTCTCCAGCACCACAGCTCAAAGGCATCAATTCTCCTATCCTCCTTGGTCATTGTCCAACTCTCTGAAGCATAACAGGTGATTGCGAAGACCATGGCCTGTATCAGACACACCTTAGCAGGGGCAATTCCTTGGACAGGGGCATGATACTCAGAAAGGTAGAGGGTCGGTGAAGGAGAAGAAGACTCTTGGCCAGGTAGATTGACGTGGCGACTGCCACAATGGGCTCTATGGTGTCAGAAAGTATGAGGAGGGCACAGGAGAGGGCAGAGTTCAGATCTGTTGTTCACAGGGTCACTATTAGTCATACTTGACTTGATGACACCTAACAAAAACAATAGTGAGAAACTCAAATCCTCATTGGAGGAATACTCTTTAAATGAACTCCCAGGAAAATTCCCACGGACAGTGTTCAAAGTATAATCTCTAATCTCCTGAACAAATAAATAAGTAAAAATGCCTGTAGAAGCAACATATCAGGAACGAGTGTCACAGAAACAAGAGCTGTAGTGAGTCTGAAAATTACAAAATGAGTTAAAGACAAACGTTAATTAAATGTGAAACATGTTTAAAGAAATACGAGGACAATGAACAAACTATCAAGAAAGACTACGAAACTATAAAAGAATCTTGACAGGAAAACAAAGCAAATGACATGTCTAAAAGCTAAAATTTAATAATTGAAGTTCTTAACACAGACATCAGGCTTACTTGATTATAACACTATTTTTTCCAAAGAATTTCAAGCACTTGTATGACTGCTGCACAAAGTGACAGGTGTGAAGGAGAGGTTAATAGACTGTTTTTAAAAATCAGACACAGAATAAAACAAAACAAAACTAGAAACGAGAAGCTCTAGTATACCTCCAGCTTACGTTCTAAAAAGCAAGGGGGAGAGGTGATATTCCAAAGACACATGGATGATAGGTTTTGAGAATTTATGAATGCCAATGATCATCATGCAGCCCAATTAATCTCAAACCAGTTAAATGAAAATAAATTTGTGCCTAGATAAATTAGGAGACACTGCATAGTAACAAGGACAAAGGAAGGATCTTCGAAGCAATCAGAGATGAAAGAGGTATTACTTTCTAAAGAATGATGAATGACAGTGGGGTTCTCCACTACAATAGAAGCCAGGGAGGTTTTCAAGTACTGAGAGAAGCTGGGCATTTTGAAAGGAGCGAAGGCAGTTTTGGAAGCAGAAAAAGTGTCAGTCAACTGGAATTTCCTCAACCCCCGGGCATGGGATGCAGGCCTGTGATAATCTCAGTGTGGTGGATGTGTGGGGACTGGTGCTTTTAGGAAACAGCTGATTCTCAAGTTCTGTACATAGTGCCACTCCTTCAAGGGAGTCTTATACTTTCTTTACATTATTAGGTAGCTATCCTGTCCCCTTGCTGGGCTACAGATACCTCACATTTGCATAGTCCCTCCCTGTCCCAGTCCACAGCTCCATCGCTGACCCTCCAGCAGGTTTTCAGAGGCAGTAAATCACACAAGAAGGGATTATTCATCCTTTTCAGGTGGTGGATTGAATTGCATGCCTTTGGGATTACAGTCCAGCTGCTTTTTTTTTTTCCTTCTTTTTTTAAATTTTTTAAAAAAATAATTTTAATGAGCATTTACAGAGATTTTGGATTTCCATTCATTCATTGCTGCACTTCCCTCCCCGCCCAGCCCTCCCCCCACCCCCCACCCCTCCTTGCTCCTCTCTTTCAAAAGTAAAAGAAACACTCCTTCCCTGGTACACAATCCCCACACACACCTCCCACCGCCCCAAGTACATTCCACTATGCAACCTTAATTGTGGACTCTTGTGATAACCATAATACCCTATCATACATTGCTTTTAAATTATTCTCTCCCTCATCTGTTTCAGTGGAGTATACACAATTTATACAGTTTTTCTCAGTCTTACCCCAACCCTGATATCAATCCCATTTTACAACAGTGGCACCATGCAATATTTGTCCTTTTGCGACTAAGATATTTCACTCAGCATAATGTCCTCCAGGCTCACCCATTTTGAATAATATTGCATGAGTTCCTTGTTTTTCGATGCAGCATAGTATTCCATTGTGTGAATATACCACAGCTTCTCTAGCCATTTGTTTGTTGATGGGCACCTGGGTTGTTTCCAACTCCTTGCTATTGTGAACAGAGCTGCGATAAACATGGGTGTGCATATATCTGCTTGGATGTCAGTTATGGTCTCTTTGGGATATATTCCCAGTAGTGGAATTGCTGGGTCAAATGGTATCTCTATTTGCAACTTTTTGAGAAAATGCCATACCGCCTTCCGCAGTGGTTGCACCATTTTTACACTCCCACCAACAGTGAATAAGGGTTCTAGTTTCTCCACAGCCTCGCCAGCATTTGTTGCTTGCTGTTCTGTTAAATTTTGCTATTCTTACTGGGGTGAGATGATATTTCATAGTTGTTTTGATTTGCATCTCTCTTAGAGCTAGGGATTTTGAACATTTCTTCATGTGCTTGTTGGCCATCTGAATGTCTTCTTTGGTAAAGTGTCTGTTCATATACTGTGCCCATTTTTCTATTGGATTATTCACCTTTATCTTGTTTTGGTGACAGTCCAGCTTCTTATCGTTAGGTCACCATTATGATGGAGAAAGAATTGAAGCTGCCGAGAATTCTGTCTTGCTTGGATACTTCAGACAAGTGATGGCTGTCAGAAGAACAAGCATATGACTTGGTAAAAGTGCAGAGTGTTCCTTGGAGGCAAAGATGACCAAGTTTTGTCTCACATGCCTTGGGGCTCTTACTAGGAGAGGCTGCTTCTTGGAGAGGGACAGCATGCATGGAACGGTGGAGGGTCGGTGAAAGGGAGGAAGACCCTCAGGGAGATGGATTGACACAATGACAGGGTCAATGGGCTCGAGTATTCCAGAAATGATGAGGATGGGGCCGGATAGGACACAGTTCCGATCTGTTACTCATAAGGTCACTGTGAGTCATACTTGACTCAATGACATGTAACAGCAACTGCTGTAGGTACATGCATGAGGAACAGAGAGATGCCCCTACTACTCCAGAGAGCGTCCCACAGGTTAGAGCTCATCTATTTGTTTTTAGTTTTGTCATCTCTAAAAGCAAGGTAATGATGCCTACCTCATGCCCTCATTTGCAGGTACATAACGATATTTACACAAAGTGTATTATACATGGTACGTTATCCATAATCAGAAGACACTGTTGTTACATTACTATATTTAGTTTAGTTATATGGAATTATTTAGGTGTCAATGGCAAGTTTGCGGACTTCACCCTGCTAGTATTCGTCCTGCTGTAGACAGGCTCTACCTAAAGATGTTGTTATCAGGTGCCACCAAGGTATCTCCAACTCCAGGAGCTCTGAGCAAGACAGAGCCTTGCTCAGTTCTGCACCATCTTCATAATCTCTGCTGTATGTAAGCTGATTGTCACAGTCCCTGGACCAACCCTTCTGGCGTCTCTCTCTTCTTGGCTGACCCTCTGTTTTTCCAAGCATGAAGCATATTTCTGAGAGATGGTCTCTCTCAATACCATGCCTAAAGCATTAGAGACGCATACGCTGGTCATTAGCTGGCTGACAATGTGCTAAATGCTGATTTCCCTACAAACTGAGATTTCCAAGTTTCAATTTCCCGAGTTCTAAGATGTAGTGTCCAATCTCACAGTCTAATCCAAGTTGGTCATTCTATGGTGATCTTGAGCATTTTGTTGTGATTCTAGAAGTGTTTCAAATACCAGCAGGAATGATCTTGAGGTTAACAGAGCAACTTCTTATAGATTATGTCACCATAGTGCCCTTCAAATAGACTACATCTATAGAAAAGTATCACGAAGCATCTCAGGACCATCAGGCTGAACCAGGCAAGGGGCTGGCTACTGAACTCTAAGTTGAAGTAGTAGTAGTAGTAGTAGTAATAGATTATAAAGAAAAATAAAATAAGTGCATGAGAATCAAAGCTTGATTTTTAATATATTCTACTTTAATGAAGAGACCATCTCAAAAATGAAACACTGGACACTAATGGTAAAAGGCCAAATGACCTGCAGGGTGATATCAAGGATGTCCACAAAGAAGACATCAAAAATGATTAGAAAAGATAAAAATGGCTGGTAGAAAAGCCTATAAACTTGTTCTTGAATGTAGAATGAAATTGATCGAGGAAATGATAATGCCACCTAAATAAACAAATTTCAAATAGTAACTTGAAAAAAAAACCAAAGTAAACTATTATGAAGAAATATGTCAAGACCTAGATATAGAAAACCATGAGAAAAGATTAATCTTATTTGACCTTTCTCAGGCTGAAAGGAATTAAAATAAGTTAAGCCTTATGTGGTAAACGTGAAAGAATCCATGGCCTTCCTCCAGACCTATCCAATGTATATGCTGAGCAAGTCATTGGAAAAACCAGAGTCTATGAGGAAGAATGTGGCATCAGAATAGGAGAGAGACTCATCAATAACGTGTGTCGTGCACATGAAACAACCTTACTCATTGACGGTAATGAGGACATGAAGCACTTGCTGCAGAAGATGTAGCCTTCAGTATTGATTACATATCATTATCAAGAAAACCAAAATCTTCACCACTAAGCCTATAGACACCATCATGATAATGGAGAAAAGATTAAAATTCTCAACTATATCATCTTACTTGGATCCACAATCAAGTTCCGTGATATCAGCAGTCAAGAGATCCGGAGATGTGTAGCCCTGGGAATGTCTGCTGTCAGGGACCTCTCCAAAGTACTGAGAAGCAATAATGGCAGTTTAAAAACCAATCAAAAAATGGGCATAGGGCATGAACGGACACTTCACCAAAGAAGACAGTCAGATGGCAAACAAACACACGAAGAAATGTTCAAAATCTCTCACTCTAAGAGAGATGTAAATCAAAACAACTATGAAATATCATCTCACCCCAATAAGAATAACAAAATTCAACAGAAGCAAACAACAAATGCTGGCAAGGTTGTGGAGAAATTGGAACCCTTATTCACTGTTGCTGGAAGTGTAAATTGGTGTAACCACTCTGGAAGGCAATATGGCACATTCTCAAAAAATTGGAAATAGAGGTACCATTTGACCCAGTAATTGCACTACTGGGAAAATACCCTAAAGACACCATAACCACCATCCAAAGAGATATATGTACACCCATGTTTATTGCTGCTTTGTTCACAATAGCAAAGAGATGAAAGCAACCCAAGTGCCCATACAATCAAATACAGAAGCTGTAGTTTATTCACACAATGAAATACCTATGCAGCACTATAAAACAAGGAACTCAAGATATGATAAAAAATGGGTGACCCTGGAGGACATTATGTTGAGTGAAATATCTCAGTCACAAAAGGACAAATACTACATAATGCCACTGTTATAAAACAGAACTAATATGAAAGTTGGGGGGAAACTAAGAAAAAAAGAGGAAAAATAATGAATACTACATATCTATCTGTGTGTCATTGACTATGCAAAGGCATTTGACTGTGTGGATCATAACAAACTGTGGCTGACTCTGAGAAGAATGGGAATCCCAGA
>NW_006399814.1:4406020-4406927 GCF_000299155.1 Elephantulus edwardii | reverse complement strand
TAGAATCTTTCTTTCATGTGAAATCAATGATATTGTTCTATAGTTTCCACACTTTGTTGGGTCACCCCTCTTTGGAATGGGAACAAACACAGATCTCTTCCAGTCAGTTGGCCAAGTGGTTGTTCTCCAGATTTCTTGGCACAACTTGGTGAGCATGTCCAGGGCAACATCTGCTAGCTGAAATATGTCAATTGGTATACCATCTATTCCTGGGGCCTTATTTTTTGCTATTTCATTCAAAGCAGCTTGAACTTCTTCCTTTATCACCGTAGGCTCTTGCTCATATGTTGTTTCATGAAATTCTTCTGTGTTTGCCAATTCCTTTTGATACAGTGACTAGGTATATTCTTCCAGGAGGCTGGGCTCTGTTAGGAGGAAAGTGGCATCAGGATTGGTGGGAGATCTATCAACAGTCTGCGTTATGCAGATGACACAATCCTGCTTACTGAAACTAAGTAGGACCTGAAGCACTTGCTTCAGAGAGAATTGATGCCTTTGAGGTGTGGTGCTGGAGAAGAGTATTGACGGTACAATGGGCTGCTAAGAAAACAAAAAGATTCACCCTGGAAAGAGTTAAACCGGGTTGCTCCTTGGAGTCAAAGATTCTGAGGCTTCACCTGACATAGTCTGGACATGTTGTAAGGAGAGACAGGTCCTTGGAAAGGAACATCATGCTTGGTAGGGTGGAGGGACAGCGCAGAAGGGGAAGGCCCTCTATGAGGTGGATTGATTGAGTGACTGGGGTAATCAGGATGGGTGTATCAGAGACAGTGTGATTGGCACAGGAAAGAGTAGAGTTTAGGGCTGTTGTACATAGGGCCGCTAGGAGTCGCAAGCGACTCGGTGGCACATAACAACAACAATAGCATCATCCTTAGTCATTGTCCGGCTCTCTGATGCATAGCAA
>NW_006399814.1:4397723-4405920 GCF_000299155.1 Elephantulus edwardii | reverse complement strand
GTGGCTGACTCTGAGAAGAATGGGAATCCCAGAACACTTGACTGTGCTTATGTGAAACCTATACTTGGAGCAGGAGGCAGTCCTCAGAAGAGAGCAAGGAAACACTGCATGATTCAAAATTGGGAAGGATGTGCATTAAGGATGTGTCCTATCTCCAAATCGGGAGGCTAGGTTCTAAGAGGAGAAATAGGGCATCAGGATTGGAGGTAGACTCATCAATAGTCTGTGTTATGCCGATGACACAACTCTGCTTGCTGAAACTGAGGAGGACCTGAAACGCTTGCTGCAGAAGGTCATGGTCTGGGGTCTTCAATATGGATTGAAGCTCAACATCAAGAAAACGATTCTCACCACTGGGCAGATTGGCAGCATCATGATAGATGGTGAAGACATTGAGATTTTTGACAGCTTCAGTTTGCTTGGATCTACAATCAACACTCTTGGTACCAGAAGCCAGAAAATTAAAAGACAAATTGTATTGGGAAAGCCTGCTAACAGAGGCCTCTCCAAAGTACTGAAGAGTAATAACGTCAGTCTGGAGACTAAGGTATGCCTGATCCAGGCCATGGTCTTTGCAATTACTTATTATATGTTAGAGAGCTGGACAATGACTAGGGATGATAGAAAGAGAATTGATGTCTTTGAGTTGTGGTGCTGGAGAAGAGTACTGAAGAGTACTGAATGGGCTGCTAGGAGAACAAACAAGTTCATCCTGGAGAGGGTTAAACCAGGCTGCTCCATGGAGGCAAGGATTCTGAAGCTTTATCTGACATACTTTGGACATGTTGCAAGGAGAAACTGGTCCACAGAGAGGGGCCAGCTTGGGAGGTGGAGAGACAGTGCAGGAGAGGAAGACCCTCGATGAGATGGGTTGATTCAGTCACTGGCTTAAGGGAGGGAGGTGTGTCTGAGACAATAAAATTGACAAAGGATAGAGCAGGGTTTAGGGCTGTTGTACACAGTTTGCTAGGAATTACAGGTGACTCAATGACACATAACAGCAACAACAACGACATTTAAATCGATAAGGGTAAGAACTATCTAAAAGTCATATATCATTAGGTATTATTTGCATGATAACAGTCCAGAATAAAAGGTGCACAGCAGAGGGACTGAAGAGGCCAGGGGAGGAGGGAGGAAATTGTGCAACAATGAAAGAATATTTTTAAAGAGAAAAGTGAACTTGATGGGGAGGGGAGGGAGAAAAATGTCCAACAATGAATGAATTGAAATACAAGCCTTCTGCAAATTTCCATTAAAATATTAATTAAAAAATTAAAATGTGGGGAGGAAGACTAAAATGTGCTTGATTCAAACCACTGTCTTTTCAGTCATTTGCTACACAGCTAAGATCTGGACAATGAATAAGGATGATGGGGTTAGGGGAATCAATGTTTTGAGCTGTGGTGCTGGAGAAGAAACCTGACTATGGCATGGATTGCCGAAAGAACAAACAGATACGTCTTGGAAGAGTGCAGTCCGAGTGGTCTTTAGAGTCAAGGGTGACAAACATTCATCTCACATGCTTTGGGCATGTTGCTAGGACACGCCATTCCCCGGTAAGGACCATCCTGCTTTGAAAGGTGGAGCGTCAACCAAAGAAGGGAAGACTGTCAGCAAGATGAATTGACACAGAGACTGTAACTGGGATGTCAGAGGTGGTGAGGACGGTGCGGGATAGGACAGAGGGCAGATCTGTTATTCATTGGGTCTCTAGGAGTCACACTCAACTTGGTAACACACAGCAACAATAATGGGGTCGAATAAGTCTGCGGTCAGGATTTATTTGCATTTTTAGTGACTACAAAAGGCATTCGACTGTGTGAATCATAACGAGTTATGGCACGTGGAAAATGTAAATTCCAGAACCCAACTTTACTCATGCAAAACCCATTACATAGATCAAGAGGCAGTTGTCTGAACAGCACAAAGGGACACTGGGTAGTTTGAAATCAGGAAATGTCTATGACAGGATTGTATCCTTTCTCTCTGTACCTATTCCATCTGCATGCTGAACAAACCACTGAAGAAACGACTGTGGGAAGAAGAGTGTGGCCTCAGAATTGGAGGAGACTCATCCTCATTATGCAGCTGGCTTAACCTTGCTGACAGAGAAGGAAAAAACACTTGAAGCATTTACTGAAGAAGGTCAAAGACTGCCGATTTCCATATGTATCACATTTCAGCATCGAGAATACAAAAAACCTCATCACTGGACCAGTAGGCAACATCGTGCTAGATGGAGAAAATGTTGACATTGCCAACAATTTCATCTTATTTGGATCAACACCTATGGTAACAGTCAAGAAATCCAGACATGTTGCACTGGGGACCTCTACCGTCAAGCACCTCTTTAAAGTTTAAAGACTAAGGTGAGCCTGACCCAAACCGTGGTATGTTTATTGCTTCGCCAAGGAATAAAAAAGGCCAAAGAAGAATTGACTCCACATTCTTTCTCATATATTTCAGCTTGAGCACTGTGGTGTACCTGACTAAATAATAATATTTTCTTTTCAATAATTTCATAAATAGCAAGAGCTTTCTACTAAATTAGTCGATGCCTTTGAATTACGATCCTGTTTAAAAATGCAGGATATACAGGAGACTTCTAGAATAATGAACGAATCTGTCTTGAAAGAAACACAATCAGTGTTCCCTAAAATCAAGCATGGTGGGAGACTTCATCTAAATGACTTTTTAATGTATTATCACAAGGGATCAGTTCCTGGAGAAAGGGATGGGAGATGGTTCAGTTGATCTGAGAATAAAAGGAAGAGACTCAATTAGATAGACCAACACAGTGGTCTCAAACATGCCAACCACACCAATGACAGAGCAAGACCAGTTAGCATTAGCTTGTACGTGGATCTCTATGTGGGTGTCTATAGTTCAGAACTGACTCACTGGGACCTAATAGCAATGACAACAATATAATGTAATAATATCTTCAATGAAGTTCTTTTTTTTTTCCCCTCAGCATTTTTTTGTTAAATATCTTGTTCTCTTTTAAGTAGACACTCTGACTTTAAATGATATCTTTTACAAGCCGTAGTGTTGACTATTTCATTTCAGGCTCAATACCAGGGTGTGAAAATGATGGCAAGGAAAAACAAACGAGATGATCTAATAACCAAACTCTAGAACTCTGGGCCCTAAGTATTTCCCAAGCATGCTCTCTGAGGCACTTGGGGAGGCAGGCAAAGGGCAGAATCTGGCCCGAGGAGGGGAGACTCACCCTCCTCCATTCTCCAGGCACCAGCTATCTGCGCCTGAGAGACTAAGGGAATTCTTTGCAGACATGCAGAAGCCAGATCTTTAAGACTCCAAACACTTTAGAAACTGAATGCAGAATAATTTCTTCTTTCTATGAAGTCCATGGAGATTGCTTTGAAATAAATGAGGTTTTATGTCTTCATTATACATGAAAGGTATTTAATTACACATACCTGGAAAAATATATCATCCACTTACATGAGTACATCCAGACTCACCTTCATCATCTAAGGATCCGGGAGGAGGGTCTGTTTGGAACAGCCTTACTCACGTTGTCCCTGCTAAGACACGTGGTACCTCTGGGGCACACACACACTAGCCTGGCCACCTGGATAGGATGACCACAGGGGCCAGTTCCAATTTCAGTTAAAGCCTATGGGCCTGGATTTCTGTCTGGTTTACCTTTTATACCTATTTATTCAGTTTTTCAAAATCTTTTTAAAAAGGCAGTTTTAGTAACAATAAGTCCTACCACACAATGGGAGTTCTTCTGTTCTCTAGAGCGTGGGAAGCCCTGGAGGCATAGGCCTTAGGGAGCTGGCGTGCTGACCCTAACACCACAGCTCTCTGATGCTTGGAAGCCACCAGAACTTCTAAGGAGAAGCGTGGTCAGTCTTTTCCCATACAGTGTGAATGGTAACCTCGGAAGGCCAGTGCCCAGTCAACTCTGAGTTCATTCTGACTTGATGACAATGAATTTGAGTTCTGGCGTCTAGTGGTATATTGCCTGACGTGTTGTTCTGCTAACTCAATGATTGGCAGTTCAAATCCGCCAGTTCCTCTGGGAGAAAGATGGGCTATCCCCTTCCACAGCTCTCTGCAGCCCTGGAAACGCGAATGGGGGAGGCGTCTTCAACGAGTGGCATTTGGCTCGGTGTCAGTGAGGAAGTTTGTTTGATACTATTACCAGCTGTGTTGAAATGAGCCAGGTGGATACAGCAGTGCTCCGCTTCCTCCTCCAAGTGGATACAGCAGTGCTCCACCTCCTCCTCCAGGTGTCTGCCGTGCTCCCATCCAGGGCTGTAGTGAAGGTTAACCTGACAGCTTGTTCAGAGGACATTGCCGGTGAGGACTGGTGTGTGGAAAGCAGAGCTGATTGGTCCCACTCAAGAGTGTGAGTTAATAGCCTGAACGCTGTTGCTATGGGGGCTTTGTCTTTGATTTCAGGGTAATGGAAAAGTTGTCGTTGATTGACTTGAAACTAACTGGACCCGTGTGTGTCAGTGTTATTGCTGTGTCCCATCCCGTCAGAACCGACTCACAGCTGACTTGCCAGTGGGTTTCAGAGGGCTTAAATCGAGGAGATTGCCCATCGTTCTGTGAGGAGCAGCTGGTGGATTTGAACTGTGCCGTAGGGCTGACAGTGCAGCGTCTTGCCACTAGGCGACCAGGACTCCCTGTATGTGTCACAGAAGAAATGTGTTCTTGATTTTTCAGTGATTGAACTTTCAGAAGGGAGTAACCACGACTTTCTTCCAAAGTGCCTCTGGAGGTTGAAATGCATACTGAGTTCTCATTTAATTATTCATACACATTTTGCTTTATAACATTAATTAAAATACCCACAATACTCTCCAGTCTCTCCCAAGTTATGCAGTAATTTTCAAAATCATTGCTCCTGAGTGTTGCGTAGTATTCTATTGTATGAAGCTACCGCATTTTCTCAATCCATTCAATTGGTGTTGGACATTTGGGCTGTCTCTATGTCCTCACGATGGTGAATAATGCTGCTATGAACATTTGTGTACAGTCCCTGTTTGTGTCTCAGTTCTAATTTCCTTGGGGTATATTCCTAGCAGTGGAATAGCTGGGTCTTACAGAATTTCTTTGTTTAGCTTTTTGAGGAAACGCCAAACAGCCTTCTGAAGTGATTGTACCATTTTACAATCCCACCAGCAGTGCAGGAGAGTTCCAATCTGCCCACATCCTCTCCAACATTTGTCGCTTGCTCTCCTGTTAGCCTTTGCTACTGCTGCTGGGGTCAGATAGTTTTATGGTGAGTGAGCCAAGTCTCATAAGGACAAATACTGCATGCATAAGACCATTAGTGTAACAATAGAAGGATAACTAGTAAACTGTGAATGGGAATCGAAGGGGGAAGGGGGTGGGAGCAGGGGGATGAGGACAGGCAGGGCAGACATCACAGGGTCACACAATTTGGTGAGTGGAGGGAGGAGAAAAGGAAATAAAAAAGTCCTGTGGGGATTTGGAGAGAGGGGCGAATAGTGGGCATAATTCAGTGGTGATTAATTTTATAAAACAATGAATGAGAATGATTGTATGAAGCACAACTGTGAATGAAGGATAGTGTGAAACAATGTATACAAATTTTGTATGTAAACCAATATATAATAAAAAGAAATAAAAAAAAAATGGACACAATGTAATCATACTCTGCCCCCCCTCCCGGTAATGCTCATTTCCACTAATGCTTCTATCCTGTCCCTTGCTGCCTTCTCATCTTTATCCTCTGGCAAATGCTGCACATTGGACCTTAGATGGCTGGTTGTTAGAAGGAGTAAGTGCCTCCCTGGTGTTGCCGATTGCCTCACTGGCCTGTCTGTTTTTTGGCCGAGAATTATCTATGGCGGTAGTTTTGTTCAAGTTTCAAAAGGTGACTAAGTGTCACAGCCACTGAGCTTCCAGCAGTCTCTACCACACCGAGAAGATTGGACTTGAAAAGGGGTTTTCAGTTTTGTTTGTAGCAACCGCTTTGAGAAAGTTCCAAGTCAGCAGGCAGCATTTAATTCTTCTGGAATGAAAGTCATATAAATTGAGATCTGCATAGTTGATTAGCCTCCTTAGGTTAACTTTTTAACCATGCCTTTGCTTTTCTTCCTCTTCTCTGTTCTGGATGGGAAGACCAATGGAAACTATCAACGTGCAGGTTGTTGGTGTTAAGTACTGTCAAATCAGCTACAATCACAGAAATCCTACAAGCACCACATCTGACCTTTGCCCTGTGATGACGAAGCCCATTGAGGTAGTTACTCTGTCAGGCCGTCTCGTCGAGGACCTTCCTCTCTCTACTGACCCTCCACCTTCCCAGGAAGCCTGTCTCTCTGCAAGGAATTGTCCCTCCTGAAAATATACACAAGTAAGTGGGATGGATTTCATCACTCTGGTTGCACTTCCTTCAAAACAGGTTGGTTTGTTCTTTTGCCAGTACATGGGATATTCACCATTCTTCTCAAACACCTCCATCAAGGCATTGATTCTTCCTGGGTCTTCCTTATTCATTGTCCAATTTTCGGATATATAGGAAGCAATTGAAAGTATCATGACTTGAATCAAGCACATCTTAAACCCTTAAACTGATATCCTTGCTCTTTAGAAATTTAGAGAAGTGCTTGACAGAAGATTTCTCCAAATGCAACACATCGTTTGACTTCTTGACTGCTGCTACCAAGGAAGTTGATTGTGGATCTAAGTAAAATGAAATCCTTGACAATGGCAATCTTTTCTCTATCATGATGTTGCCTGCTCCCTCAGGGGTGAGGATTTTTGTTTTCTTAGTGTTGAGATGTAATGCATATTGAAAGCTGTAGTCTTTGATCTTCTGCAGAAAGTGCTTCAAATTTCCCTCACTTTTAGCAAGCAAATTGTGTCAGCTGTGTAGTGCAGGTTGTTGATGAGTCTCGCTCGGTGTGATGTCTCATTCTCTTTTGTGTAGTCGAGCTCCTTGGGTGATTTTCTTAGCATACAGACTCAAGAGGTAAGGAGAAAAATCACAACCCTAATACACACCTTTCCTGATTTTAAACTTGCAGTGTTCCCTTGTTCTGTTCAGACAACTGACTCTTGGTCTATGTATAGATTTCACATGAACACAGTTAAGTGTTCTGGGATACCCACTCTTCACAATGGTAGCCGTAACAGTCAAATGCCTTTTAAAAATCAGTAAAACACAACTATTTTTTTGGGGGGGGGAGGTGATTCTCTGTGTTCAGCAAACCTCTATCTGACATCAGCGTGTGCCTCACTGCCTAGCCTCTTCTGCACCGTGAATTGAATCTTGCATCTCTCCCGCAGCTTGCGTTGCTGGTGTTTCCTGTCAACGTACTATTCCTGTCATTTTTATTAATATTCAGCAAGATTTTAGTTGCAGGTGATATTAATGATGTTGTCTGACAATTTCCAGAGTCTGTTTTGGGAATGAGAACAATTATGGTTTCCTTTGAGTCAGATGGTCGGGTACCCGTCTTCTCGATTTGTTAACAGAGATTACTTCTATCCAGGTTTTGTGGGTTTCCTGAAACACTTCAACTGGTAATGTATCAATTCTTGGGGCTTTATTTATGTATTTCTTTGTCTAGTATTCTTCTAGTGGGCACTGGTGGCCTAGTGGCAAGAAGCTGCACTGCAATCCCAAAGGCACATGGTTCAAGGCCCGCAGCTTTTCTGTGGGAGAATGGCTCCTGTACAAATAACTGCCTTTGGAAACCTCCCACAGGGTCAGCTACGGGTTGGTTCTGATGCAACATACACAACAACAATAGTCTTCTCTGATACATATTACATGTATTTAAATATTACATATGCTGTTATTTATGTGCTGTCAAGTTGCCTGTGACTCATAGCAACCCTATGTACCACAGCTGTGAATCCTGCCCTGTGCTGAACCATCTCACTGATTCCAACACACGACCCTCATTGCCCCAGTTACTGTATCAAACCATCTCATCTGGGGTCTTACAATCCTGTGCTGTCCCTCCACCCTTCCAAGCATGATGTCCTTCTCCAAGGACTGGTCCCTCCTGGCCACGTGCCCAAAGAATGTGAGACAGAGCTTCAAAATCCTTGCCTCCAAGGAGATACTTGGTTTCATTCTCTTCAAGGCAGACCTATTTGTTTTCTTAGTGGGCCATGTTATAGTCAAGACTCTTTTCCAGCACTACAACTCAAAGGCATTCATTCTTCTTCT
>NW_006399814.1:4388808-4396408 GCF_000299155.1 Elephantulus edwardii | reverse complement strand
TAATTGCAAAGACTGAAGCCTGGATCAGGCACACCTTAGTCTCTAGACTGACATAGTTGCTTCTCAGTGCACTGAAGAGGTCCCTGACAGTAGATCTTCCCAACAAAAACTGTCTTTTGATTTCCTGAATCCTCGTTCCAAGAATATTGATTGTGGAGCTGGACAAAGAGTAATTGTTTATCAATCTCTTCTCCATCTATCATAGTGCTGCCAATTGGCCCAGTGATGAGAATCTTTGTCTTCTTGGTTTTGAACTTCAATCCATATCGAAGACTATAGTACTTGACCTTCTGCAGTAAGCGCTTCAGATCCTCCATAGTTTCAGCAAGCAAGGTTTCTTCCAATACTGATGCCACATTCCTCTTCAGAACACCCTGCTTCCCGAGTGATCTGTTTTGCACATAGATTGAAAAGGTATGGAGACTGGATGCATCCCTGATACACTCTTTTCCTGATTTTGATCCATGCAGTGTTACCCTGCTCATGCAGTGAGGACTGCTTCCTGGACCAAGTATAGGTTTCACATAAGCACAATCAAGTGTTCTGCGATTCCTATTTTCCTCAAGGTTAGCACAATTAGTTGTGATCCACACAGTCAAATGCCTTTGCAGAGTCAATGAAACACAGACAGATATTCCTCTGGTCCTCTTTGTTTTCTGCCAAGATCCATCTGACATTGATAATAATGTCTCTAGTGCCACAACCTCTTCTGAACCCAGTTGTATTTCTGGTAGTTCTCTGTCCATGTGTTGTTCCAGTCACTTCTGGATAAACCTTAGCGGGATTTTGCTTGTGTGTGATGTGAGTGCTATTGTGTGATAATTCCCACTCTGTTGGGTCACCTTTTTTTTTTGGAATGGAAATATGGGTCTCTTCCAGTCAGTTGACCAGGTAGTTGTGCTCCAGATTTCTTGACACATGTGGTGAGCACATCCATGGTAGCATCTATGTGTTGAAATATGTCAATTGATATTTCATCAATACCTGGGGCCTGAACTTCCTTCTTCATCACCATTGTATCTTGATCATTATGTTGTTTCTTGAAATGCTTCTGTGTCAGCCAATTTTTTATGTTATAGTGACTCTGTGTACTCCTTCCATCTTCTTTTGATGCTTCCTAAAGCATTCAATAATCTGCCCATAGCGTCCTTAAGCATTGCAACTCACAGCTTGAATTTGCTCTTTAGTTCCTTCAGCTTAAGAAATGTCTAATGAGTACAGCTCTTTTGATTTTCTGACTCCAGCTCCTTGCCCATTTCATTATAATGCTTTGTTTTGTCCTCCTGAGATGCCCTTTGAAATCTTCTGTTCAGCTTCTTAACTTCCTGATTTCTTCTCTTTGTTTTAGCTTCTTGACGCTCTAGTCCCATAATCAGAGTCTCTTCTGACATCCATTTTGGTCTTTTCTTCTTCCTTCTTTGTAATAACCTTTTGCATTCTTAATGGACTATATTCTTGATATCTTCCCACAGCTCATTTGGTCTTTGTTCATTAATGTTCAAAACCTCAAACCTGTTCCTGAGTTGGTTTTTAAATTCAGGACGGATGGACGCAAGACCAAATTTTTATTCCTGTGTATATGGTTTGACTCATAGACTCATAGCGACGACTCGACGACACACAACAACAGCATATGATTTGACCTTCTTTAGCTTTAATTTGAACTTGCATACGAGCAGTTGATGATCTGTTCCACAAGCAGCATGTGGCCTAGTTTTCACTGCTGATCTTGAACTTCTCCAACGATTCCTTCCACAGATGTAATCGATCTGATTCCTGTGCATCCCATCAGGTGAAATCCATGGTAAAACCTGCATTTATGTTTCTTATGAAAGGTATTTGCAATGAATAAATCATTGACTGTAGAGAATTCTATCATTCTATCCCCAGCTTTATCTTTGTCACTAATCCGTATTTTCTGACTACTGATCCTTCTTTCTGGTTCCCAACTTTTGCATTCCAGTCATTCATTATTTTTTTTTAATGGAACACTTCATGCTGATCTTCTCTGTATCGTTCCAATTTTAGCATATGTGCTGCCGAAGCGAGCACCATTCATTATTATTAATGCATCTTGGTTACATAGTCAATCGATTTCTGAATAAAACAGTTGGTGGAAATCATCTATTTCCTACTCTTTGGCTTTGGTTATTCGTGCATAAGTTTGAATGATAGTGTTATCAACAGGTCATCTATGTTGTTGTTGTGTTGTTAAGTATTGTCAAGTCATGGACGACTATTGCGACCTTATAAATGAAAGACCTGAACAACTGTATAATTTTCATCATTTCTCCAAGTCCATAGAGTTTCTGGAGGCAAGCTTTTTGAGAAGTGGATGTCACTCCTGCTTCCAAGCTTGTTTTAATCAAGGAGCTCCACCGAGCACTGTTCACCATGGGTCTTGTATGTGTATGTATGTTATCCTGTCATTCACAATATTGTATTTCAAGATGGGTCTAGAAATAGCCTTTTTAACTGTGAAAGTGACCCCATTTTGTTATATGTCCATTCTTTCACACTCTCCTCCCTCTCCCTCTTCCTGCTCCCCTTGTAAGACTAAGAATTATCATACACATTGTTTCTAATGGTCCCTTCTTTTCAGAACATCCTTCCATTCACTTATTCCAGAGCAGTCTTTATTATAATCAATCCAGTTTTGTCCTGCTCTTCCTCCCCCACCTTCATCTCAGTTTTGTTGTTATAATAATGGACTCATGCAGTATTTGTCCCTCTGTGGCTGAGATATTTCACTCAGCATAATTTCTTCCAAACTCATCCACATTGTGTCGTGTTTCGTGAGTTAATTATTTGTTGTCAATGCTGAGTAATATTCTATTGTGTGAATGTAACAAAATTTCTCTATTCATTCAATTGCTGATAGACACCTGGGCTGTTTCCATCTCTGCTATTATGAATAATGCTGTGATAAACATGGGTGTGTATATACCTGTTTGTGTCACAACTCTGATTTCTTTGGGATATATTCCTAGTAGTAGTGGGATAGTTGGGTCAAATGGTATTTCTGTTTCCAACTTTTTGAGAAAGTATCCACCCAACTGCTTTCACAGTGATTGTATCATTTTACATTCCCACCAACATTATTATGTTAATTACTATGGAGTCTGCTGTGTCTCAAGGCTTCAATGAAATTCTGTTTAGCCCTATACCATAGCTATAATCATCAGTCTGCTCAAGTCTGTTATGTTGGCCACTGTGTATTCTGAGCACCTTCCAACTTAGGGGGGCTCATTTTCAATATCATAGTGCATAGCATTTGATTGTGTTCTATAGTCATCCTCTAGGTTCTTTCTCGTCTGTTCTGGTCTAGAAGTTCCAGTGAAATGACACTACCACAGATGACTCTGATGGCATTTGCTGACATACCTTCCAGCATCCTAGCATGGCAGGTTGGCATGTAATAACAGAGACACACAAACATCCGGAAGCAGCATCAGCACTCTCTTCAAAGCCGATGGCTAGTTTAAGAAATCTGACCTCGAAGATGAAAATGGTCATGTCCACATGAAGCAGTCGTGTCACTCTGAGGGCTTGGCGCTTCCCTTCAAGGAACTGATTTTTCCTCCTAATTTAATTCTGATCCTATTTTTTTTTTCTAAATGCAACAATAGAGTAATGCCTGTTAATATGTCAGTGAATCAGCACAAAAGAATGTTGCAAATAGGTTAATAATACCAGTTTAACTTTGAAGCCATGGATACTAAAAATAGTCAATGAGTTCCTTTATTAAAAAATAATGTTTTACTTCATACAATGGATAAAATTCAAGCACAGCTGTGGGAAGCTTGCTGTGTCAAATGTCCTGTGTTACTATAAAGGGTATATACTACAGTCTAGGAAAATGTTAAACACTGAAAATAAAATAATGTTTTTGAAGTATTTTTAAAAATTTTATGGCGCTTAAAGTTATGACAAAACAATGATCTACTAAATTAAGAAACTAGGGAGCAATTATGTTGTTAGAATTTATTTTAGTGAATTTTAAATTATCAACAAAGTTAAGAGAAAGCCTACATATTGAGAGGGGAAAGAATAACATTTGGAGAACTTATGAGTTTAATATTCAGAATACATAAAGATCTATAAATTTACAACAAAAACACAAACGATCCAATCAAATAATAGAAAAATGGCTTGAATAAACATTTCTCCAATGAAGAAATGCAAATGACCAATAAGCACATAAGAAGAAGCACATCCTCGTTAACCACTAGGGAAATCAAAACCAAGAGATGTTGCTTCAGAGGACGAAGGGCATCATGAGTACAAAACAAATAACAAAAGCAAACACAACAGGTCTTGGTGACAAGGTGGAGAAATTGGAGCCCTTTCCCACTGCTGGGGAACACTAAGAAAAACACAGTGGCATATCTAAAGAAAAATAAAGCATAGAGTTACAACATAATTCAGCAATTCAACTCCTAGATCAGATAGACAGATGGATAGATGGATGGATGGATGATGGATGGATGGATGGATGGATGGATGGATGGCTAGAGATAGAGAGATCTCCAGAAGATTTGAAAGCAGAAACACAAATGTACAGTTGCACACCCATGTTCATTGCAGCTCTGAGCAATGGTAGAAAGAGCCCACTGGTGGAAGCAGCTAGATGTCCACCTGCGGACGAAGCAATGAGCCAAGTGCGGCAGACATTTACAGTGAGTGGTCCTGAGTCAGAAGATCACCTGCATTCCACGATGTGCTGCAATATGCACGGACCTGAAACAAGTCACTTGCAAAAGGACGAATCTTGTGTAGCCTCATCTATCGTATCTGGAATAGGCAGCTGCTCAGACATCAAAGCTTATTCATGGCTGTGAGAAGAGGAAGGAAGGGAAGGGAGAAAGGCCAAGTGCACTGGGAGAGGCTGAGCTGCTGTGAAGTTGGAGACAAATCTGCAGGTGGCTGGTCCTGATGATCGAAGAACCTAGTGAATATCATTAATTCTACAGAATTCTACACATAATAAATGTGAAAACATCAATCAAATGCTTTGTTTGTTACACACGTATAGACAACCATTTAAAAAAAAAACACCATCTGCATTCAAATTGTGATGCAAAGATTTAAACTATATCTTTTTAACACACTTTTAATTGGCATGAACTATGTGTTATTAGATAAAGTTTACTTTGAATATGAAAACTACATTAGCAGTCCTTATCAATCTGATCTTAAAAATCTTTGAAGAACTACTTTTAAATCCATTAAAGTGCCCTACAAAAGTATTAGACTTTGTGCAAAGAGTTCTTCATATTTCACATGCATTTTGTTGAAAAAAAGAATAACTTTGCATTTAGAAACATTTGCTCAAAGAAATTCAATAATACTTCAAGATTTAAAGCTTTTTAACAAGTTGCAGTTATTGAAATTTGAGTTTGCGAACGTAAAGATATTAATAGTCATCTATACAAAAGCAAGAACAGAGCTGACCAGCCCACACAGTGAGGAGCTCGGCAGGGTCGGAAGTTACTTTTTAAATACTGTGAATTTGTTTTGCAGTATTTCAGAATGAGTCAAGAAACTTGGGATGAAATTCTTTCTTCCTTCACTATTTTAAGTATTTGAAAATAACAAACAAAATGCAGAAATTGGAAAAACAACTATCTGTCTACCCCACCTGTGCCCTGACCCATACATGTGCCCTGACCCATACATGTGCCCTGACCCACACCTGTGCCCTGACCCACACCTGTGCCCTAACCCACACCTGTGCTCTAACCCACACCTGTGCCCCGACACACACCTGTGCTCTGACCTACACCTAGGCTTTGACCCACACCTGTGCCCTGACCCACACCCGTGTTCTGACCCACACCTGTGTTCTGACCTACACCTAGGCTTTGACCCACACCTGTGCCCTGACCCACACTTGTGCTCTGACCCACACCTATGTTCTGACCTACAACTAGGCTCTGACCCACACCTGTGCTCTGACCCACACCTAGGCTCTGACTCACACCTAGGCTCTGATTCACACCTGTGCTCTGACCCACACCTGTGTTCTGACCCACACCTGTGCTCTGACCTACACCTAGGCTCTGACTCACACCTGTGCTCTGACTTACACCTGTGTCTTGACCCACACCTGTGTTCTGATCCACACCTTGTGCTCTGACCCACACCTGTGCTCTGACCCACACCTGTGCTCTGACTCACACCTGTGTCTTGACCCACACCTGTGCTCTGACCCACACCTGTGCTCTGACCCACACCTGTGCTCTGACCCACACCTGTGCCCTAACCCACGC
This sequence comes from Elephantulus edwardii, assembly GCF_000299155.1. Classification (NCBI taxonomy): domain Eukaryota; kingdom Metazoa; phylum Chordata; class Mammalia; order Macroscelidea; family Macroscelididae; genus Elephantulus; species Elephantulus edwardii. The sequence goes on along the minus strand of NW_006399814.1, from coordinate 4,390,136 downwards.
GTGGTCTCCGACCCTAACAGAACCTGATACTTGCTTTCTTAAATATTGACCTACCATCATATTGGGAGCTCTGTTGGCTTATTCTCTAGGGAGTTGCACTGCTAACTCCAAGGCCAAACCTCTCTAGTGAGTTGAACCTGCCATTGCTTACCTGGCTGAAAAAATAGGCAATCTCCTTCTTTGAGATTTATTTACATCCTTGAAAATTCAAAGGCGACTCAGCTCAGAATAGGTTCTGATTTTATGGCAACGACAACCACTGCAACCATCCATCTGAGGAACCATTGTGACCCTCAGTTGAGTGCTTGACAGCTAAACAGATGACAGTCATTTCTAACCTACATGGAAGGTCTTTATTAAAATTAGGTTGTTAGGTGCTATTGGGCTTCAGGCTTTTTGTTTATAGGGTCGCTAAGAGTCATGCTCGACTCGAAGGCAACAATGTCAAGTCAACTACGACTCGGAGTGACTGTGCACAGCCTACCTGAATGCTGCGCTGTCCTGCTCCGTCCTTATGATTTCTGTCCTGCTCAACACGGACTTGCACCAGTCACTGGGTCACTCCATCTCGTTGACGGTCTTTGACCTTCTACCACTCCCTACATGATGTCTCTTTCTAAGAACTGTTCCATTCGGAAAATATGCCCAAAATAAGTGAGAAAAGGTTTTTAGCATCTTTCTTTGCAAGGAACACTCTAGTGGCACTTTCTTCAACACAGATTTGTTCTTTTGGCAGCCGATGGGATGGATACTCAACACTGCACTTAGCACACAATACAAAGGCACCAATTCTTCCTGTCTCATCGTTATTTACCGTCCAGCTTTTCAGAAATAAGTGAAAATTCCATGACTCAGATTCAATGTACCTTAGTTCTTAAATTGACATCTGTTTTAGAACTTTGAAGAGGTCCCAATGTTGTTGTTATGTGCCGTCAAGTTGTTTGCGACTCATAGCGACCCTATGCACAACAGCCCTAAACCCTGCTCTATTCTGTGCCAATCGCACTGCCTCTGACACACCCATCCCAATTACCCCGGTCACTGAATCAGTCCACCTCATAGAGGGTCTTCACCTCCTGCACTGTCCCTCCACTCTGCCCAGCATGATGTCCCTCTCCAAGGACCTGTCTCTTCTTACAACATGTCCAAAGTATGTCAGAAGAAGCCCCAGAATCCTTGACTCCATGGAGTAGCGTGGTTTAACCTCTCCAGGATGAATCTGTTTGTTTTCTTGGAAGTCCATGGTACATTCAATACTCTTCTCCAGCACCACAGCTCAAAGGCATCAATTCTCCTTCTATCCTCCCTAGTCATTGTTCAACTCTCTG
>NW_006399814.1:4371777-4386918 GCF_000299155.1 Elephantulus edwardii | reverse complement strand
AGGTGGATTGATTCAGTGACTGGGATAATTGGGATGGGAGTGTCAGAGACAGTGCGATTGGCACAGGACAGAGTGGAGTTTAGGGCTGTTGTACATAGGGGTCGCTATGAGTCGCAGGCGACTCGACGGCACACAACAACAACAACATTATTAATACCACATGCAAGTAAAATCTTGTTGAATCTTATTTTAAAAATAGCTGGAGCAGTACATCAATAAGGAACTTCTTTCAATTCAAACTAGAGGCAAAAGATGCTGTGGCATAAGGGGTATCATTGCTTCTGTCAGATGGATCATAGCTGAAAACCGAATATCAGAAAGATGTTTACTGTGTTCTATTGATTATTCAAAGACTTTTTACTATTTGGATCACAATGTGGCTGACAATGAGAAGAATGGGAATCCCAGAGCACACACTTAAGCTCAGGCACCACCTATACATGGACTAAGAAGCAGTTGTCTCAACAGAGTAAGACCACACTGCATGGTTTAAAATCAGGAAAGCTGTGTGTCAACGTTGTATCCTTTCTCCATACCTTTTCAATCTGTATGTTGAGCAAATCATTTCAGAGACTGGATTGAATGCAGAACATGACATCAAGATTGGAGGAAGACTCGTTAGCATTTTTGTTATACAGATGACACAACTTGTATCCAGAAAAAGACTTGAAGCACTTACTGCAGAAGAACAACGATAACAGCCTTCAGTATGCATTACATCTCAACATCAACAACATAAAATTCCTCGCTACTTTACCAAAGATAACATCAGGATATTTTTGTTCTTGTTGTTATGTGCCATTCATTGAGTTACCTTCAACTCACAGCAACCCTACAAACAGCCTTACCCTGAGCCAACCCCACCACCTCCAGTACACTTGACTCCATTGTCACAGTTATCTTTCCAGGTCTGGCACCCTTCTCCAAGGACTGGTGCCTCCTGATTACGTGCTCAAAATATGTGGCACTGAGTTTCACAATCCTTGCCTCCAAGGAGCACCCTACGTATACTGTCTCTAGGATAGGCTTGTTTGTTCTTTTGGCAGTCCATGAGGTATTCTAAGCGATTTTCCAGCCTCCTTAGTCATTGTCCAGGTTTCAGATGCATAGCAAACAATTAAAAAGACTATGACTCTGATCAGATGTGCTTTAGATTTTAGACTGAAATCATTGTTCTTTAGAACTCTGGAGAAGTTCTTGACAGCAGATTTTCCTAGTACAACTCATCTTTGGACTTCCCAACTGCTGATACCAAGGACATTGATTGCAGTTCCAAGTAAGATGAAATTGTTAACAACTGTAGTCCTTTCTCCGTCTATCATGACACTGCCTGTTGGTTTGATGGTGAGGATTTGTCTTTTCTTGATGGTAAGATGCAATTCATATTGAAGCTGTAGTCCTTAATCTTCTGCAGCAAACACTTCAAGTCTTCCTCACTTTTGGTGAGCATGGTTGTGTCATGTGCATAACACAATTAGTTGATGACTCTTCCTCTGATCCTGATGCAAATGTACTTTGTAAAGTCCAGCTTCTTTACTGATCTGTTCAACATGTAGACTGAAAAGTTTTGGGAAAAGGACATAACCTTGGCACACCTCTTTCTTGTTTGTGAACAAAATGATATTTTTCTGGCACTCTCCGTTTTCAGTCCAGATGCATCTGGCATTAACAACGACATCCCTTGCTCACAGACTCTTCTAAATGTGGCTGGTATTTCTTTCAGTTTTCTGTCTATGTACTGGTCTGGTTTTGGATAATCTTAAGCAACAGTTTGCTTGTATGTGGTGTTAATGATATTGTATGATAATTTCCATCATTGGTTGAATCACTTTTCTGGGGAATGGGAATAAATAGGGACTTCTTGCAGTTAATTGGCCAGGGAGTGCTGCCTTCCTGATTTTTCTGTTCTGTTTTTCGCACAACCTAGAGAGCACCTCCAGAGCTGCGTTTGTTAAAATACATCAATTGATATTTCAATATTTCCTGGGATCTTATTTTTTTCCCCAAGTGTCTTTAGAGCAGATGAACTTCTTATATGATTACCAGCAGCACACCACACCGTTAGGACGGAGAAAAGGCTTAAGATGTCAACAATAGCCTTTTACTTGGACATGCCATCAGCACCCATAAAGACTACACTAGAAAATCCAGTATTAGTTCTATTCTGACAGATAAGTTCATCATGCATCAAAAAGAAACTCACCAATATCCAACAACAACACCGTCCATCGTTGCTATTCATTTCAGTGTAAGCTATACCCATAGCCACATTTCCCCCTTACCAATGCCAGCATGCATATGTTTAAGTGGATTATCTGCACCTCATTCACTGTGATTGAGTCAGAACTGACTCATAGCAGACCCTCTTGGGGTTTTTCAGAAGCTGTAAATCACATCAGAGGAGATTCCCCATCTTTTTCTTGCAGAACATTTGGTGGATTCAAACCTCCTCCTTCGAATTGACAGCACAATTCCTTACTCACTAAGCCACCAGAGCTTCCTAGTGACCTTGTAGTATGTGCAAGTGATTGTTTGTAGTCAAAGTTTACCTACTTTAAGTGCACAAATTTGAAGGGTATATTAGTTGTGTTTTGACAGACTCATGAGTTATGTAGACAGGTTATCAAACATTTCCATTTTCTCTGGTCATTCCAGGTCTAACCCAAGAAGCAAGCAAGATTCAGAACTCCCTGTCGATGAAGTTATAAGACAAGTGTTTTGTTATTTTAATTGCAAAGTGTCCTTTTGTTTGATTTTATGTTCATGAGATTCATTCCCATGACATGTGCATCAGTAGGTCTTTCTTTTTCTTTTATTACTTCATATACCTCAGTTGGTGGTTTAGTTTATGTAGATGCTATGGTTTATTTATCAGTTGACCTGTTGGTGGACACATGGACTGTTCTCAGTTTGGGGCTGTTATGAGTAAAGTTACTATGAATATCCTTAATCTTTCTGTAGACATATGTTTTCAGTTCCTAGGCATATGTTTGTTTAAGAAGAAAGTGCCCAATATTTTTCCAAAGTGGCTGTAGCATTTTGAAATGTCACCAAAAATGTAAGAACGTTGTGGTTGACTCACATCCTTGCCAACATTTGGTGCTGTCAGTGGTTTCATTTCAGCTGGTCTGTAATTTGTGAGATTCTTTGCTGTGGTGTTAATTTGCATTCCCTGGTGATGATGAATGTTGAGCAATATTGAATGCACTTGCTGTCCATTTGCATAAATCCCTTAAAATCTTCTGATCATTTTTAATTAGGTTGTTTGTCTTTTTATCATTGAGTTTTAGGTATTCTTTAGATAGCCTTAATAAAAGTACTTAAAAATACACAATTTGAAAATATTTTCTCACAATCTATAAACTTGCTGATTCATTTTTTTAAAATAATGTATGTTAATTAGAATATTTAAATTTGGTGAAGTAAAAGAATCTGTTCTTATTCTTATGTGATTATTCATTTCAGTTATATTAAGAAAAATTTAACTACTACCATGACATAAAGATATTATTTTATCTTATCTTCTAGTCTTTATAGTTTTAACTTTTATAAAACTCATCTCAAATTAATGTTTGTGTCTATTGTGATGTAGAGATTATAGGTAAAGTTCATTTTCCCCTTAAAGATCTTATTTTCCATTGCCATTTTTTCAAAACAGAAAGAAAAATAACCTTTACTTACACATTTTATTACTTTTATTCTTTTCTTGACAATTAATTTACTATGTTAGGGAGTCTTTAGTTTATTACAATAGCCAATCTTTTTATTGCACAAGTATCACACTGTCTTGAGCAATGCAGCTTTATAATAAGCTTTGAAATCAAGATAGTGTAAGTTGGCTTCTTTTTTGCACAACCTTAAAACACTTTCTAGATCTTTTCCATTTGTTCACAAAGTGTCAAGTCAACTTATCAAATTCTACAAGATTAGCCTGTGAGATTATTGTAGTGAATACACTGGATTTAGAAAGAAATTTGGTGAGAAGTGACATTTTTAGATTCAACCCGGAACAAAATAAATTTTAATTTTTACTATGGATTTAGGACCATTCAGATATTTTCCTTCATCCTGAGTCAATCTTAATATATTTCACATTTAATATAATTTATCAATTCCATCAATAATACAAAGTATTTTTAAATAAAAACGTTCACAAAAATGTGTGTCTTTTGAAAATCTGTAGGATCTGTAGTGATGTTCTTGAATTCAAGAAAATGAAATGTTGCTTCAGTCCCAGAGAGAGTGGGCTTGGAGAATCAAGAGAAGTAGGAAGGGGCGGTGGTCTCTACCCTGCAGGGTAGGGATTCCCAGGTGGTTCCTGTCCTCAGGCATCTTGGAAAGCTCTGAGCCTGGGGATAAGGAAACACAAGGGAAGCAGGTCAGCATAAATACATGTAAAAATTCAAAACAACAGTCGAAAGAGGAGTGGAAGGGTAGTATGTGGAGTGATTTTAAAGAAGGAAATAGACACGATTGATGAGGAGGCGGCCTTTGAGCTGAATCTGGTAGAAGGCAGGATCATATTCTCTCACATGTCAGTAATTGTGATACTATTGTCTCTGATTAAATTATTTACATGTTCATAGTGCACTGGCCTTCCTTAGGTGTTGTTGGGTGCAATCAGGTCTACTATAACTCCTGGTGGCTGTGACCCAGTAGGAGCTTGCTCTGACCTGGCCCTCAAATAGATGTCTTGCTCGTGCTTATGCTAATCATCATGGCGCCTTCTGAGTCAGAACTGCTTTTACCAAGACCTATCTAATTGTCCTTTTGGTAGACCGTGCAATATTCAGTATTCTTCTTCAACACCACAACTCAAAGGCATCTGTTCTTCTTCTTATTCATTGTCTAGTTCTCAGATGCATCAGACGTGATTGAAAAGACCATAGTCTTCATATGGTGCACTATAGTCTTCAAACTGACATCATTGCTCCTTAATAATTTGGAGGAGCCCTTAAAGCAGATTCGCCCAATGCAATATGTATTCTGATCTCCTAACTGACTGTTAACCCCAACGGTGTTGATTGTGGATCCAAGTAAAAGGGTATCATTGACAATTTCAAACTTTTCTCCGTATACCTTGATGTTGATAATTGGTCCAGTGGTGAGAATTTTTGTTTTCTTGGTGTTGAGATATAATTAATATGGAAGGCTGTAAAAAAGTCTTTTACTTTTTGCAGCAAGTGCCCAAAGTCCTCCTCAAAGAAGCAAGTCCTCCTTAAGCAAGCAAGGTTATATTACCTACATAGTGCAGGTTATAGAAGAGACTTCCTCTAATCCTGATACCACATTCTTCTTCATAGAGTTTAGTTTCTCAGACGGTTTGCTCATCATACAGATTGAATATGTATGGAGAGAGAATAGAACCCTGAAGCCTACCTTTTCTGATTTTAAACTGTGTAGAGTTCCAGCCATGCTGCAATCTCAAAGGAGCATGGTTTATGTTTCCACCAGATGCTATGCAGCGCATGATGGGCAATCTCCTTCCGTGAAATTTACTGCCTCTGAACATTCACTTCAGGCTCAGCTATGGGTTAATTCTCAATATCTATGCAAACAGATGTGTGAGAAGCTCAGTATCATCTGTCGGAAGACAGCCAGAAGCCAAGTGTGAGAACAGCCACCAATTGCAAATATACAAGTTCAAGTTAAAGACAACAAAAATGAAAACAAGAGCAAGATATCACAAATATAACTTCAAATGTGTTTACTTAATTTTAGAGATTGTTTGAAGGATGGATTTGATGAAGTGACCCCTCATTACTGAAGAGCAAACAAGTTGTGGGATGATATCAAAGATATAATGCATAAAGAAAGAAAACATTAAAAGAGAGAAACAACAGAAAAGAGAAAAATGAGTGTCATAAGAGACTCTGAAACTTACTCTAGACTTTGTTGTTGCTGCTGTTATGTGCCTTCAAGGTACTTGCAACTCATAGTCTCCTATATACAATAGCCTTGAAACTTGCTCTGTCCTGTGCCAACCTTAGTGTCTCTGACACACCTACCTTTATTACTCCAGTTACTGAATCAATCCATCTCATCGAGGCTCTCCCTCTCTTCCGCTGTCCCTTCACCCTTCCAAGCATGATCTCTTCCAAGGGCTGAGCTCTCCTTACAACATGCCCAGGGTATGTCATACCAAGCCCCAGAGTCTTTGTCTTTAAGAAGCAGCCTTATTTTACCCTCTCTGGGATGAACCTGTTTGTTCTCCTGGCAGTCCATGGTATATTCAATACTCTTCTCCAGCACCACAACTCAAAGGCATCAATGCTCTATCATCCCTAGTCATTGTCCAGCTTTCTGATGCATAACAAGAAATTGTGAAAAGTATGGTCTGTGTCAGGTGCACCATGTTCTCTGGACTGACATTGTAGCTCTTCAGTACTGTGGAGAGGTCTCTGACAGCAGGCTTTCCCAGTGCAACTTGTCTTTTGATTTCCTGGCTGCTGGTACCAAGAGTGTTGATTGTGGAGCCAAGCAAACTAAAGTTATTAACAATCTCAGTCTCTTCACCATCTATCATGATGCTGCCAATTGGTCTAGTAGTGAGAATCTTTGTTTTCTTGATGTTGAACTTCAGTATAGAGAAGATAAATGAAGAAGAATAGAAGATTTCAAAAGGTGACTTGAGAAGATAATTACAATGTAAAAAGACCTGGAGTTCAAAAACCAAGAGAGACAAACACATTCAACATTCTCAGCTTAAAGGAAATGAACAAGAAATTGGAGCCTCAAGTCACACTACTGAAGGATTCTATGTGCAAAACAATGGGCAATACAGGAAGCATCAAAAGATAATGTAAGGAAAGAGAGTATCAAAAAGAATTGGTTAATATTCAATTGTTTAAGGTTACATATGATCAAGAACCCATGGTACTTAAAAAGAATGCAAGTGGCACTGAAGGAAGATATTGGTGAAAAATAAAACGATAGGAATTCACAGAATAACATGAATATGTTTCAACAGTGTGGATTAGAACACATTATGGATTACACCATGAGTAACAGAAATTTCAAAATACTTATTTGTAGTAATGTAGAACTTGTAGATAGACCTACGTGAAATCTTTCCAGCAGAAAACATATGCTTTTAAGTCAAAGAAAGTGTATGTGTGCAAAGGTGTATCCTTCACTATTCAACAAGGTGATCTCCATATTTATTCAGTCTGCACACTGAGGAAATAATCTGAGAGACTGAATTATATGAAGAATACGACACCAAGAGGGGGAGATGACTCATGAACACCCTAAGAATGTAGCTGGCACAACCAGCTTGATGAAAATGAAGAAAACTTGAAATACTTATTGATGAAACCAAAAACCTCAGCCTTTGAAATGGAGTGCATTTCAAGAAAAGAGAAAAAGAAAAAAACCCACACCAAAAATACCCAGCTTAATCTTCACAATTAAGCAATTTAATTATAAGCAGAGAAAAGATTGAAGTTGTCAAATATTTTCTTTTATTGTATACACAATCAACACCCAAGGAAACAGAAATCAAAAGAAGACGTCAAAAGATTAAAAAGGAAAGACATCTGCCGTTGTTACGTGCTGTACAGTAGACTACAGCCCTTTATGAACGATGGATCTGAACCTTAACTGTCGTGTGTCGTCCCCAGCGTCTCTGACATGCTAGAGGTCATTAGAGTCACTGTGTCAGTCCATCTCCTTCAAAGTCTGGTTTGTTTGTTTTGTTTTGTTTTTTTTCTTAATGCAGATTTTAATGAACGTTTGTAGAGAACTTGGATTTCCATTCATTCATTACTGCACTTTTCCCTCTCTGCCTCCCCCTCCCCCCCCCAGTTCACTTTTCTCTTTGGAAAAAAAAACCCACAACAATTCTTTCCTTGTTATACAGTTGCACCCTCCCCCCCATCCCCCTGCCCAGTCTGCTTTACTATGCAGCTCTTATTCTGGACTCTTGTCATACCAATAATACCTAATCATATATTCCTTTTATATAGTTCTCTCCCTCGTCTGTTTCAATGCTAAGTACATTATATAGCCTTTCTTCTTAAAGTTCACCTTTTTCGCCTTTCCAAGCATGATGTCCTTTTCTAAGGACTGGTCCCTCCTAATAACATTAAAAAAAAAATATGTGAACCGAGGTTCACTATCTTTGCTTCTAAGAGGCATCCTGGTTGCACTTTCCCCAAGACATATTTGTTTATTCTTTTTTTCCCCCCTACTAGTTTAGTTACAAAACTCAAATACAAATTTGAACAAATTCTTTCAATTTCCCTCACCCCCCCCATCAAATTGTATAACTCAATGATTAATCCCCTCTTCCCCCTGCACATCCACATCCCTCTGCTTCAGCCTCTCCCACCCCTCCTGGATCCTTATACTCATTCTACAATAATGGTTTTATACAATATTTTTCCTTGTGGGACTGAGTTAGTTCACTCAGCATAATGCTCTCCAGTCCTTTCCAAGTTAGGTAATAATTTACAAAGTTATTGCTGCTGCGTGCTGCATAGTATTCCACTGTGTGAATGTACCATAATTTCTCAATCCATTTGTTTGTGGTTGGACGTTTGAGCTGTTTCCATGTCCTTGCAATGATGAATAATGCTGCTATGAACATTGGTGTACAAACCTCAGTTTGTGCCTCCGTTCTCATATTCTCAGGGTATATTCCAAATAGTGGAATAGTTGGGTCATATGAAATTTCTACGTTTAGCTTTTTGAGGAAGTCCCAAATTGCCTTCAAGAGTGGTTGCACCATTTTACAATCCCATCAACCATGTATAAGAGTTCCTTTCTCGCCACGTCCTCTCCAACATCTATTATTTGCTGCCCTGTTAAACTCTGCCACTCTTACTGGAGCGACCTGGTACCTCATTGTGGTTTTGATTTATTTGCATCTCTCTTATTGCCAGTGATTTGGAGCATTTCTTCATGTGTCTCTTTGCCACTCAAATATCTTCCTCTGCAAAAAGTCTTTCCATGTCTTTTGCCCATTTTGTAGTTGGGTTATCAGTCTTTTTCTTGTGGAGGCCCAGGAGTATTCTGTAAACTTCTGTTATAAGACTCTTATAGGAGATGATATTACCAAATGCTTGTTCCCAGTCTGTAGGCTTTCCTTTCACCCTGTTGGAAAAAAAAAATTTATGTACATATAGATTTAATCTTCAGAAGGTCTCATGCATCAATTTTATCCTCTTTAGAGTGTGCATTTCTGTTTGTATTTGTTAGTCTCTTTATTCCTTGGACTAGCGCATCTAAGCTTGATCCCAGTCTGTCCCTTTTGAACGTTATAGTTTGGGGGATTCTAATCCCAGGTCTCTGATCCACCTTGAGTTGATTTTTGTGTATGGTGTGAGATGTGGGTCCTGTTTCAGCTTTCTGCAGGTGGAAGTCCAGTTTTGCCAGCACTGTTTGTTGAAGAGGTTATCATTTCCCCATCCACTGGATATTCAGTATACTTCTCCAATACCACTCTCTAAGGCATTCTCTATTCTTTTGTCATTCTTGTCACTGTCCAACTTCAGATGCATAACATGCAATTGTGAAGATCCTGGCTGGAATCAGAAATGAACCCTCATCTTTAAGCTGCTATTATTGTCCTTAATGCCTGAGAGAGGTCCTTCTCAGCAGTTTACCCTTTTCAATACATCTATTGACTTCTTTCCTGCTAGTGACAAGGATGTTGATTGTGAGCCCAGGTAACATGAAATCATTGACAATGTCAGTTTTTTATCTGTTTATCAAGAATAAATAAATATCCATTTATCTATTAGCCTGGTGGTGAGGAATTTTGTCTTCTTGATGTTGAGATGTAGTCTATATTGAAGATTTATATCTTTGATCTTCCGCAGCAAGCATTTCAAGTTTTCTTTGCTTTTGACAAGCAAGACTGTGTCATCTGCACATCACAAGTTATTAATGAGTCTTCCTCTGATCCTGTTGCCACATTGCTCATCAGAAAGTCCAACCCTCAATCATTTTCTCAGCATCCAAATTGAATAGTTTTGGAGAAAATGTAGAGTCCTGATGCACAATTTTCTTGATTTTAAATCATGCAGGGTCCCCTTGTTCTGTTGAGACAATAACTTCTTGGCATTGGACAAATCTGAAGCAAAAGACATCTTGGATGTATTCAAAAGCAGTTAAAACAGCTTGAGGACGATAGTATACTTTCCTCCAAGCCATGGTATTTTCAGTTTTCTGATTTGGATGCAAAATCTTAGCAAAGTAGTGGGAAGATCACAGAATAATTCACGCATTTGAATTACAATATTGGAAAAGAATATTGGATACACTGTGTACAGCCAGAAGAACAAACACATCTTTTTTGGAAGAAGTGCAACCAGAAACCTCTTAAAAGTGAGCACGGCAAATGTTTGCCTCATATACTTTGAGCGTACTACCAGAAAGGGCCAAGAAGAACAGCAAACTGAATAAAATAAACAGATACTGAAAAAAGAAGACCTCTAGTGAAATGGACTGACCCAGTGGATACAACAAGGATATCAAACAGCAACTGTGGTGTGGATGGCGCAGGACTTGGAAGTGTTTCATTATGCTGTACACCGGGACGTTGTGAATTAGAACCAACTCAACACCTAACAGCAGCAACAGCACACCCACCTATCAGAGTGACTGAAATAAAAGCAGCATTAACTTGAAATATGGACAGGGATGCAGAGATACCAGATCACCCAACAGAGGCACTTCAACAAACATTGTGGCAAGTAATATAAAAATAAATTAGACTTGCAAAGACTACAGCCATCAGCTGTGTCCTTGGATATATATGGCTTAGAGAACCACTTCCTGGAGTAGCTTGAACTTTTATCAAAGAATATTTCCTGATTTTGAGGTTGAAGGAATTGAAACAGATGCATGACTCAGCCTTGCTCTGAAGCAGTGACGACTCTGTGCCGTCACTTTTCTCTTGTTCAGAGAAGGTGATCTTTGTGAATGTCTTACTCCAGTCAGCGTATAGCTTGTTAGGAGGTGAACAGCAGATACTGGCATCCTTTCTCTATAGAACTTTGGATAGGTCCTTGGCAGCAGATTTCTCCAGCCCAACAAGTCTTTTGATTTCTTTGCTGCTGCTTCCATGGATATTGATTTCATCTGGATGAGGAGGGGTCATAACTTGGGATTCACAGTGGAAGACCCTTTTCTCTACCTGCACTGTTGTTTGACTCCATCAGGTCAAGGATACTTATAGTGACCTTAGGAACAACAGATCTGAACCTTGTCCAATTCTGTGCCATCCTCATCATTTCTTACATATTACAGCCTATTGTTGCAATCACTGTGTCACGACATCTCACTGAGGGTTTCCTCTCTTCAGCATACCCTCCACCTTTCAAAGTGTGATGTCCTTTTCCAAGGAATAGCTACTCCTATTAACATGTACAGAGTATGTGAGATACACAGTTTGTTGTACTGGGAAATGAGTCTTAAGATGGTTTAGTCTAAAACAAAACAAAACAAAAAAACCAAACAAACAAACAAAAAAGATGGTCTAGTCTAAGGAGCTGTGCTACTAATCCAAAGGCATAGGGTTTGAATCTACCAGCTGTTCAATGGGAGAAAGACGGGATATCTTCTCTGAAGCATGTTCTTGCCTCTGAAAATATGCTGGTGGGTCAGCCAGGTTCTGTTCCAACTTGAAGGTATGTAACAACAAACAACAAGTACTTTACAGTTTAGGTGTCTGCATGATTGCTTGTTTATTGCTTGCTCATAGTAGTATAGCACTCGTCTGTCAATTTGCTGTACTAGGGTAACTTCTGGGTTGCTGTGATGCTGGAAGCTATGCTACCAGTGTGTCAAAAGCCAGAAGGATTACTCCCGGTGGACAGATTTCTGCAGAGCTCCCAGATTAAGACATAGTAAGAAGTAGGATTGTCCATCCACTTCTGTCTGGACTCCCACTCTTCTCAATGTAAGCCACAAATTGCTATGATTCACACAGTCAAATGCCTTTGCGTAGTCAGAAAAGCACAAAGAGACATTATTTCTAATATTCCTTACTTTCAGCCAAGATCCATATGACACGATAAAGTATTATAATGGAACGTTCAGAGAGCTAGAATTGGAGAATAAAAAGGGAAGAATTCACTCTGCATTTCTCAAGCTAAAAGAACGGAAAAATAAATTTAAGCCTCATTTCTCAATATTGAAAGATGTTATGGGCAATGTATTGAATGACCCAGAAAGCATCAAAAGAAGATGGAGGGAATATACAGAGTCACTGTATCAGAGAGAATTGATTGACACTGAAAACTTTCAAGAAGTACCTTATGAACAGGAGCCAATGGTAATGAAGGAGGAAGTAGAAGGCAAAAAATTATGCCCCAAGATTCCCCAAGATGGGATACCAATTGACTTGTTTCAATTAGCATGCAGCCTTGGTTGTACTCACCAGTCTATGCCAGGAAATTTAAAGGGCAGCTGTCTGGCCAATGGATTGGATAAGGTGCATATTTGTTCCCATTCCAACTGAATGTGGACTCTATTGAACAGTATCATTGATATCACTGCTTGGGTAGTAAACATAATGACATGTTTTATGCGTTGCTGTTTTTGATATGCGTGTGGAGTTGAGTATGACTCATGACCCTATGAGCAGTAGATCTCAGCCCTGTCCTATCCTGCACCATCCTCATCCTCTCTGACGTACTTTCTAGACAGAAGGTAGGCTACAGGAAGTCGTTCTGTGTTGTTCTGTGCACACTAGTCTATTCCAACTCACCGCAACCATGGGACAAGGTACAACTGTCTCACAGAGTTTCCTAAGCTGTGATCTTGGTTTTGACCTGCTCTGTCATCGCAATACAAACTCACTCGAGTTTCTTCATGGGGTGGGATGAGGGACGGTGAGGGAAAGGAAGCAGAGAGGCCGCCTGAGCCAAGAAGAAACAGCTGGCCACACTTAGAATCTTAAAATGCCTAGTGCCATCTCAAGTGGCGAAGGATCAGGGCATTTGTGGTGAAGTTAGTGGTAACTGATCCAGAAGGACTGATGTCGCTTTGAAGACTAAGGTATGCTGGATGCAAGCTGTGGAGTTCTTAACCACCTCGTATGCCTACAAAGCTGGTCAGTGAGTAATGAAAACGGAAGCAGAAGTGATGCCTTTGGGTTCTTTTTATTGGGGAAGAACAATGAGTATTTCAATGACGACCAGGAGAACAAACCCATTTGTCTTGAAAGGGGTACAGAGAGACAGCCAGAATGCCGCTTGGAAGCAAGGCTGGAGAGTCTTTGTCTCATGCACTTTGTGTTGCTATCAGGACAAACTAGTCCTTGGGAAAGCGCTCTTGATCGAGTACATAGACATCAGAAAAGAGGAGGACCTTCAGTGAAACAGATCGACGCAGTGACTGTTAACAGTGAGCTCAAACATAGCAACAGTTGTGAGATGGTGTGAGGCAAAGCAGTGTTTTCTCCTGGTTTGCGCAGCGCTCATATGAGTCACAAATGACTTGCTGGCACTTAACTCCGGCAATGCTGGACGTCTGCATCTGAAGTATGGAGGCGGCCTTGGCTAGGCAGTGACTAAACCCCTCCTCCTCGGAGGTCCAGGAATCAGGAGTCAGCTGTAAATCAGGGCGGAGCCACGGAGTCAGTGATGCTGGTAGACGGCCTGCTGACGAGTGTCTACTTGAGAGCAGGACCCTACTTCCTTTTCAATCTCTTCTATTAACAAATGTGGCACCAAGTTCGGTTGAATTTTGTTTGAGAATTGATGGCTTTGGCAGTCCATCACCACCTGAATCATTCATTTTCTTGAAGCCTCACCTCACAGAAAGAAGTGAGTCCTGATACTGCTCTGGAAAACACTCTGTCCAGGATTTATCAACACCATGGACTGTATCTGGGGACTGAGGGAACCAAAGACCCTGCATTTACAGTTTTGTAAGCTAGATCTTGAAGGCTCGCAAAGGTAAGGGGATGAAAATCCCGAGAGTTTGATACGACTATGAGCTGCAGACAGGAAATACCTAAAAAAATAATAATAATTCTCAGTAGCATGTATATCTTTAGCATTTCATCAACTTTACAGGGCTTTCATGTGCTTATTGGTCTTCACACAACCTCTTTGAGATGGGAAGAGAATCTGTCCTCACCTCCACTTCCTAGAGCTGTTCAGCCCACACATCTTTAGGCTAAGAAACAGCTAAACTGAGCAAACTGCTTGTCTCTGAGATGCAAACCTTTGATTTGATGTTTCTGGCCCCTCTTCTGTGTCAGTGGGGCCAGGCACATCATGGATGATTAATACATTTTTGCTAAACCTGTTTTGTCATAAAAGTACCTTGTAAATATGCTAATGTTAATTCCCACCGAACTATTTACTTCATAATAGTAGCCAAGGTGGCGAGTTTCGTGTGTGTCAGCTTGACTAGATTATGGTGCCCAGAGGTTTGGCCAAACGCTGAACTATTTTGTATTCCACCATTGAATTTAATGCAAACAGGTGTCACGGTGTTCTGTAGTGTTAGATAATCAATAGTTTAGTTGGGAAGAGAGTCTGTAGGGTGCAGTCTG
Source organism: Elephantulus edwardii (assembly GCF_000299155.1). Taxonomy (NCBI): domain Eukaryota; kingdom Metazoa; phylum Chordata; class Mammalia; order Macroscelidea; family Macroscelididae; genus Elephantulus; species Elephantulus edwardii. The sequence continues at coordinate 4,372,403 of NW_006399814.1, read as the reverse complement.
CTTCAGACAGTAGTTAACAGGTATTTTGGCAAAGCTTGCTGTCTTCACTCTGAACCCTTTCCATCAACAGACTGAAGGATCTTGTGATGCAGTGCGATCCAGCCTGCGGCCTGACATGCAGATTTCAGAGACGTATGTACATATATAGTCAGGTATTTTGTTGAGTCAGAACCATCTCACAGTTAACCCTCCAGCAGGTTTTCAGACGCTGTCATTGCCTGGAAGGAGATTATCCACCTTTCTCTCACTGATGGATTCAAAGCCCCTAAGAGGTGCACCTTTAGGTCGTTAGTGTGATTCTCTCCCACTCGATGTCATGATTTGTTCTTATGTACTTGTTTTCATTTTCTTTAACTTCAGGTTGAATTTGTATACGAGTAGCTGATAAGTAGCTGTTCCCTAGTCAGTCGCTGGCCTGGTTTCAACTTCTGTTGTTGAGTTTCCTGAACATCACTTTGCATAATCTGATTCTGTGTGGAGTCCATCAGGTGAGGTCCAAGTGTATAGTCTCATAGATTATTTTTTTCAATAAAAATGTATTTGTAGTACATAAATTGTTCATCGTACGAAATTCTATCTTACAATCTTGGCTTCATTTCTCTTACCGACGCTGTATTTTCCAACTA
>NW_006399814.1:4369981-4371012 GCF_000299155.1 Elephantulus edwardii | reverse complement strand
GGTTGCATTTTTAGTATGTTCCAGCTTGAGGGACCTCATCTTCCAGCACCGAACCCGCCAGTGTTCTACCATCGTCCACTGGATTTCCAAAGGCCTGCTATTTCACATGGGGGTGGCCTGTCTTCCTTCTCAGCCTGTCTTAGCCTAGAATCTGTGACTAACCTGTCTACCATGAACTCTGCCTTGATAAATTATTTGAGCTGTACCTGAACAAAGCAGAAGGGAGCCTTGAATTCTCTCACACATCAATCACTGTGATACTTTTGTCTTTGATTAGGCGATTTGCATAACTTTAGTCTACTTACCTTCATCAGTTGTAAAAGTATCATGAAGTCATAAAACAGACTCTGATTTAAAATATTGGTGGCATAGCTTCCAGTGTCACAACAACACACACACGTCAGTACAGTAAGGCAAATAGAAAAGTGGTTGTTAAGTGCCGTCAAGTTGTAGACAACTCATAGCAACCCTATGAACGAAAGACCTGGACACTTGTATAACTTTTCTCATTTCTCCATGTTCATAGGGTTTTTCAGAGGCAAGCCATTTCCAAAGCGGAAGCTACTCCAGCTTCCAAGCTTGTTTTAATCGGGGAGCTCCACCAAACACTGTCCATGTGGGTAGCCAATAATGCATTTGACACATCAGTGTCACAGTGTTTAGCATCACAGCAACCATGAGTTACCTCTGTACAGCAAGTGGACAGACAAGGGCTATACCACTTAGAAGAATGTTTGACAAAAAAAAAACCCAATTTAAATAAAATGGGTTTTTAAAGAGGAGGCTAAATCACATCATCTCACTCCCCTTAGCAAAGTGAATCAACATTTCACCCTAATGCTCATACAACCCTATGTACAACAGCCCTAAACCCTGCTCTATCCTGTGCCAATCGCACTGCCTCTGACACACCCATCCCTATTACCCCAGTCACTGAATCAATCCACCTCATAGAGTGTCTTCCTCTCCTGCACTGTCCCTCCACCCTCCCAAGCATGATGTCCCTCTCCAAGGACCTCTCCATCCTTACA
>NW_006399814.1:4364169-4365995 GCF_000299155.1 Elephantulus edwardii | reverse complement strand
TGACCCCATTTACAGTAGTTTGGAACCCTGTCCTGTCCTGAGCAGTCTCACTAATTCTGACACACCAACCCCCATTGCCCGACTCACTGTGTCAATTTCATCTCATCTGAGGTTTTCCTCTCCTGCACTGTCCATCCACCCTTCCAAGCATATCCTTCTCCAAGGACAAGTCTCTCCTGGCCACATGCCCAAAGTATGTGAAATGGAGTTAAAAATCTTAGCCTCCAAGGAGAAACTTGGCTTTCCCTTCTCTAAGACAGACCTATTTGTTCCCTTGGCAGTCTTTGGTATGTTCAAGACTCTTCTCCAGCCCCATAATTCAAAGGCATCCATTCTTCTTCTGTCATCCTAAGTCATTGTCCAGCTCTCTGAAGCATACCTAGTAATTGCATGGCCCAGATTAGGTGCATCTTAGTCCTTGGACTGACATAGTTGCTTTTCAGTACTCTGTAAGTCTTAGTTGAATTGGTACATCAACTGAGATGACATCAATTCATAAACAACTTGTAATTGACCCTACAGTCGGTTTTCAGAGGCTGTAAGAGTCATGGAAGGAAATACTTCAGCCTTCTCTCAAGGAGAGGCTGATGGATTTGAACTGTGTGCCTTTGCATTGACAGCACAGTTCCTTACAATTAAGGCACCAGAGCCAAAGCTCCCTATTATGCATATATGTTATTGTTAGATACTGTTGATTTCAGTACAACTCATTACAACCCTATGAACAACACATATGAACCTTGTCCTATCTTGTACCATCCTCATAATCTCTGACACACTCAAGCCCATTGCCGTAATCACTGTGCCAACCCACCTAACAGAGGGTCTTCCTCTGTTTGGCCATTCCTCATTTTTCCAAGCATAATGCTTCTCTCCAAGGAATAACCTCTCCTAGCAACATGCCTTGACTGTGAGAGATGAGGCTTCATGATCTTTGCGTCTAGGGCGTGCTCTGGCTGACCCTTCTCCAGATCGGTTCTTTTGGCCGTCTGTGGAACTCTTTATATTCAGTGTTCTTCTCCAGCATCAGAGTTCAAAGTCATCAATTCTTCTTCTGTCATCCTTAGTCATTATCCAGCTCTCAAATGCACAACAAGTGACAGAAAAGACCATGGCATGAGTAAGGCATAGTCCTCAAAGTCATCAATTCTTCTTCTGTCATCCTTAGTCATTATCCAGCTCTCAAATGCACAACAAGTGACAGAAAAGACCATGGCATGAGTAAGGCATAGTCCTCAAGCTGGCATCATGGCTCCTCAATGATTAGAGGTCATTAACTGTAGTTTATTCCAGTGCAATACGTCTCCTGATTTCCTGACTGCTAGTACCAAGCACATTGATTGTGGATCCACGTAAATGGTCCAGTAGTGAGGATTTTGTTTTCTTGATGTTGAGATGTAATCCATATTGAAATCTGCAATATTTAATCTTGTGCAGCAAGCACTTCATGTTCTCCTCACTTTCAGCATGCAAACTGTGTCATCTGTACAGCAAAGGTTATTGACGAGTCTTCCTCTAATCCTGACGCCACATTCTTCTTCATAGAGTCCAGCTTCTTGAATAAAACGCTCTGCATACAGATTTAAGAGGTATGGAGAAAGGACACAACCCTGACATACACCTTTCCTCATAAACCATGCGGTGTTATCATGCTCTGTTCACACAATATCCTCTGTCCAGGTATAAGTTTCATTATTGTTGTGTACAAGTCTCTTGCTTGCCTGTGATATTAATGATATTGTTTGATAATTTCCACACTCTGCTGGGTCACCTTTCTTTGGAATGGGAACAAATATCGATCTTTTCCAGTCAGTGGGCCAGCTGGC
>NW_006399814.1:4351037-4362609 GCF_000299155.1 Elephantulus edwardii | reverse complement strand
GGAGAGGGTAAAGCCAGAGTGCTCCTTGAAGTCAAGGATTCTGAAGCTTCATCTGACATACTTTGGGCATGTTGCAAGGAGGGACTAGTCCTTGGAGAGGGCCATCGTGTTGGGGAGAGTGGAGGGGCGGTGCAGGAGAGGAAGATCCTCGATGAGATGGATCGATTCTGTGATTGGGGTGGTGGGAATGAGTGTGTTGGAGACAGTGAGTTGAGCACAGGATAGAACAGTGTTTAGGGCTCTTGTACATAGGATTGCTATGAGTCGCAAGTGACTCGACAGCACATAACAACAACAACAACTGTAAAGTCAGAACTGACCCATAACTGACCCTCTGGCATGTTTTCAGAGGCAGTTTATCACACAGTAGGGGATGGTCCATCTTTAGCCCAAGGAGCAGCTGGTGGCCTTGGACTGCACGCCTTTGGGATTGCAGTGAGGTTTATACAAGTACAATTAACTGTCCTGGGATTACCACTCTTCTCAGTGTTAGCCATAACTTGTTATGATCCACACAGTCAAATACCTTTGCATAGTCAATATGCCACAAATAGACATTCTTCTGGTATCCTTTGCTTTTAGCCATGATATTCTTTGAGGCCACATGCTCTTCTAAATCCAGCTTGAACTTCTGGCAGTTCCCCAGCTAGGGAATGTACCGTTTTAGCCATTTTTTAAATGATCCTCGGCAGTGTTTTGCTTGCATGCAATATTAACAATACTGTTCAATGATTTCCCCATTGTGTTGGATCTTCTTTCTTGGGAATGGGAACAGAGATGAACCTCTTCCAGTTGTTTGGCTAGACAACTGTCCTCCAAATTTCTTAGCGTAGACTGATGAGAACATGCAGGGCTGCATCAGTCACTTGAAACATGTCAGTTGGTATGACATCAATTCCTGGGGCCTTATTTTTTGTCCAATGCCTCATTGCAGCGTGAACCTATTCTTTCATTACCATTAGTTCTTGATCATATGCTACTTCCTGAAATATGTCAGTGTAGGCCAAGTCATCTTGGTATAGTGACTTTATGTATTCCCTCCATTCTGTTGATGTTTCCTAGATCATTCAAGATTTTGCACATAGCATCTATAGACTTGCAAATTAAGCTTTCAGCTTGTTTTTCAGTTCTTTCAGCGTAGAAATGCTGAGTTTTTCCCTTTTCATTCATTCATTTTCCCTGTTCATTCTCCAGTTCTAGGCTTCTGCACATTTGGTTAGAGTAGTTTGCTCAGTCTTCCTGAGCTGTCTTTGGAAATCTTCTGATCTTTTATTTCAGCATCTCTTCTCTCTCTCTCTCTCTTTGTTTTCTTCTCAATGCTCTTGTGCAATTTTTTTGTCTCTTCTGACATTGATTTTTATTTTTTTCCTTCCTCTTCATCCCTCATAGTGACCATTTGCTCTCTTCATGAATGATATCCTTAATGTCATCCCACAATTCATGTGGTCTTCAATACTTCAAAACTAACTTTAAGATGATTTTTCATTTCAAGTTGGCTAGATTCAAGATCATATTTTGGTTCTAGTAGACTTCTTTTAACTTGTACTTATACATGACTTATTGATGGCCTATTCCACAGTCAATACCAGACTTGGGTTTGATTGCTTGTACTGTGCTTCTCCAACAATTCCTTGCATAGATGCAGTTAATATGATTCCTAAGCAGTCTATCTGGTGAGGTCCATGTGTAAAGTCACCACTTGCAGTTTTTTTAAAAAAGATGTTTGTGATGAATTGACCATACGAAATGTGACCATTCGATTTCTGACCCCATTTCTGTCACCAAGTCTGTACTGTCCCACAACCCTTCCTTTGTCATTATTTCCAAATTTTGCATTTTAGTCACCAATTGACATTAACACACCTTGACTGCAGGTTCGGTCCATTCTGGACTACCAAATTTAACAAAAATACTCCATTGTCTCCTCTTTCACCTTAGCATTTAGTGCGTATATTTGAGTAAAAGTACTAGTAATAAGTCTTCCCTGTATGCATGTGGATATTATCTCTCACAACGTAGTACTTCAGGATAGAATTTGAAATTTTCTTTTTATCTATAAATGCAGCACCGTTCTTATTCTACTCTTCATTCCCATATAATATACCATGTGATTGTCTGATTCAAAGTACCAAAGCTCGTCTGTCTCATTCCACAAATGCCTTGTTGTTCTTATGTGCCATTGAGTAACTTGTGACTCATAGTGACCATATGTACAACAGCCCTGAACCCTGCTCTATCCTTTGCCAATCTTATTGTCACAAACATAAATATCTTCATTACTCTAGTCACTGAATCAAGCAATTTCATCAAGGTTCTTTCTTCTTTTTCTCCCTTTCCAAGAACTGGTCTCTCCTTGCAGTATGCCCATAGTATGTTAGACGAAGCCTCAGAATTCTTGTCTCTTAGGAACAGTGTGGTTTCACCCTTTCTAGGATGAACTTGTTTGTTCTATCACTCCATGGTATATTTAATACTCTCCTCCAGCGCCACAGCTCCAAGTCACCAATTCTCTTTCTATCATCCCGAGTCATTTTCTAGCTTTCAGATGTATAGCAAGTAATTGTGAAAACCATAGCCTGTATCAGATGCACCTTAGTCTCCAGACTGACAGAGTTGTGCTTCAGTACTCTGGAGAGGTTCCAGACAGCTGACTTTCCTAATGCAATAGGTCTTTTGATTTTCTGGCTGCTGGTGCCAAGAGTGTTGATTGTGGAGCTAAATAAACTAAAGCTCTTCACAATCTCAAACTCTTCATCTATTATTATGGTGCCAATTTATCCAGGGGTGGAAATCTTTGTTTTCTTGATGTTGAGCTTCAGTTAATATCCAAGTACATGCAGTACATGAGCTTCTGCAGCAAGCACTTAAGGTCCTCCTCAGTCTCAGCAAGCAGGTTGTTTTACCTGCCTAATGCAAGTTCTTTATGAGTCTTCCTCCAATCCTGATGCCATACTTCTCCTCATAGAGTCTGCCTCCCAGATGTTCTGTTCTGCATATAGACTGAAAAGGTACGGAGTTAGCACACATCTCTGGCATGCATCCTTCCCAATTTTGAACCATGCAGTGCTTCCCTGCTTTGGAAACTGCTTCCTGGTCCAAATATAGGTTTTGGATAAGCACAATCAAATGCTCTGGGATTGCCATTCTTCTCCGAGTCAGCCACAGTGTATTGCAGCCACACAGTCAAATGGCTTTGCACAGTCAATGAACTGCAGATGGGTCTGGGAGTTAAAATCATTTTGGGGCTACACGAAGGCCGAAATTTTCACCTCGGCTCCATGCCCTGCAGATAATGCTCCCTGATGCCTTGAATGTTGAGATTCATGTGTCGCGTCTCATTTCCCACAACTTCTAGCTTTCCAACATCCATGCTCTGTACATGCCAATGTTCCAACTACTAAAGGATGTCTCTCTTCATCCTGACTGACTGTCAACCTGGGCTTTGCCTCTAAAACAGAATCTATTCCTGCTCCTGTGTTTCCCACAGAATATTAAAAGGCCTGTTATTTCAGAAGTTTATGGCCAATCTGCTTCTTAGTCTGTCTCAACTTGGGAGCTCTATTAAAACCTGCACTCCATGGGTAGCCCCTCTATCTTTTTACACCGTGTTTTGGCAGAGCTTTTAGTATCACAGTAATATGTAGGTGCAGCAAACCAACAGACAAGTGCCGCACTAATTAGAACCATTTCAAACTTGTAAGCACAGATGTCCAAGCTGCAAAGTAAATAGCAGCATGCAGATAAATTCCTCAATGCACAGTGGACAGATAAGCCTCACTGCTTGGGAGGCTCCATGTCTGAGCCCCAGGCGCCAGCCCTCAGGGCAGACTTCCTCTCTGGAGTGGTTTGGGAGTAAGGTCCTTGTCTCTGAGCTTCAGCTCTAGGGCCATAGTCCAGTGAGTTAGTGTCCCTTCTCTAATAACAAGTAAGGGACAGGAACTGTCATGGGGCAGACAGAGCTCATGTGAGGCCAGTCGTGGTATGTCAAGTTGGGATCCTGGGTGGGTGCTGAAGCCTTCCAGCTGGGACGCACAGCAGGATAATGTCTCAGGTGAGGGCAATCTCTCCTGGACACTGTATGCTGGCATTGCACGACTGGCCTGAAGGCCCAAAGTAGAGGCAGGCTCTGAAATGCTTTCTTCTGTTGCTGCTGCTTCTGGGCTCATGAGCACTGCACATGCGTTGGTGGCGACTAGAAGGTCAACACTTGGACCGAAGGGTCAATGCTTGCTTCTACCTGGCCAGATGGAAGAGGCAGGGTGTGAGCTGCTTCCTTACATTTTGGCAATCTGCTTCAACAGACCTCTTTAATGTGTAAAGGAACAGCGATGTCCCCTGTAGAATGAATGGGGACCTGACTCAAGTCGTGGCGTGTTCGATCATCTCATAGACATGGAATCATCTCATAGACATTCGTCAGGAATATTGACTACACCATAAACTGTTAAAAAAGAGACTGTGACGATGGTACAGGACTGGGTAGGGTTTGGTTCTGTTGTGCACAACTTACTGTGACTTCAAGTCATCCTGCCAGTGCCTACCAAGAACCACAGCTAGGAAAATGACAGGACTCTTTTGAAGAAGTACAGTCAGTTGCTCATGAGAAGCAAGGATGGTGAGACAGTGTTCCAAATTCTTCAGCATGTTGTCAGGAAGGCCCAGCCTCCAGCCTCTTGAGAAAGACATCAAGCTGATAACGTAGAGGGCAGGTGAAAAAGAGGCAGACCCTTCCTGAGACGACCTGAAGCCGTGTGACTGCTGCCAGGGGATTAAACGGAACAATTGTAAGGATGACACAGTACTAGCAGCCTTGTGTTGTTTTGTGCATTGTGTTATTATGAGTTGATCTGATGCAGTGATTCCCAATAACAACAGCATAGCCAGTTCACGGGTTATGTTTCTCCTAGAAACCTAGACAAAGACAGTGCCCAACTAATGTTTCTTGAAGAAGATAGGATAAATTAATATTTGTGGACAACATTTTCTCTCTTTCCTTTATTGATTTTGTTCCTGAAGACCATGCTTGACTCAGTCTAACTGATGCATGAGGTATCCATTATAGTCTTATTGCTCTTGGAGCCATATCATTGACTTGTAAATCCAAATTCCATATCTACACTTGAAACACCTGTATTCAATCAGCTTCCTTTGCAGGTGTGCCAGGTTAGGGTACCACCTAGCTCCTTGGGCTTTGGGCTTCCCTTCCCCCATGTGGGAGGGGAACTGGTGGCTCACACCCCTCAGGGGGTCCATGAGAGAAATAAGTGGTGTGGTTACAGCCCTGAAAACCCAGCGTAGGGTCATCTAGGAGCACGTTATGACTCGATGACATGGAATGAGTGATAAATCCTCTTTGGTGAGCGTTTCTTCATGTCTTATGACCATTTTCTAATTGTTGTTTCTGGGCTTTAAACAGTGTTTTGAGCGTGTCTGTAATCATGCATCCTCACTTGAACCACTTTGAAGTTGTTTTCAGGAAGGTCAAAACATTTGTGCCCCGGAAGCACCCATTACTATCCACTTTTCTGTCAATCTGAGATCTTCCTGGTTTGATGTGATGATTGATAATCTTCACTCTTATCCTATAAGGCTCTGGATTTTATCCGAACCCTGGGCTTCAGGTGGCTTTCTTTGCCACTGCACTGTCCCGGCCAAGGGCGCAGTGGAAGGCTACCTGTTATTACCGGGAGAGGTCGTGCCTTGTCACAACTCCATCCTCTTCTTCCACGGGAAGCCCGCAAGTCAGGTGGGCTCTACTTCCCCACGTGTTGTTCACTGTCCCGCCAGGCATGAGGACCTTTCGGTGCAGGATGGTTGTTAAAGTCCTGGCTCCTCACTAACCCCCGCTGGCACCTCCTTAACGGGAAGCAGAGGGTCACCACCCCGCTGGGTGAGGAGAGAAGTCCAGGCTCCACATAGGGCCTCTGCTGACACCATGGGATGATTAGGGGAGAACAAGCAACGAGATGGCTCCTTCCCAGTGGGGAGGAGAGTTCTGGCCTCCAGTCCACCCTGATGAGGGTGTTGACACATGGAGCAAACTTTCTGATCCGGCCTCATCAAAACAATGACCTGAAATCCTGGCGAGGATGAAGCCACAGGATGAAATGTCGCATCCGGCCAGGTGAGCCCCTGTGATGGGGAGTAGAAGGTGCACTTCCTGGATGAAAAGCACCATCTAACAAGGGTCACCTGAAGGGCAGCGTGCAGTGGGAAGGCAGGATGAAGGGCACAGCAGGAGGATGCTGAGAGAGAGGCTCACAACCAGAGTGACCCGTCCCACATACAGGTGGAAGGCTACCTGCTTTAATTCTACATCCCTCAGCCTGCAGTCGAGGATCCCTCACAGAATGTAAACGTAATGGTGTGAGTGTGCTCAGTGCCCAGGCAGAGCGTGGCCTGCAGAGCCCTCCTCCTGGTGTAATCTCTCTGCCTGTGGTTTTGAGACCAGCCAAAATCGGACTGCAACACAGAGCAAAGCTAGCTCCACCTCCAGTCGTCAGACCCAACCACAAGTCCTCCGCACGTGGGATGCTGACCAGTCTGCATTTGCACAGAGAGACACAAGTGTGGTGGGGGACCTTGGGGACAGGTCCTCTTGACCACCAAGGCCAGTGAGATGAGGCTGGAGATGGTCAGGACTTGTACAGAAAATCCTCACTTAATCCTTCCCTGGAGGAAAGGAGATAATGTGAGTTCCAACCCAAAGCCATCAAGTCGGTTCTGATTCACAGTGACTCCTGGCACAGGTTAGAGGGGAAGCGCTCCACCGGGTTCCCAGGCTGTCAGTTACGGGGACAGACGGCCACATCCTCCTCCCACGGCGCCGCTGATGAGTCCCATCGACAGCCTTGGATTAACAGCCACGCGCATAGTCACTCCAACACCAGAACTGCCTCCTTTCCAGAACCATCCCCGCCCTGACCGCTGCTGAGAGTCTTCCCAGTCATCGTAGCCTGTGCTGGAGCTGAGGCTGTTGGTTTCTACTGGAGGAGACGGCTCACCTTTGTCCCTCGGAGTCACTGAGGATTCAAACCATCATCCTTTCAGTAAGCAATCTGACACATCACACTTGTGCCAGCAGGGATTTTTCTAGAAAACGAGATGAATGCATTTTCCGTTTACCAGGTTTCAGCAGGAAATGTTAAGCCCGGACTGAAAATCAAAGCGTCCACTCTTGCCAGTTGGCAGCATCATGATGGATGGAGAAGAGATTGAGGTTGTTAACGAGCTTGCTCGGCTCCACAATCAACACTCTTGGCACCAGCAGTCAGGAAATCAAGACAAAGTGCACCAGGAAAATCTGCTGTCTGGGACCTCTCCAGGGTGCTGAAAAGCAACAATGTCAGTCTAGAGACTAAGGTGTGCCTAATCCAGGCCATGGTCTTCTTAGTTACTTGCTATTCTCCAGAGAGCTAGACAATGACTAAGGATGGCAGAAGAAGAATTAATGCCTTTGAGTGCTGGAGAAGAGTCTTGAACATTCCATGAACTGCCAAGAAAACAAACAGGTCTGTCTTGGAGAGAGTGAAACCAAGTGTCTCCTTGGAGGTTAGGATTTTGAAACTCCATCTCACACACATAGGGAACATGGCCAGGAGGGACTCATCCTTGGAAAAAGACATCATGCTTGGAAGGTTGGAGGGACAGGGCAGGAGAAGAAGACCTCAGATGAGATGGATTGATACAGTAACTGGGGCAATGGGGGTTGGTGTGTCTGAATTATTGAAAGTGGCTCAGGACATGGCAGGGTTCAGAGCTGTTGTACACAGGGTCACTATGGGTCACAGGTGACTCAAAGGCACATAAAATCAACCCTCGCCAAGGTTGGTAAGCTTTATCCCACACCAGCCAGGAGATAAAGTATATGTTTAGCAGAACTGGTTTTTGTTTAGAAATACATAATAAATAAAATAAAGATGGCAGAGGGGTGCTGGAGCTGTGAGCGTCTGCTGGAAACATTAGTAATTATGGCATCAGTGAATGACAGTGAGATGCAGTTTTCTCTTTATTGTAATTAACGTCGATCGCAGTGACAATCCCCAGTCCTGTGTTTATGTGACATGGTGCGTACAAGAAGTCCCAGCACTTTATAAACAGTTTACTCATCTGTGTAGCTCACTGAGCAGTGGGTGGGAGGTGGCATTCACAGAACGCCTCTGAGAACCTGGTGGGGAATGAGACTGGCTGGGAAATCAGATGGAATCATTGGTCCTCTCACACCCTCAGTGTCATCGTCTGTAAAGTGGAAGGGATGTCATCATTGAGACAGTCCCGTCCGGCTTTGATGGTCTGTGTGCGAGATGCTAATTGGATAGATCAGCCTCTTCTCTGCTTTCTTTATTAGCTGGAAGTCCAGACAGAGGGTCTGACAGGTGAATGATTTTGATAAACCAATTAAGCATCATTGCCAAGACAGTTTTCTGATCTGTAAAATGGGCCTCTGAAGGAACTTCTTAGATGTGCCGAGTCAGGAAGACAAATGCTTTAACGTGCCTGGCTCACAGCGATGCGTGTGGGTGGTGGAATCAGGTGGTTTTAAAGTTTGGCTTGCACCCAGGCTCTGCTCCTACCTGGGAGCCTATGTGAAGATGGGCTTGTCTCCTGGCTCCTCTGTTAGGACAAGGCCAGGGATGCTGGGCCTGGAGATGCTGGTCCCAGTTGCTGGCACAGCCCAGGGTTCCCTGATGTGTGACTATGTGCTGTTGGTGGGTGCCTCAGAGCCAGTCCCACTCAGAGATGAAACGTGGCAGGATTTCTCATCATCTTTGCGGGCACAGCTGCAGCATCCTTTCTTCTGAGGACCACCAGGAGCGTGGGACCACCAGGCTTTTGTGAGAGGCTGAGCACTTACCCACTGTATCACCAGGGGTCTCAGCGCTGCACCTGTTGGACCCCTCATTGTGAACGTCAGCACGGAGAAGGGTAGTGGGTTTGGTCTGACTTTAAGACCCAGCACTAGGGCACAGGACAGTGGCTATTTTCTCACAAGCATCAGCCCTTTCTGCTTTTCCTCTCCATGTCAACGAAGACATCACAGGAGAGTGTGCGACCAGGACTGCTCTGAGCTAACGCACTGGGGTCGAACCTGACTTGTGCAGCCCTGTGTGCCGTAGAGCACAAGGGAGCTCCCTCAAGTTACCTCAGCTGGAATTTTAGAGAGGAACTTGGTGGCAACTGGCTGCAAACCAAAGGGCAGAGGCTGTGACTCAGCAGTCACTCTAGCAATAAAGCTGCAGCGGCTGCTTCTACAAGTGACAACTGTGGTGACCCCGCCGCTCAGGTCCACTGTCTTATGAGATAAAGAGGAGCCACGATTGACTCACTAGAACTTTACAACAATAACAACACATCTTCACGGGGAATATCGTCAGACATATTTTTCCTTCAATGCCACTTTTTGGATGTAAACTGCCTCCATTTTGGTTTGTAGATGAGTCACTTGTTTCACCACCCACGGACCTATGCTTCAGCATTGTTGTTGTTCTACAACATTGGGCTGTTCAACTCACAGCAACCCTGTGAACGACGGCTGTGACCTTTGCCCTGTCCCGTGCCATCCGTACTATCTTCAACACTTGACCCATTGTTATGTTGCCATGTCAATCCATCCCATCGAGGATCTTCCTCTCTTATACTGATTCCTCCAAGCACAATGCCCCTTTCCAAGGACTGACCCCTTTAACAACACGCCCAGAATCTCAGATGATCAAAACTGCATAGTACTGGTACAGTGACAAACACGCAGATCAGTGGAATAGAATTAAGATCCCAGAAGTCAGCTCGTCCACCTCTGGTCAACTGATCATTGACAAGGAGACAAAATCAGCTGAGTGGGGAAATGACAGTCTCTTTAACAAATGGTGTTGGGAAAATTGGAAAATCATCTGCAGAAAACTTAAGCAAGACCCACACCTCACACCATACCCAAAACCCAACTCAAGGTGGATCAGAAACCTAGAAGTGAAACCAAAGACTATAAAATTCACCAGAGAAAAGCTACTAAGAACTCTAGAAGCCCTAACTACAGCATGAACAGTATTGCAAGCATAATTTAAAACTTAGAACCAGGAGACAATAAACTAGATTAGTAGGACTTTCTAAGAATCAAATCCCTATATACATCAAAAAACTTTTCCAACAAGGTAAGAAGAAAACCTACAGACTGGGGAAAATATTTGGCAATGACATATCTGATAAGGGACTTATAATCTAAAATTTAAAGAATACTCCAGCACTTGAAGAAGAAAAAGGTCAACAAACCAGTCACAAAATGGGCACAGGATATGAACAGACACTTTACCAAAGAAGATATTCAGATGGAGAACAAACACATTAAGTTCAGAATCCCTAGCTCTATGGGAGATGAGATATCATCTCACCCCAGCAATAATAGCAAAGTTCAACAGGGCAAGCAAACAACAAATTCTGGTGAGGTTATGGAGAGAGTGAAACCCTTATTCACTGATTGTGGCAATATAAAATGGTGCAGCCACTACGGAAGGTAGTCTGGTGCTTTCTTCAAAAGTTTGAAATATAAATACTATTTTACCTAGCAATTCCACTGTTGGGAATATACCATAAGGAAACCAGAGACATGACTCAAAGAGATGTATGCACACTGATGTTTACTGTTGCATGTGTGTCAGACTTAGTGAGACTGGCTCAGGACAGGGAAGGGTTCAGAGCTGCTATTCATAGAGTTGCTATACTTCACAAGCGACTCAATGTCACATAACAACAATAACAGGCTATGACAGGTTTGGAAGCAGGAGTGGCATCCACTAAAGAACCTGACTCTGGAAACTCTATGAACTTTGGTAAATGTTGATAGTTGTAGAGGATTTTTAGGCCTTTTGTTCACAGGGTCGTTATGAGTCTTTTTCAACTCAAATGCAATCAACAAGAACAAGAACAAAGATGGAAGCCAACAAAGTGCCCATCAACAAGTGAATAGATAGAAAAATGAGGGTACATTCACACAATGGAATATCATACAACATTAACAAACAATGAACTCATAAAACATTACACAACATGGGGAAGTCTGGAGGACTTTATGCTGAATGAAATATTTCAGTCACAAAAGGACAAATACTACATATTGCCACTGTTTTAAAATAAGATAGACCTGGGGCTGTGTTGGGGAGAGAATGGGAAGAGAGTGGACAGTTAATGAACATTATAGAATAGTAGATGAGGGGAAGAATTGTCCAAAAGGCATATATGATTAGATGTTACATGTATGATAACAATCTGGAACAAGGGGTGCCTTGTGGCTGGGCTAGGGAAGGGAGAAGGAGAAGAAAATGTGCAACAATAAAGAAAAAATAATTGTTGTTATGTGCCATCGAGTTGCTTGCGACTCATAGCAAAACTATGTACCAGAGCTCTAAATGCTGTTCTATCCTGTGCCAACCTAGCCATCTCAAACGTACTTATTCCCACCACTCTAGTCACAGAATCGATCCATCTCATCGAAGGTCTTCCTCTTCTTTGCCACCTCTCCACTCTGCCAAACATGATGTCCCTCTCCAAGGACCAGTCCCTCCTTGCAACATGCCCAAAGTAT
>NW_006399814.1:4347940-4350027 GCF_000299155.1 Elephantulus edwardii | reverse complement strand
GTGAATTTGGCTCAGAGCCTATCGGGTCTGCCAAGGAATAACCCCTGGAGGTTCCAGGCCTTCAGGGGTGGCTCATCCCCAGTCGTCAGGATTTTCACCTCCACTCTGGTCACAATAGTTTGCAGTCCCCAGTGTCCTCCTGCAAAGGGGCCTGAGGACCCCAGTGAGGATTCTGGGTTCTGGGGAACAGTATGGCGTGCATTTCCTTGGAGGAGCCAGAGAACCTCAAAACCAGCTGGAAGATGTTGCCCTTCGAACATGCAGTGTAACCTTCTCTGGCACCCCGGCACTCCCACACAAGGTTTTACATTCGTTTTAGGATTGGTAGCCATCCAGAGTTTTCAAGATGATAAGAATCACCATTACGCATGCGATGCAGTTCAGGAGATAATCTTATTATTATGAAGACTACCTGTCTTGTACACATCACACCATTACATGCATTTCTTCTGGTGTGGCTGTAACTCAGTGCAATCCATAACAACAGTTCTTTGCAGAAGTCATGAAGAACCTTCGGCCAAGAGCATCCTGGATTAGAGTGGGTCCTGAAGGGAGTGGCGGAGATCACAGATGAAAAGTCACACAGAGAAGACATCCATGTGGCGATGGAGGACAGTGCAGAGACGTATCACATGTCAAGGATGCCTGAGGGCTGGGGAGACCTCTAGAAGCCCGAGAAAAGCTGAGGTGGACTTCCCTTGGATGTGCCAGAAGAAGCCACGTGGACACCTGGGTTTTAGCCTTTGAGAAGATGTATTGCTCTCCAGGCCTTGGAGCTCCGCACTGTGTGGTGACTGGCAGGAGCAGTCCAGGAAATGAAGACACCCCGACCTTGGATCTTCCCTCCATCAGAGCCTGCACTCTGCCGTTACTGTCACCTGGCTTCTCCTTCACGGACATGGTTTTCCTGGCTCCCAGTGGACACCAGTGGCTGCTTCCTGTGAACCCCGTGGATGGACCCACGTCTGCCCCAGGCTCCAGCTCAAGGACGATCCCTCGGGTCCACCTCTGCACAGTTCTCTTACCACTGTGAGACCGCTCCCGAGAGGCAGTTAGGAACTGGTGTCAACAGCAGCAGGGCCACTGAGCCTGCTCCGTTAGCAACCTAATGTCACAGAGCTCTCCAGACTTTAGGGACACACGATCCTTGTCCACCGCACTGAGTCTCTCCTGAGGTCAGCAGAGAGCAACCTGGATGTGCGGGCATGCGGAAGCACGCGCCTTCTGCTTTCAACCAGACACCGGTGCCACAGGTGGGAACCATGGCCGGGAACCATGGTTCGGATCCCAGGCCTGGAAAGACACCTTCTTGAGCTCTCACTTCCGGTGTACCAGGAATAGCAGGGTGTCTGCTTAACTGATCCCAAAGCCCAGGGGCCAGAGCCCTTGACCGCTAAGCAAACTATTGACTATTTGCCCACTCGTCACACTGGTCCAGGGAAAAGCTGTTAGTGTTCTTGGAAACCTGTGGGACAGTCAAGAAAGCAAAGATGTGCTGCATCAGGAAAATCTGTTGACAGGGACCTATCTAATGTGCTAATGATTGAGAATGCCAGTTTAAAGCCTGAGGGGCACCTGACCCAAGTCATGGTCTTTTCAATTACCTCCTATGCATCTGAAATGAATAAATAACAGAAGAAGTGATGTACTTGTGGTGTGGTGTTGGAGTTGTTGTTGTTGTTATGTGCCATTGAGTTGCCTGCGACTTATAGCGACCCTGTGTATAATAGATTTAAACCCTGCTCCATCAGGTGCCAATTGTACTGTCTCTGACACACCTATTCCTCTTACCCCAGTCACAGAATCAATCCATCTCATTGAGGGTCTTCCTCTCCTGCGCTGTCCCTCCACACTCTCAAGCACGACGTCCCTCTCCAAGGACTGATCCCAGCTTGCAACATGTCTAAACTACGTCAGATGAAGCTTCAGAATCCTTGCCTCCAAGGAGCAGCCTGGTTTCACCCTCTCTAGGCCAAATCTGTTTGTTCTCCTAGTAGTCCATGATTGTTAGTTGTTGTTATGTGCTGTCGAGTCGTTTGCAACTCATAGCGACCCTATGCACAACAGCCCTAAACCCTGCTCTATCC
>NW_006399814.1:4330307-4346648 GCF_000299155.1 Elephantulus edwardii | reverse complement strand
TGTGGGAGGATATCAAGAATATCAGCCAGGAAGAATACAAAAGGTCACTACAAAGACAGAGGAGGAAGAAAAGACTAAAATGGATGTCAGAGGAGAGTCTTACACTAGAGCATAGGGCTGAAATCAAGATATTAAGGAGCTGAACAGAAGATTTCAAAGGGTAGCGTGGAAAGACAAAGTAAAGTATTATAATGAAATTTGCAAAGAGCTGGAGTCAGAAAATCAAAGGGGTCGAATTCACTCAGCATCTCTTAAACTCAAGGGACTGAAGAACAAATTCAAGCCTCGAGTTGCAATACTTAGGTATTAGAATAGCATACCAAATATCCCATGGGCTGCAAAGAACAAACAAACCTGTCTTGGAGGAAATGTAAGCAAGGCAGTCTTTGGAGGAAGCATGGTGACATTTCCTCACATACTTTAGGCTTGTTGTCAGGAGGAGATAGTCTTTGGAAAAAGACATCAAGCTCAGAAAGATGGAGGGTCAGAAAAGGTAGGAAGACCTTTATCAAGATGGGTTGACACAGTGACTGTAACAATGGGCTCAGGTATATCAGAGATGGAGAGGGTGGGGCAGGGGAGGGCTGGGGTTCAGATCTGTTCAGAAAGTTGCTGTGAGTCATTGCAGATTCAATGACACCTAACTATAACTCTAAAACTATAACAACTATAACTATAAAACTGTAACAACAGGAGGGATTGATACAAGTCAGAATCAATTGGCTGGCCGTGGACTTTCTGGAGTACTCTCAACAGAGGTCTTTATGGAAACATCTCATTTTCATACATATGCAAAATGCACAACTTTCAGGGCGCTTCTCAATATTTAGGTTAGGGACATGCTTGTGAGAAAGATTTCAAATGTTAGAAAACATGGAAAAAGAGAGAGTGAGAGAAAGGTATAATGTTCAGAAAATGCAATATTTAAAAGACAGTTTGTCCTCAGTCAGACAATCTGACATTTTACAGCCACCTTCGATTTTTCTAAAAGGAAAAAGAAAGGTCTATGCCTGCCTAGAGAGAAAAATGCATTACATGGTGAGAGTTTTGCCCAAAGAAAGTAACATTTTCATTTTCTCTTTTTGAGAAGTTGAATGGCAAGGGAAAAGCATGTCTGTCCTTCAGCACACGTGTGCGCCTAGGAGGAAGCCAAGCTGGTGTGGGCTGAGGGGCTCCATGCTGAATGTTCCTGGGACCCTGCAGGCTGCACCCTTCTCGGGGGCTCCGCTTCAGGGAACCTGTGCTGGTGTGGGGTATAGGGCTGTCTCCAAGCCTTGTCCTGAGTGCTGAAAACCTCCGAGGGCAGTACCTGTGCAGGGGTGGGTGCCTTCTCTGCTTCCGTTTCTCGTTCTCTGTGCCTTCCAGCCCCACTATCTCTCTGTCTCCCTAGATCAATCTGTCTCTATCTGTGCATGTTGCTGTCTCTGTCTCTCCCTCCATCTCCCTCTCAGTCCATCTCATCCCTTCTCTGTTTCTCTCTTCCTTTGTTTCTATATGTCTTTATCTCTGTTTTTGTATCTCTCGATCTGCTCTCTTTTCTAGTCTTTCTGTCTCTGTCTCTTTCTCTCTGCCCTTGTCTTTGTCTGTCATTCTCTCCATATGTCTCCCTATCTCACTGGCTTCCTCTGTTTCAGTCTTCCTCTTTCTCCTCGCTCTTTCTCTTTCCCCCTCTGTCTCTTCATCTCTCTATCTCTGTCTGTCTGTCTGTCTGTCTCTCTGTCTGTCTTTCTCTGCTCCTCTGTATCTTTCTCTCTTTCTCTTTCTGTCCCTGTCTCATGCTAGGTCTCCTCTCTCTCCCTCTCCATCTCACTGCATCTCTCTGTGTCTCTACTGGAGTCTCTGCTTTTGTCTCCCTGTCTTTTCACCTCTCTGGCTTGCTTCTTCTCTACATCTTATTGTCTCTCCCCTTCCATCTCTCTCTCTCTCTCTCTCTCTCCTATCTTTGTCTTCAAGGCAGCACATGGAGGGCATTCAGAGGGTGCTTGAGGCAGGATGGATGGGAATAGAGAGACCCATCCCTAAGTCCAGGCCACCCATGGAGAACTTCCCAGGAACTGGATGGCCACCCAGGATGGACTGTCCAGCTAAAAGAACCCTGGCATGCAATTTCTCTGAATGGACAGGCTATGGGTGTGATGAGGTTGAGGGTATCATGGTGGCAGAGAGTGGTCTGATCAGGCCCTGGGGACACACGAGGATGCAAGGACACATCTTCAAAGAACTTTTTCTGAATCCGGAGCAGAGGTGGTTCAGGACTCTGATGTAGACATGCAAAGTCCCAGAAATAACACACTGCAGAATCCTTATAAACGTGAAATCTGCAGGCAGGCATCTTCGTACTTTTTCAATGTTTTCATCAAAGTCCTGAAGATTAAGGCTACTTAGGTGTGGTCATAGGCCTACTTGTGCGGTTTGTTGTTGCCGTTTGCTCCTGCTCGGTTTACCTTGTTAATAACATCTATAGAGGTGAGGGAACAGCCCCACAGGCTCCTCCTGCAAAGATGTGGAGTGTTGGAGTTCCTGTGGAGAATTAACTTGAGTCACAATCAGCTCAATGGCAGTGGGTTAGGAATAGCTCTTAGCACACAAACTCGTGGTATAATTGGCTTCCTACTGCAAGGCACTTAAGGCTGCTGCATCCAAGAGTTGTTGCTTGCCATGGTCTTTGGGTTTTGAAGAGCATTTGGGAAGCTTTATAATGATTCTCCTGTGCATCAGAAGTAGAAATGTGCCCTGCTTGTCACCACCTGGGATTCCAAAAAAGCAGAGAAGGTGAGAATGTGGAGTTCAAAATGGACAAGTTTAAATTTTGAATAATGGGCTGGGGCTGCTCCCCATAGTGCTCTTATCTGAGCAAAGTGAGGAATCACACCCAAAGGCCGATCGGACTCCTTGGGTAAAGCAGAAGATAAATGATCCCCAAAAGATGAGGGGATCAAGTCCACTGTGAGATATTGCAAAAGGAAGGCTTGGTGGTCAACTTCTGAAGAATCGGTCATCGAGAACCCTGTGGATCACAGCTCTTCTCAGAAGCATGTGGGGTCGCCGGGAGCCAGAGCCGACTCCGTGGGGACTGGACTGTTATTAGGTGCTGTTGAGTCAAATACAACTCATAGTGACCCTCTGAACGGTCAGCCTGAATGCTACCCGATCCTGTCAGATGACGTATAAATATTTCCTTAAACGTCATAGTTGGTCAAAAAGAAAGAGACTGTGTTATTGCTGTCACACTGAGAAGGGCCATGAGCTAGCTGAGTGTCTGAGCCCAAGGTGATGGAATAAAGTCAATCTTGAACAATCATGTCTGGCCCTGCAGTGCCCTGGCCTTGGACGGATACCAGGCCTGTGCTAGGAGCAGCACCCCTCAAGTTCTCACAGTTCTCCCCACTTGGTCCTGGGGGCTTTCCAGAGAAGAAGGTGCCAGGAGCCCACTCGAGTCTGCCAAGGCTCAGAGAAAGGACCAGATAGAGGAAGTGTTCCCCCTTAATGTCCACAAACCTGGGCGAGCAGGCAAGGTGAAGAGGCTGATGATGCGTGTGTGGTAAGGGCATCAGTGAAACACCACAGGGTAAAGGGAGCACTTGTAAGATATTGGACAGTAAAGTCAGCAGAGGACGTATGAAAAGCTGGCGGACTTATCTGGATCCCAAACGCTCCCTCCAGGCATTAGACAGAAGCATTATGAAAGGACAGGAAGGGTCGAAGGAGCACCGTCCTGTGAGCATGTACCCCAGCCCAGGTGTCGATGGCCTATGTCCCCTAAAAACACATGTCAGCATCCCTGTACTGTGCTCATGACTGTGACCTTGTTTGGAAACAGGGTCATTGCAGGTGTCTTTGTTTTGGCCGACATGAGGTCATGCTACAACACAGCAGATACTGATCTAGTATGACCAGTGTCTGTCTTCATAAGAAGAAAACACACACACACACACACACACACACAGACACACACACAGTCACACAGGAGAAAGGGCACGTGATGTTGGAGATTAAGATAGGAGTGCTGCAACCACACACCAAAGGACACCGAGGTCAGCAGGCCCCTCAGATGCCAGAGAAAAGCTGATGTTCTTCAGAGTCCGTGCAAACAAACAGCCGTGTAGGCTCTGCCTTCAGATTCTCAGGCCCCACACCTGGGAGAGGATAGTTTCTGTTGTCTGTGGCCCTTTGCTAAAGCCGTCTGGTACAGGAATCATGGTCATCCTCTGGACTTCAGCTTTCCCTACAGGAAGCAGGAAGGATAAATGAGTCAACCCAGTTCCTACGTGGCTGCTGTTGGGGGACGTTGGGTCAGCTCCCACTCACAGAGACCTTGTGAACACCAGACCCTCATTCTGCTCTGTCCTGCACCGTCTTCACAATCTCGGTCACGCCAAGCCCATCCGGGTAGTCACTGTGCCCATCCATTGCCTTCAGGTTCTCCTCCCTTTCGCTGTCCTTCCACCTTTCCAGGGTTATCCTTTCTACATGGACTACTCCTGGTTCCTCCTGAAAATATTTAACAAGTAAATGAGATAAAATTCCACTATCCTTGCCTCTAAGGAACACTCTGGTTGTACCTCCTTCAAGACAGATCTCTGTTCTTTAAGCAGTCCCTGTTAGAACGGAGTGCCTTGCCCAACACCCAACCGAAAGGATTAAATTCTTCTTCAGTCTTCTTCATTCAGTGTAAAACTTGCAGATGTGTTATTGTTATTGTTGTTATGTGCCATCAAGTCACCTATGACCCATAGGGACC
Source organism: Elephantulus edwardii (assembly GCF_000299155.1). Taxonomy (NCBI): domain Eukaryota; kingdom Metazoa; phylum Chordata; class Mammalia; order Macroscelidea; family Macroscelididae; genus Elephantulus; species Elephantulus edwardii. Next base: position 4,341,907 of record NW_006399814.1, on the reverse strand, counting down.
AGCAGCTCTAAACCCTGCCCTGAGCCAGTCTCACTGATTCCGACACATCTACCCCCATTGCCCAGTCACTGTATCCATCCATCTCATTCAGGGTCTTCCTTTCCTGGGCTGTCCCTCCACCGTTCCGAGCATGATGTTCTTCTCCAAGGTTTGGTCCCTCTTAGCCATGTGCCTAAAGTATGTAAGATGGAGCTTCAAAATCCTAGCTTCCAAGAAAAATTCTATTTCACCTCTCCAAGATATACCTATTTGTTAACTTGGCAGTCCAAGGTACGTTCAAGACTCTTCTCCAGCACCACAACTAAAAGGCATTGATTCTTCTTTTGTCATCGTTAATCATTGTTCAGCTCTTTGTAATGCATAGAGAATAACTGTGAAGACCTAGTCTGGATCAGGCACACCGTAGTTTCTAGACTGACAGTGTTGCTATTCATTACTCTGGAGAGGTCTCTGACAGCAGATTTTCCCAATGCAATTGATCTTTTGATATTCTGACTGATGGTGTCAAGAGCATTGATTGTGGAGCCAAGCAAACTCTAATTATTAACAGCCTCAATCTTTTATTATTTATTTTATTATTATTATTATTCAGATGCATAATACACAACTGAAAATACCATGGCTTGTGTAAAGTACACCTTAGTCTTTAGAATGGCGTCATTGGCCTTGATCACTTTGGCAAAGTCCTTCATGGCAGATTTCCCCAATTTACTATGATGAGTTACATTGGGAAAGTCTGCTGTCAAGGGCCTCTCCAGGGTACTGAAGAGCAACAATGTCAGTCTGAAGACTAAGGTGTGTCTGAGCCAAGCCACAGTCTTCATAATTACTTGCTATGCATCAGAAAGCTGGACAATTACTACAGATGATAGGAAGAGAATTGATGCTTTTGAGCTGTGGTGCTGGAGAAGAATATTGACTATATCATGGACCACTAGGAGAATAAACAGGTTCATCCTGGAGAGGGTGAAACCAGGCTGTTCCTTGGAGACAAGGTTTCTGAAGCTTCCTCTGACATATTTTTGGCATGTTGCAGGGAGGGATCAGTCCTTGGAGAGAGACATCATGTTTGGGAGGATGGAGAGACAGCACAAGAGAGAAAGACTCTCAATGAGATGGATTGATTCAGTGGCTGGTGTAATGGGGTGGGGGTGTCGGAGACGATAAAGTTGACACAGGACAGCAGGGTTCAGAGCTGTTGTACATAGGGTTGCTATGAGCTGCAAGGGACTTGACAACATATAACAACAACAACAATATGTCTTTAGATTATTTTTTTAAGGTTTGGGTGTCCTTTATTGACAATTTACACAGATTTGTTTTTTCCTACAGCTGTTCCCCTGAACACGTAGACACTGTGCCTTCTCAAAGGACAGTTCTGAATGAACAAGCAGAAACTCATGACACACCCGTCTTTGGCAGGGATGATTGGCCCCAGCAGGAAGCAATCCTTCACGCTGGAATTCCATTGAGCATTGGGGGATCGCATTGGAAGGTGCAGCGGAAGCCTTCTGTGGCCTCCCATCTCAGTCCAGGCCTCCTCCCCGACTTACCAAGTCCATCTCAGTATTTACGAGCCTGGGGGGCAGCAAGATCAAGCCCACCTGCCTCACCGGGGGCAGATCCTTCGATCCATGCCTTGTTATGCACACACCTGCTTCCGATGGCCCCACAGTTAATGACAATCAGTCTCCTGGTAAGAGCAGATTCTGTCCTCGCTGACCCTCCCTTCCAGCACGTCTTCAGCTCGTTTGCTGCAGTCACTGAACACCGGGGGCTGCCTTCTCCCTTCAGCCCCAGTGCCGTCTTTCTCAAATCTCTAGGTTGTAACTGAGGCTACAAGGTGACACAACCCAGCACCTGCTCCCAGCCAATTACAAGATGCCCTGCCTTTCTTCTGCCAATTAGTCACCACTGCTGAGTCTGCTGTGCCTGCAGGCCCCAGTCGGGAGCCCAGAGCCAGTCTGCACAGTTACTTGGCAATGTCGGTAATGGGTTTAAGAAGGACAGTTTAAAAAGTGGATGGACATGGAAAGAATGAAAGCGTTTCATTTGGTAGAGTAATTCATGATCTGAAGTGATTTTGTTTCCATCACTATCTGAGCCAATCATGAAATTTCACAGTGATTTCTGGGCTGGGGCAGAAGGAAGGCTGTGGTGAGAACTGAGCAGGTGTGTGGCCTCCCTGGGGCCGCTGCAGCAGCAATGACTGCCCGTGGGGCAGGTGGGTGATGTTCTGAGAGCCGGACAGCTGGTAGACAATGCCCTCTGCCACCTCCAGGTAGCACAGCTCAATCAGCCATTGCCTGCATTGGCCAGGGAGTTGGCGATCAGCTCCACACCCTTCGAGTCACCCTTATTGAAAATGATGGTGGCCTTCTACTGCTGCTCAGCCTTTCCCACCACCAATCTGGCCCTCTCTGCTTCCTACTGAACCACCTGTTTGGCTTCTACTGCTTTGGAAAACTCCTTCCCAAAGGTCAGATGCGTCAAAGATACATAATCGTGGCTGAGCCCAAAGGTGGCCACTCGCTCTGTGAGGTCATCGCTCACCTGTGTGGAGACCAGCTCTCTCTGGGTGATTAGTTCTCCAGCACCGACGTGAGCCACCACGGACTTGAGGATCTCTGTCGTGATGGACGGCAGCCCATGCTCATCAGAGTCCTCCCCGAGGCTGGCGTAGATTCCAGACAGCTGGCTGGCAGCAGGCCGAGAGAGGGTTCGCAGTGTCATGTTGACATTCTGGAAATCTTTGCTACAAGTAATCACTGGCACGTCACGTGGTCGGGAGCGGCAGTCAAAGAGAACTGGCTTCTGTACCTGAGGGATGAGAAAGTGAGTCCCTTCCCCAACTACAATGTCCTGGACTCCATGGAACCCGTCAAAGATGACCGCTCTGTGCCCACACCCGCCTTGTACAAGGCAGAGCCCACCACTCCTCCTGCAATCGTTAAGGCCAAGCCCGACGTGCCGACGGACGCAAATACCATGGCAGCCACATCTTCTGCTGGGTTTTGCTTGTGAGCCCGCTGACACCTGGTTCCACTCTGACCTCCACATGAATTCCCCAACACCAGTCATTTCTTGACTGCTGGTACTAAGGACATTGACTGTGGACCCCAAAAAATGAAATCTTGATGGCGATATATGTGGTAAGCCTTTTCCTCTGCTGCTTTTGAGTGGGGGTGAACAGTCCACTTCCCTTTAAAAAAATGAAATCAAGGGCAAATTATTGTGTTACTCAGGGACCTATATCTATCTGTATCTATATCTATATCTATATCTATATCTATATCTATATCTATATCTGTCTCTCTCTCTGTCTCTATCTCTATCATCTATCTCTATATCTATCTATTTATCTATATCATATATACACACACACACACACACACACACACACTATACACACACATACATACATACATGTCTCTGTCTTTCTGTCTGCCTGCCTGTCTGCCTGCCTGCCAGTCATCCGTCTAGCAATCTCACATAGGAGATTCTGACCTGTGGTGACCAGGGCGGAGTACCGCGTGGCCCTGCACCATCCTTGCCGCCATTGCTGTCACTCGTCTCATGCAGGATCTTCCTTCTAAACTTTTGCTTAATCCACCCTGATGGCCTTCTTCAGAGACCAGAGACTAGGTTACAAAAGAACACTTGGGCTGTGCTTCTGAGACAGAGGTGTCTGTTCTGTCCCCAGTCTGTGCAGTTCCCCACCTACACCACAATGCAAAGACACTGACTTTTGTTCACTTTTCTTTTTTCATCATCCAGCTTTCACAGGTAAAGGACACACCTGAAGATGCCAATGCTTGGGTCAGGTCTGCCTTGGCCTCTAGGTGACATTTCTGTCTGTTAACGCTGTAAAGGTTTGGCAGCTGATCTACCCAATGCATCTTTTGATTTGACTGTTGAGTTGGTGAATGTTCGTTCTTGATCTAGGAAGGACAAAACCCTTCACAACTTCAGTATTTTCTCAGATTTTTCATGATGCTGTTTATCAGTCCAGTTTTGAAGATTTCGTGTTCCTTAAACTGACACATGATTCAAGTTTTCTGAGCTTCACCCGTGAATAACTGCAGCCGTCTCCACTTTTAGCAAGCAGGGCTGTGCAATTGAATAGCGTTTGCTTTTCAATTCTTGTGCCACATTCTTCATCTGGTTCAGTGTCTTGGATTATTTATTAATAAATAAGTTGAGCACATATGGTAAAAGGATGTAACCCTGATACACACTCTCCCTGACTTTATAGCTTGTCGTTTCCCCCTTTCCTGTTAAATGACTGCTTCTTGATCAAACTACGGGGTCTTTATAAACCTGTGTAAGCATAATTACGTGTCTGGGATTTCCGGTCGTTGTACCTTTATCCATAATTTGTTACGGTCCACACAATCAAATCCCTTCTCTACTCAATACAACGTCTAAACATGTAAACATCTATATGGTACTCTTTGCTTCATCCAAGGTCTGTGTGATATCAGAAATAGCATCCCTTATTCCATGACCTCTTCTGAGCCGAGTCTCAGTCTATGGCCTTCTCCTCCCCTGACAGCGTTCTGCCCATTTTCTCAGCTATTCTCTGCAAGATTCTATTTGTATGTGATAGTAATGATATTTTTTCACATATGCTCACATATTTGAACCATAGTTGGATTACTTGCCTTTCGAATGGACATAATGACCACTTTCTTTCTCAGCTGATTGACCAGGTAGATGGTAACTGTCTTTCCAATTCCTAAGACCCTCCAGTGCTCCTTCCCTCTGGAAGCATTTCTCTTCCATGGATGTCTTCAGCGAAGCTTGCTCCTGCTCCGTCAGCATCTCGGGCTCTGGACCATTTGCTGTCTCTCTGACTGGTATTCGGCACAGTGACTCAGGGTTCTCTCGGTCTTCAGCCGCTTCCTGTGCCATTCACTAGCTCACCCACAGAATTCTTCACTGTTTTAAATTAAAGCCTGATTTTTTTCCCCCTTAAGTTTTTCCTCTCTGGAAGTGCTGAGTGTGTTCTTCCCTTTCAGCTCTCTAACTCCTGCTCTGCACATTTCATTATGCTTTATTTTGTCTTCTCAGGCTGCCCTGTGAAATCTTCGGGTCAGCTTTTTTGCTTCATTTGCTCTAGCTAATTTACATTCATGAGTGAGACTGAGTCTCTTCTGACATTCGTTTTTGATGTTTCCTTTTCCTTTAGTCTTTCAATAACCATTTTCTTTCTTCATGTGCAATGTCCTTGATGTCATCACCCTACAACTGTTCTAGAGTTCAGTCATTAGGCAGGACACATCGGATCTCTTCCTGTGGCTGGCTTTAAATTCAGGCTGATATGCTCAAGGCCCTGTGCTGGCTCTTACGAATTTGTTTCCCCTTTCCTCAGCTTCGAAGTGAACTTGCACATGAGTCATTGACGGCCTGTTCCACAGTCAGCCACTGGTCTTGTTCTGACTGATGATGTTGCACTTCTCCACATCTTTGTCCAGATTCTGATGGTTTGATGTTATCCGGTAAAATTCACATGTACAGTTATCTGCATTCTTGAAAAAGGTATTTGCAATAAATGAGTCTTTGATCTTTTCTTATGTGACCTCTGACTTCTATCACCAAGGCTGTATTTTCCAACTACTGATTCTACCTGTTTGTTTACAATTTTCACATCCTGATGACCAGTAAGTACTAAGGCATCTTGAATAGGTTCAAATCTTTCATTATTCATCTTTACTATTAGTGTAGATATACACACACACACACACACACACATCTCAAAGGATCTTGGTGATGCAATGGTTAATCTCTCAGCTAGCAACATAAAAGTTGGAGGTTCAAACTCAGCAGTTGCTCTGCACGAGGAAAATACATCAGTCTGCTTCTGCAGAGATTTACAGCACGGAAACCCCATGTGACATTTGTACTCTCTCCTAGGTGGGTTCGAAAGGAGGAAGATGAATTTGATGGCAATGGATTTTGGGATGGATCTTTATGTTATTATTGTGTGCTGTTGAATTGGAAAGAACTCATAGCTTGCCCTTCAGCTGCTTTTAAGAAGCTATAAATACACAGGATGACATTTCCCACCTTTCTCCTTTGGAACAACTGGAAGATTCAAACCACCTGCCTTTGCGGGGGCTGCAGAACCTCTTATCATCAGGCCAAAAGTGCTCCCATGTGTCCATCTATCTCCGCCTAAACCTCTCTTTCTAACTATAGAGAGTAGGGTTCATTACAAGAATCAACATGTGATTGTGGGAATCAGTAAGTTCAAACTCCGTGCCCTAACATCTCTAGGTTAGGAGAGGAGAAGAGCAGAGTGGAGAGGTTCTGGAAAGATGTCTACTTCTAGTCTAGCTGTAAGGCATACCCTTGGAATCTTCTCCTTTATTCCTAAAGCCCTCGGTTCACTGGATGAGACCCACTTAAGTTATGGTGCGTGATAGTCTTTGTTAAAGCCCCAGGTTTAAGAACAAATGACTGCCCATTCAATCAATATGCTGAGCGAATCATTCAGGAACCTACACTTCAGGAAGAAGTATGTGGCGTCCAGATTGGATGAAGACCCATCAACAACCTGGGTTAGGCAGATGACACAACCTTGCTTGTGGAAAACGAAGAGAACTTGAAATACTTCCTATAGACTATCAAAGACTACAATCTTCAAAACACGGATTACATTTCAAAATCAAGAAAACAAAAATCTTCACCACTGGACCAATTAGACAACATTATGATAACTGGAGAAAAGATTGAGATTGTCAAAGATTTCATTTCACTTGTCTCCACAATCAATAAACACGATGCCAGCAATTAAGAAATTAAAAAAAAAAAGTGGTGCTTTGGGAAAACCTACTGTTAAGGACTTCTTCAAAGTTCCAAAGAGCAAGGATGCCAGTTTTAAGACTAAGGTGTGCCTGATCAAAGCCTGGTTATTTTTCAATTATTTCCTATGCACCTGAAAGATGCACCTAAATAAAGATGATTGAAGAACTGATGTCCTTGAGCCATGGTACTGGCAAAGCATACTGGACATCCCGTGGACACCAAAAGAACAAACAAGTCTTCCTTGGAGGAAGTGCAACCCGGGTGCTCCTTAGATGAAAGGATAGTGAACCTTTGTCTTGCATAGTGGACGTGTCGGGAGAGGTCAGTCCTCGGAGAGAGACACCGTGCTGGGAACTGTTACAGCAGTGGTTGTAACAATGGGCTCAGGTTCATCAGAGATGATGAAGACGGTGCGGGAGTCACTCTATCACATGCGGACACTAAGAGTTAGGATCACTTGACAGCATGTGAGAACAATAGTCACCCTAATGGCTGAGGGGCATCGTACGTTTACATTGTGGATGGATGACTTCTGCTACACTTCTTGACATGTTTCGAAGTCCAGGATGGAGTCCAAGCACAGCAAGTTTGCTTTTGTTAACAGAACCACCTTTCTCAAGCTCCCCCGACTTTATATACACTCTCTGTGGTCAACCCACCCATAAGTTGATGGTGGTGGTGGTAGGTGCCCTCAGGTTGGTGCCAACTCAGAGTGACTGTTTGTGTAACAGAACAAAACAGTCTGGCCTATCCCCACAATTGTTACTGTGTTCAAGACCCATGTTGAAACCATGACCTCAGTCTATCACATGCAAAGTCTTCCTCTTTTTCACCTTCTCTTTACCAAGAACGCTGCCTTTCTCCAGAGACTTGCCCTTCCCGATTTGTTGTTATTGTTCAGTGCTGTTGAGTCGAACACGACTCACAGCGACCCTATGAACAACAGATCTGAAACCTTTCCTGTCCTGCACCATCCTTGCATTTCCTGACACTCAGAGCCCATTGCAGCAGTCACTGTGTCAATCCACCTGAATGAGGGTCTTCCTCTCCTTCGCCGACCCTCCACCCTTCCCAGCATCATATCCCTCTCTGAGGATTAACCCCCTCTACCAACATGCCCAAAGAATATGAGGTGAAGCCTCAGCATTCTTGCCTCTAAAGAGCACTACAGCTGTACCCTTTCCAAGACAGATCTGTTTGTTCTTTCGGCCGTCCATGGGATGTTCAGTGCTCTTCTCCAACACCCACAGCTCAAAGGCAACAATTCTTCTGCCATCCTAATGTATTATTGCTCACCTCTTAGATGCATGGCAAGTAATCAGAAAGACTATGGTCTGAATCGGACACACCTTAGTCCTCAAACTGACATCATTACTTTGCAATAATTTTGAGAGATCTCTACTGTAGATTTTTCAAGTGCAACATGTCTCCTTATTTCCTGACTGTTGGTCACAAGAATGTTGATTGTGGATCCAAGCAAGATAATGTTATTGACAGTTGCAATTTCCTTTCTTCCATCATGATATTGCCTATTCGTTGAGTGGTAAGAATCTTTGTTTTCTTGACATCCCATTTCTTAAGATGCAATCTATGCTGAAGGCTGCGTCCCTTGATCTTCTGCAACAAGTGCTTCAAGTCCTACTCACTTTCACCAGGCAAGGTTATGTCATCTGCATAACACAGGTTATTAATGAGTTTCTCTCCAATCCTGGTGCCACACTCCTCTTTATAGAACCCAGCGTCTCTGATAATTTACTGAGCAGACAGATCAAATAGGTATGGAAAGAGAATACAACCGGACACACTTCCTTCTCAGTTTTAAACCATGTTGTATTCCCTTGCTCTGTCCACATAACAGCCTCTTGGTCCAGGCATAGATTCCAATATGAACACAAGTAAGTACCCTGGGACTCCCAGTCTTTTCAATGGCGGTCGTAGCTTGTTATGATCTACACAGACAAATGCCGTTGCATAGTCAATAAAGTACAAATAGACATTCTTCTGATATTCTCTACATTCAGCCAGGATCTATCTGACATCAGCAATGTTATCCCTGGTGCCACGGTTTCTTCTAAATCCTGTTTGAATTTCTGGCTGTTCCTTATCTATGTGCGTTCCCTTTCTGATATCATGTACAAATGTAAGATAAAGCGGGATGAAGTAAAGAAGTCCTAAAAGTCTTGTCCACTTTGCCCCCAAGGATCATTCTGTTGGACTTCTTCCAGGACAGATTTCTTTGTTCATCTGGAGGCCATGGCCTATTCCATATCCTCACCACCACCACAATTCAAAGGCATAAATTCTTCTTCCATCTTCTTTATTCATTGTCTAATTTTACATGTGTAGAATAGAAAATACCCTTGCTTGGGCCAGGTACACCTTAGTCTTTAAGCTAAAGGTCTTTTGTCTTTGATCTTTAGCACTTTAAAAGGGTCCTTGGGAGCAGATTTGACTAGTGAAATATGTCCTTTGATTTCTTAATCACCACTACCACAGGCATGCTGCTTCCAGGAAGCTTAATAAAATCTCTGACCTTTTAATCTTCCCTTCACTGATCTTGATATTTGCTGTTTATTGTTGAAGTTGGGGGGGGGTTCCCTTTATGTTGACGTGTAATCCCTAAGTGAAGGTCATAGCTTTGTTCTTCATCAGTAAGGACTTCAGATCTTCTTTGTGTACAGGAAGCAAGGTCAGGCCATCTGCACAGTACAGATTGTTCGTGAGAATTCCTCCAATCCTGATGCCTGTTTCTTCTTCATATAGTTCAGCTTCCTGGGTTATACACTTAGCGTACAAGCTAAATAAGTATGGCAGAAAGATACAAACTCTTTTTTTATATGAAAACTGATGGGACAGGTAGTATAATTCTCATTTTACACTGAGGACAATGTCAGATACTTTTGCCAAATCAGATAGCTTGTAGACACCATCACCACTGAGACACAGTCAGCACGGATGGTCCAGGAGTGCGTGCTCTTCCGACTACCCTTGCCGCTACCCTGGAAAATGAACGAGTAACTGGGCAGTCAGAGCTGAGGCAGAGATGCAGGCTCAGAGCATTTAGTGAGGAGGAAAGGAGCCTGGAGCTGCAGGGAGCTTTCACTATGCATTGCCCAGGAGGGGAGCGCTGAGTCATCACAGAAATACCACAGGAAAAGGAACAACAGGGGCGTAATACCAAGCGGGGGGGGGGGGGGATCACTTCCAGGAAGCAAGAACTAGCACAGGGTGGCAGAAATCAGAGTTCAAGTGGATTCCCTTAAATATCCCAGCTTAATGTCCGAAATGGGGAAGGTACTTAGAATGAGGATGTTTCTAGAAGGTGCAGAGACTTGCTGCCGGCAGAGCATGGAGGACCGCAGGGAGAGCTGGCAAGGAGCACCCAGTTCCCCCTGCAACCTCAGGCTCCTTTGGGGTGTCAGTGTCAGCACAGCTGCAGCAGCAATCCTCTTTTTCCTGCTGCTGGTCAAAGAGGTCATCACCAAGACCAGCCAGCCTCAAGCCTCTGTGCCTACTCAGGCTGCTCTGAGGCCTTCACTTGTCATTAACGAAGGCTTAGCTTCTGCTTGCGTTGAAAGATACAAGGGCGTCTGGAAGCGGAGAGCAGGAGCCGGCCGTCCACGTGTTGACTGGAGACGAGGGCCTCGGTGTTTACTCTCAACTTCCATCCACTTCTTTGCCTTTTGGCTTATAAGCCCTGTGATGAGGCTACATACTCAGCATCCAGAATTTGTTTCTGGATCCATCACGGTGAGTCTTGGCCTCTCTCCCAATACGCTTCCACCTTAAGTGTGTGTGTGCGTGTGTGTGCGTGTCCCAGGGTGGGGGAAAACTGGAGGAATGGACTGGTACAATCTGTGGAAGGCATTTCTCTCCTTTTGCGCTCACCATCTTTGGTGGGATAAGCCCATTCTCCTTATCAGAAGCCACACCTGTCCAGGCTGCCTCACAGCCCCACGTGAGTGAGGCGATTCCCTGGCACAGGACACAGGCGTGCACTTTGAGAAAGTGGACAGAATCCAAGGTGTGCTTATTTCTCCTCATGATAAGCTGGAGTGTGAGTTTTAAACATGATGTAATAAGAGGGATTGTTTAGACCCTGGAAGGAGCCCATCCAATTAGGAGCCCAACCTGAATCACTGGTGCCTTCAAATCCAATATTGTTTCTTAAAATAAATACTGAAAAGGATTTCATATCAAAGGAGAAGCAGATCTTAGCCATTTAATTATTGCCTAGAGATTAATGAATGAATAAAAGATGATCTGGTTGAATTGTGGGATTATTTTTATATTTTGCCCTAAAAAGACTGTAAGTCCATTTTTCTGACCCAAACCTTGGAATTATGTCATAAAAATGTGAAGGCTCGGGGAATACAAAAGACCAAAATGCAACGAGAATATTCATCATTCTAATAGAACAGGGACGCTGAACAAAGAGGCCTGAGTGTCGACAGACCAAGGGAGACACTGCGTGGGACACACTAACGCCAGACGACGCGCTCGCGGAGGACCAGCGTGCAGACGGAATGACCTGATGCTGCGCCTTCGTTAGATCAGGCCCCTCCCGCGCTTTAGCCGTTAATTTACCGCAATGAGTGTAAGACTAGATGTTCCTGTTCTCATTTTACTGCTAAAAGAAATGGAGGCAGAGAAGGATGCACCCAAACTCACGTACTTTATAGCCAAGCCAGGATTTGATTATTTGATTTCAAGTCATAAAATGCTGGGTCTAGGTTCTTCTCCAAATATTACAGCCTCTCCCAAGAGAAGACGGCCTTTACAAGACAAAG
>NW_006399814.1:4321793-4329410 GCF_000299155.1 Elephantulus edwardii | reverse complement strand
GACGGTGAACACAAGAGTGAGAAATGCAGGTCACAGAGATTTAGGTTTTATTGAAAGGACCTGAGAGTCACCGTGTGGTGCAAATGATTCGTGCACTTGACTGCCAGCCAGAGGTGGGAACTCACGTCCCCTCAGGGGCCCTTCGGAAGGAAGGGCTGTTGTGTGCTTCTCCATTAGCAGCCATCGCTGAGGCCCTGGAGCAGAGATCTCTCGGACACAGACACAGGAACCACAAGTGGCTCAGTAAGAAATCTGTTAGCGACATAGACCGGGGCTCTCTCCTCCGATGGAAAATCCCTGGTGAGTGAGGAGGGACACAGGTGCTCTACTCCAGGATGTTGATGAGAAGCCGACAGCCAGTGCCCTTCACTTAACTGGGCCGAGCTGCCTGGGCGACCGCGATACACTCAACACTGAATGTGTGAACCTTCAGAAAAGGTCCATTTTTGGGAGGAGTCCATTTTTGAGGAGCAACCAACAACATCTGAAGGCGGAATAAAGGAAAGCGAGGGCCCTCAGCTGTGCAGATGGAGACCTTGGGAAGGATCGGAGGCCAGCGCCCACAGACAAAGAGCATGGCAGAGACTAAGAGGAAAGAAAGCCCTTATACTAACAAAGAAAGCCCCTGTGCAAGGACCTAGAGGTGCACGGGAGAAAGGAGCTACGTGCAGGACCCTGTGCCCCGAGTGACGGAGAATCACAGACTCGTGACAGGATACCGATGGGAAGAGGTGGGGTGTGTATGTCGTTCCCATGGAGCTGCCAGCCTGGGCGGGACCAGACTCCTTACGGCCGAGCAGCTGGGGGGGCAGGGGGGTGATCCCAAAGGGAGCTTCTGAGAAATAAGATGTTTTTCTGAAAAAAGGAGAAGAGGGCTTAGGGTCTGGTCAAAGCTTGGGAGCACAGTCACCACCCTGCTATGACGGCCAAGGCCAGAGGTGTGACGACAGTATGGGGACGGAGAGGGACGCTCATACGTCGGAGGTATCCCGGTGCTGTGGGTCAGGCCTGCCAAGTGGACACCGACCCATGGTGGCCTTAGGACATTTCATCACGCTCACGATTGCTGACGTATGTCTTAGTGCACTCAGGCCGTGACCTTTTCAATCATGTGCTTGCCTTTGAAAGTTGGACAGTGAATTGGCAAATTGTGCCTTTGAGTTGTGTTGTTGGGGGAAAATACTGAATATCCTATGAAATGCCAAAAGAACAAACAGATCTGTCTTAGAGAAATTGCAACAACAATGCTCCTTGGAGGCAAAGCCTGACGACAAGGCCTCATCTCCCATACTTTGGGCGTACTGTTAGGAGAGGTTAGTCCTCGGAAAGGGACATCACGTTCTGTGGGCAGGGCCCAGAGCTACGGGCAGGTGAACAAATACCTGCAGCCACCAGTCGAGTCAAGCCTGGGTTCTTCTTACCCCATGTGAACTCAGAGCATGGCTAGAATTGAGAGACACCTATGTCAACAGTGGGGGACTATTTCTGAAGAAAACCAAGCCAAACCCACAGCCATTGCACAGATTTCAAATAAAAGCAACCCTATGGAGACTTTATTGGACATATTAGAACTGGCACTAGGTCACAGGGGTGGTAAGACTGTGGTATCTGTTGGGTACACTGCCTCATATTTCTCCCTAGTCCAGAAGGACCTTACTTAAGGCGACTGAAGACCTCTGAGACTCAGCTCACACACCTCTTCTCATGACCATCCTGGCCCCATGGAGTCCTGAGGCTTTTGTCTCTCTACACGCACCTGCAGGGACTTCACCTAATGGTCTACACAGGGATCCGACTGACTACATCTGTGGAAGAAATTGCTGGAGAAGCTCAGTATCAGCTGTGAAAAGAAGGCCATGTGCTGACTGTGGGACAGACCACCAACTACTCATATGCAAGTTCAAACTGAAGCTAAAGGAAATCTAATCCAATCCAATCCATAAGAACCAAAGTTTGGCTTTGAATCTATCCCTCCTGAATTTAATGACTGTCTCAGAAACAGGTTTGAAGCCTTGAGCACTGATGAGCAAATACAGACAGATAGGAGTTGTGGAATCTTATAAAGAATATCACTCATGAAGACTGCAAAAAATCATGACAAAGACAGAGGAGAAGTAAAAGACCAAGAAGGATGTCAGAAGAGACTCTGAATATTGCACTAAAACACCAAGAAGCCAAAGCAAATGGAAGAAATCAAAGTTTAGGAGCTGAGGATTTCAAAAGGCAGCTTAGTGAATGACAGTACATCCTTTCTGTAAACTTTCATTAAAACCACAACAAAAGAGTAATAAAAACCAAAAGGTGAATTTTTTTTTTTAAAAAAAGGCAGCACAGGAAGACAAAGTAAAGTATAATGAAATGAGCAAAGATCTGGAGTTGGAAAATTAAAAGGGACAAACTCACTAGGCATTTCTTAAGATAAAGGAACTGAAGAACAAAGTCAAGCCTTGAGTTGCAATACTTAAGGATGCTAAAGGCAGACACAGGAAACATCAAAAGAAGATGAAAGGAATACACAGAGGCACTATACCTAGAAGAATTGGCTGACACTGAAATATTTAATGAAACAACATATGATTAAAAGCCTATGGTGATGACGGAGGAAGTTAAAGCTGCCCTGAAAGAATTGGCAAAAAAAACCGAAGTACCAGGAATTGATGACATAGCAAATGACATATTTCAGTAAACAGAGTTTTTGGACATGCTCACCAGGTTATACCAAGAAAACTGGAGGACAACTACCTGGCCAATGGACTGGAAAAGTTCTGTATTTATTCTCATTCCAAAAAAAGGAGACGCAACAGAGTGTGGAAACTATTGAACGTTATCACTGATATCAGGGAGCTCTAGTGACCTAGTATCGAGAAGTTGTGCTGTGATCCCAAAGGTACGTGTTTTGGGGCCAACAGCGGGAGAAGGATGTGATTAAATGCTTTTGAAAACCCATTGGAGGGTCAGCTATGGGTCAGTTCCAACCCGATGGTACACAACAACAACAACATCACTAATATCACATGCAAGCAGGAGCCTGCTGAGGATCATGCAGAAATGACTGGAACAGCACATCAACAGGCACTAGCAGCTGTGCAGGCTGCATTTAAAAGAGGTTGTGGTGTTAGGGACATCATCGACAATATTAGATGGATGTGGGCTGAAAGCAGAGAATACCAGAGGAGTGTCTATTGGTGTTTCACTGATTATGCAAAGGCATTTGACTGTGTGGATCACAACAAATTGTCAGTAACCTTGGAAAGAGTGGGGACCCCAGAACACTTAATTGTGCTCAGGTGAAACCTATACTTGGCCCAGTGAGCAGCAGTCCGAACAGAGCAGGGAAGCACTGCATGGTTCAAATCAGGAAAGGAGTGTGTCAGGGATGCAGTGTATCACCATAGCTTTTCAATCTGTATGCAGAACAGATCATTCAGGAGACCGGACTTTATGACAGGAATGTGGCATCAGGAGTGGAGGAAAGACTCAACAATAACCTGTTATTCAGATCACACAACCTTGCTTGGTGGCACTGAAAAGGATATGACGTGTTCCCTGCAGAAGGTCAGGACTTTTGTCTTCAACATGGATTGAAGCTCAATATCAAGAAGACAAAGATTCTCACCACTGGGCCAGTTGGCAGCTCCATGATGTATGGAGAAGAGATTGAGACTGTTGATAACTTCAGCTTCCTTGGTTCCACAATCAACATTCTTGGCACCTGCAGTCAGGAAATCAAAAGACGAGTTGCATTGGGAAAGTCTGCTGTTCAAGAAGTCTCTTAGAGTACAGGAGAGCAAAGATGTCAGTCTGGAGGCTAAGGTGTACCTGATTACAGTTACTTGTTCTCTGTCTAAGAGCTGGACAATAACTAAGGATGATAGAAGAAGGATTGATGCCTTTGAGTTTTGGTGCTGGAGAAGAGTGTTGAACATACTGTGGACTGCCAAAAAAACAAACAGGCCTGTCCTGGATAAGATGAAACCAGGTTGTTCCCTGGAGCCAAGGATTTTGAAGTTCCTTTTCACATACTCTGGGCACGTGGTCAGGAGGGACCAGTCTTTGGAGAGGGACATCATGCTTGGAAGGGTGGAGGGACAGCACAAGAGAAGAAGACCCAGAATGAGATGGATTGACTCAGTGACTGGAACAATAGGAGTACGTCTGTTGGAAATGATGAAATAGGGCAGGTTTCCGAGCTAATGTACGTAGGGTTGCTGTGAGTCACAGGTGACGGGATGACACATAACAACCACAACACCCACCCAAAGAACCTGGTGATGTGGTGCATTACATAGTAGGGTGCTAACGAATAAATAGACCAGCACATAAAACCTACCAGCCTTCTCATGAAAGAAAGATGAATTGTTGTTGTTGTTGTTATGTGTCGTTGAGTTGCTTGCGACTCATAGTGACCCTATGTACAACAGCCCTAAACTCTGCTCTGTGCTGTTCCCATCACACTGTCTCCGATACACCCATCCCGCTTACCCCAGTCACTGAATCAACCCACCTCATAGAGGTCCTTCCCCTCCTGCGCTGTCCCTCCACCCTCCCAAGCATGATGTCCCTCTCCAAGGACCGGTTCCCCCTTACAGCATGTCCAAAGTATGTTAGATGGAGCCTCAGAATTCTTGCCTCCAAGGAGCTGCCTGTTTTAACCCTTTCCAGGATGAATCTGTTTGTTTTCTTGGCAGTCCATGGTACATTCAATACTCTTCTCCAGCACCACAGCTCAAAGGTATCAATTCTTCTATCTCCCTAGTCATTGTCTAACTCTCTGATGCATAACAAGTGATAGCAAAGACCATGGCCTGTATCAGACACACCTTAGTCTCCAGAGAGACACCATTGCTCTTCAGTACTTTGGAGAGGTACCTAACAGCAGACTTTCACATGGAAATACGTCTTTTAATTTCCTGGCTACTGGTGCCAAGAGTGTTGACTGTGGAGCCAAGCAAACTAAAGTGTGAACAATCTCGATCTCTTCACCATCCATCCTGATGCTGCCTATTGATCCAGTGGTGAGAATCTTTGTCTTCTTGACATTAAGCCTGAATGGAAAGGACTTGGCAGACACAGAAGAAAGAATTTCATGAAACAACATATGAGCAAGAGCCTATGCTGATGAAGGAAGAAGTTCAGGCTTCTTTGAAGGAAATGGCCAAAAAGTAAGGCTCCAGGAATAGATGGCATACCAATTGACATATTTCAGCTAACAGATGCTGCCCTGGATGTACTCACCAAGTTGTGCCAAGAAATCTGGAGAACAACCACTTGGCCAACTGACTGGAAGAGATCTATATTTGTTCCCATGCCAAATAAGGGTGACCCAACAGAGTGTGGGAACTATAGAACAATATCATTGATTTCCTATGCAAGCAAGATTCTACGGAAGATTATCCAAAAACGATTAGAACAGCACATCAGCAGAGAACTGCCAGACGTCCAGGTTGGGTTTAGAAGGGGTTGTGGTACTAGAGATATTGTAGCTGATGTTAGATGGATCTTAGCTGAAAGCAGGGAATGGTAGAGGAATGTATATCTATGTTTCATTGCCTGTGCAAAGGCGTTTGACTGTGTGGATCATAACAAACTGTGGCTGACTCTGAGAAGAATGTGAAACCCAGAACACTTGATTGTGCTAATGAGAAACCTATACTTAGACCAAGAGGCAGTCGTCAGAACAGAGCAAGGAAACACTGCATGGTTCAAAATTGGGAAGGGTGTACGAGAGAGATGTGTCCTATCTCCATACCTTTTCAACCTGTATACAGAACAGATTATCCTAGAGGCTGGGCTCTATGAGGAGAAATGTGGGGTCAAGACTGGGGGGAGATCTGTCAACAATCCGTGTTTATGCAGATGACACAACCCTGCTTGCTGAAACTGAGGAGGACCTGAAGTGCTTGCTGCAGAGGGTCAAGGACTGCAGCCTCCAGTACGGATTGAGGCTCAATGTCAAGAAGACAAAGATTCTCTTTGGTCATACGTGGCAAAATTGAATAAATAGTGTGGCCTTGTATCAATCCTAAAATCCTTATAAGAGTACATATTTGTTCCCCATGGCCTTCCCTCCCCTTTGACAGCCAGCCAACCACCTGGACTCTGGATCAGAGTTTTCCCAGAGTGGAGAGTGCAGAGGACAGTGTGCACCCGCTGGGAGTGCCAGCCTGCCTGACGACGTCTGACTCACCACAGGACAGTGGTCCTAGGGCTCTTCCCAGGTCTTACCCCTCATCCTCGTCTCTGTCCACAAGGACCAGACCTATGAACACCCTTCCTTATCTCTTCCCAGTAAGACCCACCCATTGTCTTCCTGCAAGGGCTATTTCATTGCCTGCTTCCTCAAGGAAATCTTCTCAGAAACCCTATTATAACTACTTCCACTGATATTTCACATTTCTTCCAATTGCAACCTCAAAGAGGCAAGACCACTGTCTCAAAGTCCAAACACTAAGGCAGAAGATGCTCATGTGCTGGTCCTGCCTGGCCCACTGATCTGATTCAACTCTGCCTGCACCAAGCTCTGCACGAATAGAAAATATCTGCACATATCACCCTTTCCTGCCCCATGGTGGAAAACTGAAGTCATTCTAGTTTCCCTAATGCCAGAAGCCTGGTAAACAGTTTGCACATAGAAAGTGCTCACAGAATACTTCTAAAATAAAGATTTATTTTACAATGAAAAAAATATTATTAATTATTTATAGAAATGCACATAAGCTATTCCTTGGTTAGAGGATGTGTGTTATCTGCTAAGATTCCTAGAATGAACACTTTGCATCCTTTGCCTGGAAAAATGGACATATTTCTGCCAGCAACAACCCTGGTATAAACAAAATGAATTGTCCTCAAGTGAACTGCTGAGCCCACATCAGCGAGTCTGTGAGAGTTATAGACAATTAGTCTTCTACCCCTGCTTTAGTTATTGCAATAATTTCAATTTCCCTCATAGCCCAATGCATCTAAATATGCAGTGAGAATAAAGTTATTCGTTAAAAAGAAAATACATAAAATATAAATAGACCCTTTACTCTATTTTGTGTTGGAAAACAGTAAATTTTCATTGACATGTGTTCTATTTCTCCAAGACAAATGGATCAACCAATTTGTACTCATTCTAAATGAGGCTTTATAAACTGCAGCACAGAGCCTAGAAGAAGCGAAACGAATCTCTGCATGTTTCTAGAATCTCAGAAAGTCAGAGCGAGGAATGGCATTGATAGTTATGGTGTCTGCAAGTTCTTAATGTGCTCTGGGGATGTTATAAAAGTGTGATATATTAAGTTCAAGAAACCAAAGTTATTAACTTGCATGAAAGAACCCATCCTTTTATCCTAGATTCTAATACAGACAGGCAGGACTGGGCACTAGAGACTTAGGTAAAGTGTGTGGAAGAAAACAGTGAATTGAGGAAATTCTGTTCATTAATTTTCTTTTTCCTTCTACTTTGTAGAAAATGACACTCCCGCGTTTTAGAAATTAGAAGCCTCTGCCAGGTTAAAGGACCAAGAATGTTCCTCAGAAGGTAGGTTAACTATTGCTTAATAAAAAACAAACAAACCTCATCTGTTTCAATACAATATACATAATGAGGGAAAGAACAGATTAGAAGTGATATAC
>NW_006399814.1:4301317-4320532 GCF_000299155.1 Elephantulus edwardii | reverse complement strand
TTTTAGACAATATTTGTCCTTGTGGGACTGAGTTATTTCACTCAGCATAATGCTCTCCAGTCCCTCCCAAGTTAGGTAATAATTTACCTAAAATCATTGCTCCTGAGTACTGCGTAGTATTCTATCATATGTATGTACCATAATTTCTCAATCCATTTCATTGTGATTGGACATATGGGCGGTTACTATGTTCTTGCGATGGACAATAACGCTGCTGTGAACATTGGTGTACAAGTCTCCGTTTGTGTCTCAGTTCTCAGGGGATATGCTAAGCAGTGGGATAGCTGGGCCGTGTGGAATTCCTCTGTTCATCTTTTTGAGCATGAGCCAAACTGCCTTCGAGAGTGGTTGTACCATTTTACAATCCCACCAACAATGTATGAGCTCCTCTCTCACCACATCTTCTCTAACATTTATTACTTGCTACTTTGTCAGACTTTGCCACTGTACTGGGATAAGATGGTATCTCATTGGAGTTTTGATTTGCATCTCTCTTATTGCCAGTGATCTGAAGCATTTCTTCATGTATCTGTTGGCCATTTGAATATTTTCCTCTGTTAAAATTCTTTCCATGTCTTTTGCCCATTTTTTAGTTGAGTTTTTAGTCTTTTTCTTCCAGAGGCCCTGTTGGGTTCTGTAAACTTTTGTAATGAGACCATTGTTTGACATGGTTTGGTAAATGTTTGTTCCCAGTCAGTTGCCTTTCTTTTCCCCTTGTTGTAGGAGCACAGAGATTTAATCTCTAGAGGGTCCCATTTATCAATTTTACCCTGTTCAGATTATGCATTTTTTTACTGTATTTGACAGACCCTTTATACCGTAGACTAGGCCTTCTAAGATTTATCCTAGTCTGTCTCATATGAGCTTTATAGTTTTGGGCTTTACTCCCAGGTTTCTGATCCACCTTGAGTTGATTTTTGGGTCTGAGATGTGACTCCTGTTTCGGCTTTCTACAGGTAACAGTTCCAATACTGCCAGCACCATTTGTTGAAGAGGTTGTCATTTTCCTATTTGATAGTTTTATTCCTTGTCAAATATCAGTTGACCATAGATACATGGGTCCATTTCCGGCTTCTGGATTCTATTCCACTGGTCTGTGTGCCTGTCATTGTACCAATACCATGCTGTTCTGGTGACTACAGCTGATAGCAGATTTTGAGGTCAGGGAGTGCTATGCCTCCCACTTTATTATGTTTTTTCTTACTGTATGCCACTGAATTGGATCTGACTGGCATAGGAAGAGATTGCCCCTCATTCTCCAATGGAGCATCTGGTGGATTTGAATCACATGTCTTTGGGATTGCGGTGCAGCTTCTTGCCACTAGGCCACCAGAGCTCCCTTTCCACTTCATTTTTGTTTTTCAGAATTGATTTGTTTATTCAGGGTCTCTTTCCTCTCCAAATAAACTTGATAATTTCCCTTTTGATATCCTTGAAAAATGAATTTAGTATCCGTATTGGGATTGTGTTAAACATTTAGATTGCTTTTGGTAGGATTATCATTTCCATAATATTGAGTCTTCCTACCCATGAACAGGGAACATTTTTCATTTATTTAGGTCTTTTATTGTGTCTTACAAAAATGTTCTATAATTTTCTTTGTATATATCTTTTATGTCTCTGGTTAGGTTCACTCCCAAACATCTCAATTTGTGGTTGGCTATTATAAATGGTATGTTTCGTTCTCTTAGTTCTCTTTGTAACTGTAATGGAATCCCACTGATTTTTTTTAATATTGATCTTGTGTACTGCCACTCTATTAAATTTATCTACTGACAGATAAAAACAGATTTTTGATGAATCCCTAGAGTTTTCTGTGTACACTATCATGTTATCTGCATAGAGCACAGATTAACTATCTCTTTGCTAATCTGGATGCCTTTTATTTCCTTCTCTTGTCATATTGCACTAACTAGGGTTTCCAATAAAATGTTAAATAGGAATGATGACAGTGGACATCCTTGTCTGGTCCCTGTTCACAAAGAAAACACTTTCTCCATTGAGAATGATATTGGCTCTTGGTTTTGCATGTTTACTTCTATGTTCAGAAAATTCCCTTATATTCCAATTTTGCTGAGTGTGCTTGTCAAGGAATGCTGGATTTTGTCAAATGCCTTTTCTGCATAATTTCTAGGATTATATGGTTTTTGTTATTTTTTTGTTAATGTGGCAAGTTACATTTATTGTTTTTCCTATGTTGAACCACCCTTGCATACCTCTTATGAATCCTACTTGGTCATGCTGAATTATTATTTTTTTAATTTTTTTTTATTCTATTGGTTAGGATTTTGTTAAGGATTGTGTGTGTGTGTGTGTGTGTGTGTTTATGAGAGAAAATTTTCTTTCTTTCTTATACAATATTTGCCTGGTTTTGGTATTAGGGTTATTATTGCTTTATAAAACATCTTTGGCAGTGTTCTTTCTTTTTCTATATTTTGAAATAAGTAAAGTTGGAGATCAATCTTCTCTGAATGTTTGGTAGAATTCAGCTGTGAAGCCATGTAGTTCAGGACTTTTGTTGTTGTTGTTGTTATTTCTGTTGTTGTCAAGGAGTCTTCATGACCTGCTTAATTTCTTCTTCTGTGGTGAATCTATTAATATGTTCTACATCTGAAAGTTTCAGTGTGGGTAGGGCATGAGTTTCAAGGAATTTGTCTATTTCCTCTAAGTTTTCAAATTTATCTGAGGATAGCTTTTCATAATATTCTGATATGATAGATTTCATTTCCTCTGGTTCTCTTGTTATGTCATCTCTATCATTCCTTAAATGAGTTATTTGTTATCTTTTTTTTTATTTTGCTAAGTTTGCAAGTGGTTTGTCAAATTTATTGACCCTTTCAAAAAACCAACTCCTGGTCTTATTGATGGTTTCAATTGTTTTTCTGTTTCTATCTCATTGATTTCAGCTCTTATCCTTATAATTTCCTCTCTTCTAGAGGCTGTTGGGTTAGATTGTTGTTCTTTTGATATTTGATAATAGTGTTGAGTTAGACAATTTATTTTGGTTTTTTTTTTACTCATGTTTTATGTGTTTGTCTATTGCTATGAACTGCCCTCTGAAGACTGCCTTAGCTGCATCTCAAAGGTTTTAGTATTTTGCATTTTCATTATCATTTTTTTTGAGATTTTTTTTTTTAATTTTAGTCTTTATTTCTTCTATAACCCAATTATGTTCTAGCAAGGCATTATTTGGCTTCCACGTTGATGGATTTATGAGCTCTATCCTCTTGTGATTAATTTCTAGTTTTATAGAATTGTGCTCTGAGAAGATACTTTGTATTATTTCGGTGTTTTTTAATTTGTTGAGGCTTGCCTTGTGCCATAACATGTGATCTATTATGGAGAATGTACCATGTGCACTTGAGAGGAAAGTGAATTAAGTTTCAGTTGGGTGTAATGCTTGGAATACATCCACAAAGTCAAGTTAGCTGTATTATTTAAGTTTTCTGCATCTTTGTAAGTTTCTTTTGAGTTGACTTATCCTTTGGTAAGATAGCTGTGTTAAAGTCTCTTACCACTATTGTGGTACTGTCTAGTGATTTCTTCAGCTCTGTTAATAGTTGTTTTATGTATTTAGCAGGTCTATCATTTGGTGCATAGATGTTGACCAATGTTATGCCTTCTTCATCTACTGTGCCTTTAATTGTTATATTGTGCTCTTCCTTATCTTTTATGGTGATTTTTATTCTGAAGTCTATTTTGTCAGAGATTAGTATTGCCACTCCTGCTTTTTGTGGATGCCATTTGCTTGGTATATTCTTTTCCAGAAATTGGTTTTGAGTCTACCTTTTTGTTTTGTTTTCTTTATTATATGTATCTGTTGTAGACAACATACTGATGGGCTTTGCTTTGTATCTGTTTTTATGCTATTTTTCTTTTGATTGGTGCACTAAGTCTATTTACGTTGAGTATGATTATTGACCTGTAATGCTTGCTGCAGAGGGTCAAGGATTGCAGCCTTCAGTATGGATTGAGGGTGAATGTCAAGAAGACAAAGATTCTCACTACTGGACCAATTGGCAGCATCAAGATGGATGATGAAGAGATTGAGATTGTTAACAACTTTAGTCTGCTTGGCTCCATGGTCAACACTATTGGCACCAGTAGCCAGGAAATAAAAAAAACGTATTGCAATGGGAAAGTCTGCTGTTAGGGACCTCTCCAGGGTACTGAGAGCAATGGTGTCACTCTGGAGACTAAGGTATGTCTGATACAGGCTATGGTCTTTGCAATCACTTGTTATGCATCAGAGAGTTGGACAATGACTAAGGAGGATAGAAGGAGAATTGATGCCTTTGAGCTGTGGTACTGGAGAAGAGTATTGAATGCACAATGGACTGCCAAGAAAACAAACAGATTTATCTTGGAGAGGGTTAAACCAGGCTGCTCCTTAGAGGCAAGGATTCTGAGGCTTCGTCTGACATACTTTGGACATGTTGTAAGGAGAGACCGGTCCTTGGAGAGGGACATCATGCTTGGGAGGGTGGAGGGACAGCGCAGAAGGGGAAGACCCTCTATGAGGTGGATTGATTCAGTGACTGGTAAATCGGGATGGGTGTGTCAGAGGCAGTGAGATTGGCACAGGATAGAGCAGAGTTGAGGGCTATTGTACATAGGTCACTGTGAGTCACAAACGACTCAATGGCACATAACAACAACAACAACATGATTATTGACAGGCTAGTTTTTATCACTCCTATTTTTCTGTGTTTCCTTGTTTGTTGTTGTTTTTTATTATGACTATGGTCCATCCACTTGTATTCAGTGTCTCTGTGTAAAGGGCTTACATTAAAAGTTCTTGTTGTTTTGGTCTTATTTTCAAAGTCCTTAAATTCTTTCTTTTCTATAAAGAATGTGCTTTCTCCTTCATATTTGACAGTGAGCTTTGCTAAGTACAGGATCCTGGGCTGACAAATGTTTTCTTTCAACTTTCTGTATATGTCATTCCGTTGTCTCCTTGCTCACATGTTTTTTGCTGAAAAGTCAGAACTTAATCTGATTGTTTTTCCTTTTTAAGTAACTCTTTGTTTTTCTTGTGCTACTCTTAGTAGTCTATCCTTTTAATTTAAAGAATTTGACTATGATATGTCTTCATGTTTTCCTTGTTGGGTCTAGTCTATTTGGTGTTCACTGAGCTTCCTGAATGTGGATTTCCTTGGTCTTCATAATACCTGGGGAGTTTTCTTCTAGTACCTCTTTCATAGTTTTCTTAGTGATTTCCCTGTCCCTCTCATATTCTGGAATTCCAGTCATGCGTATATTATTCCCTTTGATGTCATACCACATGTTTCTAATGTCTTCTTCATTTTCTTTATGTCTCATCTCTGATTTTTTCTTCTAGTATGTTTCCACTGAGTTTCTTGTCTTCTAGCTCACCAACTCCCTGTTACATCTCTTTTGTTTACTTTATTTGTCCTTTCAGCATGTTGGACACTTCTGAAATTTTTGTCTTAATGGTCTGGATTGTATTTCATGCCTTTCTGTTATTTCTAGTACTGTGTTGGCAGTATCCTCTCTATCTTGTGATGATTTCTTTAAGTTCTTATATCTCTTTATCTACAGTTTCAATTCTTGCTTCCATGTTTTGAATTTTCTTCCATATTTGTGCAAATTCCTCCTCATCAATATATTTCTTCTGGCTCTGTGTCTCTGGAGCATTTGCTTTCTTGTTGGTTTCCATTGTTTCTTCCATCATTTGCATCTTCTTCCATAGCTGTTCAAATAACTCTTCAGCAATGTATTTTTTTCTGGTTCTCTACCTCTAGGTAATTCCCTTTATATGTGGCTACCATTATTTCTTCCATCATTTGTACTTTTATTCTTTGCTGTTTGAAGATCTTCATGTCAACATATATCATCTGTTGTTTTGACTCTGGGATATTCTTGAGGTCTCTGATATTCTCTGCATTTTGAGGTGAAGGTTTGTTTTTTTCAATGTTTGAAGCTACCTATTGATTTCTTGACACTGTGTAAAGCTTTTCTTGGTAAGTGTTAGATCATTTCTATTGTGTCTGTGAAAGTTGGTGGTTCTTGCCTTTATAATATTACTAAATAGTTGCCAAGTTAAAATGTGATGAGCTACTCACTCCACTGTTAGTCCTTTTGGGGAAAATTTGCCTCTCCCAAAGTCTTTATCTTTTTACCATACAGAGGTAAATCATGGTTGCTGTGATGCTAAACACTGTGACAGTGGTATGTCAATTGTGATAATGGTTACCCATGATGGACAGTGTTTGGTGGAGTTATCCAATTAAAACAAACTTGGAAGTGGGAGTGGCATCCACTTCTGAAATAGCTAGCCTCTGGAAACTCTATGAACTTGGAGAAATGATGAGAGTTATATAAGTGTTCAGGTCTTTCATTCTTAGAGTCTCTATGAGTCATCTGCAACTCGATGGCACTTAAAACACAACAAGATCCTTGAGGTTCTGTCTGTTCTGCACTGTAACCCTGTAGGAATCTTGACTTGAAGTAGTCCCCTGACACCAACTCTGTAGGTTTCCTTCATATATGAAGTGATTGGGTAATGTCAGACCAGGTGCTCTATTCAAGCAGTTTCTCATGCACCTTTTCTCCTGGAGTTAATATCTTCCTTTTTCTCTGGAGTGCCATGTGATCAGAGCTGCCAGCTTAAGCAGCTTGCATGAAGGGAGTCTCGAGTCAGTCCCCCCCTCTCTCTTGCACAGAGCTACCAAAATCCCTTCAATCTGCCCCAAATTCTGCACACTAAAGTCTCTTGTCCTTTTCTGCCCCTGGGATGGCCCTATAGCTTCGTAGGCAAGGACCCCCAGATGGAGGGACCTACAACCCCAGTGATGCCTCAGTCATGCTTCTCCACAAGCGATGGAGATTTCTCACCATTGGCACAGAGCCCCACCTCTCCTGATCTTTCACCCTGTGGTGCGGTGTCCTCCACTGTCTCTGCTGAGGCAGTAAATCAGGACTGTCCACTTGAGCAGCCTGTGTGCAGAGGATCACAGGTCAGTGTTGTGTTGCAGAGAACTGGGGTGGGCCTGCAAGACTCCAGACAAAGGGACCTACATCCCCAGTGATGCCTCAGTCCTATCTCCTCCACTCTCCTCACTCTTTGCTCTCTATGTATAAATTGGGTGACTATAATTCTATTTGGAAAAAATGTAACTACAGAAAATTATATGCATATTTAACAATTTCTATGGTGTTTCTGAAGGAACTTAGAACAAATTCAAGCCTCAATTCACATTATTGAAGAAGTATATGGGCAAAAATATTGAATACATTAAAAATATGTAAGGAATAAAAATAGTTACTGCACCAAAAAGAAATGATCAACATTGAACTATGTCAGGAAGTAGTGTATGATCATGAGCAAATGGTACTGATGGAAGAAGCTCAAATTATATTGAACATGTTGACAAAAATAAGGTCCTAGGAGCTAATGGAATACTGATTGAGGCATTTCAACAAACAGATGTAGCCCTGGTCATGCTCACTAGCCTATGACAAGAAATTTGGAAAATAGCCGTCTGGCCAACTGACTGAAACAGAGTCATATTTTGTTCCCATTCCAAAAAAAAAGGATCTATAGAAGTATTGAAAGTATCAAATGATATCATTAATATCAAATGCAAAAAAAATCTTACCAAAGATTATTGAAAAATGACTGGAACAATAATCCACAGAGAATTGCTAGAAATTAAAGTTGGATTCATAGAGATCATTGCTGGTGTCAGATAGATATTGGCTGAAAGTAGAGAACACCAGAGATGTTTACTTGTGTTCTATTATGTATGCAAAAAGCATTTGCATCAATCACAACAAATTATGACTGACTTTGAGAAGAATGGGAATCCCAGAACACTTAATTTGCACTTGTGTGAAACCTATTTATAGACCAGAGGCAACTACCTAAACAGACGGGAACACTGCCTGGTTTAAAATTAGGAAAATTATCTATCAGGGTTGTACCATTCCTTGAAACCTTTTTAATCTATATCCTCAGAAAATCACCAAGATGTTTCAAGATTATGAAGCCTGTAACATCAAGATTGGAAAAAGAGTTTAAAAAAATGAAAAAAAAAAGAATTTGTGAAATAAAATGTACATGAATGATACACAATGCATATGAATTTTGTATAGAAAATAAAATAAAGTGGGAAGAAAAGTATTTCTAAACATCTGAAATAAAAGATTGGAAAAAGACTCATCAACAACTTGTGTTATGCAGATAACACAAACTTGCTTGCAGAAAGTGAAGAAATCTCGAACAATTACACCAGAAAAATTAAAAAAAATACACTCTTCAATATGGATTATATCTCAACATCAAAAGATGCAAATCATCACCACTAGACTAATAGGTAAAACCATGGTAGCTGGAGAAAAGACTGAAATTGTCATTGGTTTCATTTTCCTTGGATATACAATCAACACCCCTGGTAGCAGCAATCAAGAAATCAAAGGAAATACATCACTGGAAAAGTATGCTGTCAAGGATCTCTCCAAAGTGTTGAAGAATACCAATTCAAGAGTAAGTTACGCCTGATCCAAGCTGTGGTGTTTTTACCTGCTTCCTATGACTCTGTAGGTTGGACGACGAGTGAAGATGTCAGATGTATTGATGTCTTTGGATTGAGATGTTGCTCAAGAAGAGTATTGAGTATCCTGTGGACCACTAAATTAAAAGCACACCTGTCTTGGCAGAAGTGAAATCAAGACACTCCGTGGAATCAAAGATGGTGAAACTTTAGCTCACAATCTTTGAGCATGTTGTCAGGAGGGACTAGTCTGTGGACACGGACACAGACATCTTACAGGGAAAAGTAGACGGTCAGTGAACGAGAGAATGGCTTTCAAGGAGATAGACTGAGGCGGTGACTGTACCCATGGGCTTGACTATGGTGGAGACTGTGAGGATGGCACAGGATGGATAAAGTACTTACCAGGTCATGGTGAGTTGTAGTTGACTCAACAGTATCTGAAAACACAACAACAAAATGTAGATATAGATGTTATAGACGTAGATAAAGAGAGGGAGGGAGAGGGAGAGAGAGAGGATATATATTAGAAACAGTATTATAGTATAGTTGAAGATCATTTAAAAATGGCCAAAGGAATACAAGCCAGAAATTCAAGCAGGATTTAGAAGAGGACATGGCATTTGGTACGTTATTGCTAATGTCAGAGGTATCTTGGCTAAAAGCAGAGAATACCAGAATATCTATTTGTACATTACCCACTATGAAAAGGCATTTGCCTATGTAGACCGTAAGAAGCTATGGCTAACATTGAGAAGAATGGGAATCCCAGAGCACTTAATTGTGTTCATGTGAAAGCTATACCTAGACCAGGGGGCAGTTGTATGAATGGAGCAAGGGAGTACTACTATATGATTTAAAATTAAGAAAGGCGAGTATCAGGGTTGTATCCTCTCTCCACACCTATTCAAACTATATGCTAAGCAAGTTATTTGAGAAGCTGGCCTCTATGAGAAGAATGTGCCATCAGAATTGGTGGAAGACTCTTCAACACCTTGCATGCTGAGGAGGATTTGAAGCACTTGCTGCAGAAGATCAAAGAATGCAGCCTTTAATATGAATTGCACTTAAGTGTCAAGAAAACAAAAATTCTTACCACTGGACTGATAGGCAACATCATGATAGATGGAGGAAAGATTAAGATTGTCAATTATTTCATCTTAGTTGTACCCACAATAAACATTGTTGGTACCAGGAGTCAGGAGATCAGGAAATATATTACACTGGGAAAGTCTGCAGTCAGAGACCTCTTCACATTATTGAGGAGCAATGATGTCAGTTTGAAGACGAAGATGTGCATAATTCTGACTATAGTCTTTTCAAATCACTCATTGATATGCATCTGAGAACTGAACAATGAATAAAGACGACGGAAGAAAAATGATACCTTTGAGTAGTGACACTGGGTAGATGTACTGAATATCCCATAGGCAAGACCGAAGAGATATGCCTTGGGGAAGGTGTAGCCAGAGTGCTCCTTGGAGGCAGATGATTAAGCTTCGTTTCTTATACTCCAGGCATGTTGCTAGGAGAGGCGATTCCTTGGAGAAAAACATCATACTTGGCAAGGTGAAGAGTCAGTGAAACAGAAGAAGACTCTCAATCTGATGGATTGACAGAATGACTTCTGCAACGATCTCGAGTGTGTTAGAAGATGTGAGGGAGGCACAGGATAGGAGAGGTTTCAGATCTGGTTTTCATCAGGTCATGCTGGACCTGATGGTACCTAACAACAACAACAAAAACAACAATATATATTATTTGTTGTGACATCTGTTACCTCTTTGATAACGTGAGCATTTTCATTTTCATTCTTGTTGTTTGATCCAATTTATTTGGCTTCCTTCACATCTTTGCTTTAGAGTAAATGCTGACTTTTTAATATCATACAGAGGGTTATTGAAAAGATCACAATGGTCTTATGTTGTATTATTTATTTTGAGGGTCAATATATTGTTTGGATTCTGATCTCTAGGAGCAGCTTCAGTTTCAAGCCATGAGTTGCAATACTAAGGATGCTATAGGTAGATTATCGAATGATCCAGGAAGCAATAAAATAAGAAGTAAGGAGTATACAGAGTCACCATCCCAAAAAGAATTGGTTGACACTGAAGAATTTCAAGAAGCAACATATGATCAAGAGGCAATGGTGATGAAGGAGGAAGTTCAAGCTGCTCTGAAGGACTTGGCAAAAAATAAGACCCCAGGAATTGGTGGAATACCAACTGATATATTTCAACAAACACATGTTCCTCTGAATGTGCTCTAGGTTATGCCAAGAAATCTGGAGGACAACCACCTGGCTAACTGACTGGAAGAGATAGATATTTATTCCCATTAAAAAAAAAGGTGACCCAACAGAGTGTGGAAATTATCGCACAATACAACATATCACATGCAAGCAAGATTCTGCTGAATATTATCCAGAAATGACTGGAACAGTGCACTGACAGAGAACTACCAGAAATACAGATGGGTTTAGAAGAGGCCATGGCACTAGAGACATTATTGCCAAAGTCAGATGGATCTTGGCAGAAAACAAAGAGTTCCAGAGGAATGTCTATCTGTGTTTCATTGACTATGCAAAGGCATTTTACTGTGTGGATCACAACAAATTTTGGTTAACCTTGAGAATGGGAATCTCCGAACACTTGTTTGTGCATATGTGAAACCTGTACTTGGACCCAGAAGCAGGCTTCAGAACACAACAGGAAATCACTGAGTGGCTCAAAATCAGGAAGGGATTGTATCATGGATGTGTTCTGTCTCCATTCCTTCTCAATCTGTATGCAGAACAGATCATTTGGGAAACTTGGCTTTATGAGGAGGAATATGGCATCACAATTGGAGGAAGACTCATCAACAACCAAGTTTATGCAGATGACACAACCATGCTTGCTGAAGCTGAGGCTGACCTGAAGCACTTGATGCAGAAGGTCAAGGACTATAGTCTTCAATATAGATTGAAGTTCAACATCAAGAAGACAAAGGTTCTCACCACTGGGCCAATTGTCAGCACCATAAGAGATGAAGAAGAGATTGACGTTGTTAATGACTCCAGCTTGCTCAACTCCACAATCAACATTCTTGGCACCAGCCATCAGGAAATCAAAAGATGAATTGTATTGAGTAAATCTGTGTCAGGGACCTTTCCAGAGTACTGAGAAGCAACAATGTCAGTTGAGACTAGAGACTAAGA
The DNA here is from genome assembly GCF_000299155.1 of Elephantulus edwardii. Classification (NCBI taxonomy): domain Eukaryota; kingdom Metazoa; phylum Chordata; class Mammalia; order Macroscelidea; family Macroscelididae; genus Elephantulus; species Elephantulus edwardii. The sequence continues at coordinate 4,308,817 of NW_006399814.1, read as the reverse complement.
TGTGCCTGATCCAGGCCATGGTCTTTGCAGTTACTTGCTATACATTAGAGAGCTGGACAATGACTAAGGATTACGTAAGAACAGATGCCTTTGAGTTGTGGTGCTGGAGAAGAGTCTTGAACATACCTTGGACTGCCAAGAAAACACATAGGTGTGTCTTGGAGAGGGTGAAACCAAGTTTCTCCTTGGAGGCTAGGATTTTGAAGCTCAGTCTCACATACTTTGAGCATGTGGCCAGGGGGGATCGATCCTTGGAGAGGACATCTTGCTGGCTAGGGTAGAGGGACAGCACAGGAGAGGAAGACCCTGGATGAGATGGACTGACAGAATAACGAGGGCAATGAGGGTTGGTGTGTCAGAGTAAGTGAGACTGGTTCAGGACAGAGAGACTCCAGAGTTATTGTACATATACTCATCAAAGATGACTTGATGGCAAATAACAACAACAACAATAAAGAGTCTCAGGACAACAGCCTCAATGGTCTCTATAGTCTTTACCAGTAGTTAGTTTTTAAAAAGATCATTTTACTTTTATCCCCTATTTTCTCTCACATGTCCGACATTATCTCTTGCGTTCCTGACTTGACTAGTCAGCAGAGATACTTGGACACCGTCTAGTTCTCCCCCGCAGGACAGAGGAGGCCATGCTTCATGGGCACTATTAGTCATAGAGTCTAGTTTCTAATTTGCCTGTTTGGTTTTTCTTTTTCTTTTTCTTCAGACCAGCATAGAACAATCGTCGTATGTTAAATGGCCATTTGCAAGCTCTTGAGATGTTAGATATTGTTCACTAAATTTGGGGGTAGACTGTTGTCTTCACAAGGTCTATTAACCAGTTTATTGAATTGTCTCATTTGACTATTGTATTAAGCTTTCAAACCCAGGAAGCTAATTCTTTGAGATTTTAACGATGTCTTAGAAATAGCAAAATACATAACTATGAGCCCAATATAGAAAAAATTGGGAGAAAGGAGCCAGGGAGGATAGAGGTGAGGAAGGAAAGAAGGGAAGGGAGAATGAGACAGAGAAAGAAAATATAGATGATAGATAGATAGAGATAGATAGATAGATAGATAGATAGATAGATAGATAGATAGATAGATAGATAGAAAGAACAACTCTAAATGAATAGAAGGAGGACTAGTTAAGTTTTCAATGCCACACGGAGTAAGCAGAGCCCCTTTCTCTCACTCCCAGCATAGTGTCCAAGTCATATCACTTCAGTTAATTCCTACTGAGCCTCTGCTATGTCTTACATCCTGGGTGGTAGAAGAGAGTGAATCCATTTCATCTGTGAATGATACCATTCAATACCAGCAAGCTACCAGTTCTGCCTCCTGTCAGCTGATTTCAGTGTGGCACAGGATAGTATCATGAGCAGAGATTTGGTATACTTGCAAAAGTGAAATTCCTTCACCCAGGGATCTGTGTGCCTTCTGCTAGCTGATGTGTGCGCCTTCCCCACACCAACCGCCTGGTTTTATCCCCACCGAGCATATTTGCACAGTGCCTCTGCAATGATTGATGTCGCTTGAATTTTTCATTTTGATGGGTAGGAATGTGTATCTCATTGAGGTTTAAATTTGCAAGTGTTGATTACTAGGAAGATTCTTTACAAAAACATGCACACACACACATCCCCAGATGCATCTCACAGGGTGCAGGTCCCTCCTGCTTCCTCAGTTAATTAGCTTGGATTCTTAATAGGTAGGCTGCTTGCCTCCTCTAAAGGTTGCGCACTGCAGATTGGAGGAGAATTCTAAGCAGAGCTGTCTGACGCGTGAGGACTGTGGCAGGAGCCTGGGGTGACCCCATGTCCAGTCCCATCACCAAGATGTGAAAATCTTTTGATCCAGCAGCTCCTGGGAGTCAAGCACCCTGACTCCTTCAAAATGCGGAATGAGGGGAAGCTGCCCACCTTCATTATCACAGGCTACTGGAAGTTTGATATCAAAATTGGAAGTGGCCAGTGTGAAAACCCCAAATGAATAAATGAAGGAGAGCCAAAGTCAGCTCACTGATGACAGTAGGTGCAGAAAGCTCCCCCCCCCCCCACGGACCCCTACTTGTTTCAATGTGCCTTTGTAGCGCCTTCCATCCCGAGAAGGTCCCCAGCTCCCACCCTCGAAGTCCAGCTGGGCACAGGACTTCTTGGAACCATAAGTGGGGCAAAAGTGGCAGGTGCTGGTTCTGCGCCAGTCCGCTGGTCATCCTGCTCATGCCACACCCCGTCCTGAAACCAAGTCCTCCATGTGCATGAGCCGGGGAAGGCTTGCTGGTGGGGAGAACGTCTGGGAGGGACCCATCACTCCTGAAGGAAAGAATGTGGAGGAGAGAATCGTGGCCCTGTTGAGACCCTACACCTAAGTGACTAAGTGCACACGGTCCTCGGAGCCACCTATGAGACTGAGGCTGAGCTGGGATTCGCTGAGCCCAGCCCAAGCCCTCCCAGCTGTACCCTGCTGCTGGAAGTTTTCAAGGCTGGGCTGTAAGATGAAATAATCTTCTCTAACAAGCTTTAAAAATCCACTGGAGGGTCGCCATGTAGATAAACACCTTAGCAATGTTTGGGTTTAGGGAGCAGTGGAAGGAGGTCTGGGGTCTAGGGACACAGGTGGTGTTGAGGGTGGATTCTCTCCTGCCACGCGGGAGACCCAGGTCGGATTCCCAGCCCGTGAGCCTCGCATGCGTCCACTGCCCACCTGTGAATGGAGACCTCCCCGGGATGCTGCTCAGGCTTTAGCAGCGCTTCCTGTTAGAGACACGCTGTTGAGGAAGGCTTGGGAACACACTTCTGAAATCCAGCGCATGTAATCCTGTGGACCACACGCGGCCTGGGAGGGGGCAGGACTGGGCAGCGCTCCACCCCGCTGTGGTAAGGTCACCAAGAGTCAGGACCATGAACTGGGTGGTGGCCGGCAATGCTCCAGCAATGCCCCAGAAACGCTATGGATATGTCAGGACTTCACAGCATTGACACCAAACTGTGACAACAGAGACTCCGGCATGATCCTCATTTCACAGATGAGAAAAACGAGGCACTCAGGGGTTCAAGCGACCTGTCCGAGGTCTTGGCCGATAGGAGAGAGGAGCCAGACCAGAGGCATCTGCTCCAGCCTTCATGCCCTTGCACCACACGCTGTATTATAAACTGCACACAGCAGAGGCTCCAAGAAAGGCTGGCCACGTGGAAGACAGGCTAGGAGGGAGCTGAGGAGAGAGCGGGTCTGAGGTGGTCAGGGCTGGTTCAGAAGGATGAGAATACCATGGGACAGCATGGTCAGCCTTGCAAGCTGTCAGAGGGGGGAGGCTTGTTCACCGGACTCTGCGGCCCAGCGGGCTGATAGCTGCGTGCAGGGCTTCAGGGAGACAGGACTGGGCATCACTGGAGACACAGAGACACTGGGATGGAAGGCATGAACGGGGTCAGAAGAGGCTCAGGCGAGGATCTTCAGCCAGGAGGCCCCTGCCTCCCAAGGATGAGCCTGTTCCTGCCTCCCCCTGCCCAGGGAGTCTCCTTGACATTTCAAAATCTTCAGGTCCATGACCTTGTGTTGGGGAATTTCTGGTGGCATGAAGTGATTTAAAGAGTGATGGGGTCAGAGAACCTCACTGGATTTCTGAGGGAAGGGAGGACATTTGCAAATGAGGGCCTTACCCCCATTGCAGAGAGGAGCCTGCAGAACAAAGAGGTTAATTAATTTTCTCCGAGGTCTCACCGACAGTCAAATGCGTAACTGGATAAGAAAATTCAGCTCTAATGATTCTGCGAACGATGGTCTCCACATCCAGCTTCCCGTTCCCCAAGGCAACCAGGCAGAACATCCCACCCTGGAGGCCGCCCTGCCTGCTCTCTGACCAATGACCTCACTCAGGACTCTCGCACAATCTCAAAGTGAATAAAACCCCTCTTGAAATGCACTTCCATTTGATGCCTTGGTGAACAAAATCTGTGGGCAGCTTCTTCCTGTGTTTTGCACAGGGCTGGCATGAGCTGTTATACACATGTATGATGTCCAGTCTCGCAGACCTCTAATATCACAAGGTCCTCTCTGTCACCCTTGTTGCTGTTAATATCTCCAAGAGGCCCCAATGGATGGATTGTACAGCCCCGAGCCACACTGAGGGCCAAGGAACAAAGTGGCACAAATTGTCATACGTCCCCAGGCCCTGCCCAGGTCCATGATGCTGACATGTTCCCATCTCTGGCCACCTCCTCCCTGACCACTTCCCACCTCATGGCAGACCCTGGTCTCTGAGTTCAGTCTGAGGGCCTGGTTTGATCCACATTGAGGTCAGGATGCATGTATGTCAAGTGATGACTCAGTCAGTACAGATAGACTGTTGTGCCTCAGTCTGGAAGATCCTCTGAAACTTTTCCAACATCACGACACCAGCCTCCTTGAAAAGATGGGTGGAAGTTTTGAATTGTGCACTGAGGCAACTTGACAGCTAATGGCAGTAAAGGTTAGCAAGCAGGAGATGGTCAGTGGCACATCAGGCTGGCATGCAGGAGGTCCAGGCACCCCCAGCTCCTTCCTCAGCTGGAAATAGTTCAACTTCCCACCTCTGCTTCCTCTTTCATAGGGAGGGTGTAGCAACCTCTATTCTGCCAACTTTCCGTGTTGCTGAGGGAATTAAGGGGCACCCTTGGTGTTGGCTTGGTAGCAGAACAAGGCTGGAAATAGAATGATTGAATTTTGTTCTTTCAATGATTAATGACAACAAACACCATTTAAAAAAACCGAAACAAAAACCACAAATGGTGACTTTACACAAGGACTTCACCTAACGGATTCCATACAAATGAGACCACATCTTTGGAAGGAATCATTGGAGAAATTCAGTATCACCAGTCAAAGCCAGGCCTCGTGCTGACTGCAGAACAGATCACCAGTCAGGCATGTGCAAGTTCCACGTGCGGCCGAAGAAAATGAGCATAAGTCCATGAGATCAAAATAAGATCTCGAGTCTAGGCTGCAGGAATTTAAAAATCATTTTAGTAATAGATATGAAGCATGGAGCACCTATGATTGAAGACCGGATGAGCTGTGGAACGACATCAAGGATATCATCTATGATGAGAGCAAAAGGTCACTAAAAGGACAGAGGAGGAACTAAAAAACTGAAATGAATGTCAGAAGAGACTCTGCAAATTACACTAAAGCTTCAAGAAGCCAAAATGAAGGGAAGAGGTGTTGAAGCAAAAGAGCTGAATGGAAGATTTCAACGGACATCGTGAGAAGACAAAGCAAACTATTGCAACGGGATATGCAGAGACCTGGAGTTGGAAAACTTGAAACACTCGCTGCAGATAATAAAAAAAACCATAGTCTTCAATAGGAATTGCATTTCAATGTAAAAAAAATTCTCACCACTGGATCAGTGGGAAATATCATGATAGACAGAGAAAATACTTGAACTCTCAACAGCTTCATCTTACTTGGATCCACAATTAATACACTTGGTCCCAGCAGTCAGGAGATCAGGAAATGTACTGCACTTTGGATGTCTGTGGTCAGCGACTTTTCCAAATTTTTGAGGAGCAATGATGTCAGTTTGAGGACTAAGGTGTGCCTGGTTCAGGTCATGGCCTTTTCAATCACTTGTTATGCTTCAGAGAGCTGCACAATGAATTAGGATGGCAGAAAAAGAATCAATGCCTTTGAACTGTGGTGTTTTGAAGAAGAGTGCTTAGTATCGACAGCCAGGAGAACAAACAGCTATGTCTTAGAGATGGTGCAGCCAGGGTGCTCCTTGGAGGCAAGGATGCTGCTGCTTTGTCTCACCTCCTTTGGGCCGTGGCAAGGAGAGCTTGATTCTTAGAAAGACATATCATGCTTGGGAAGGTGGAGGGTGAGGGAAGGAGAGGAAGATCCTTAAGCAGATGGATAGACACAGTGACCGCAGCAATGGTCTCAAGTGTGTCAGGCGTGATGTGAATGGTGCAGGATGGGACAAATCTCAGATGTGTTGTTCACGGGGTTGTTAAGGGTTCCACTCACTCAACAGCATCTAATAACAAGTTGATATGAAAAGTGTTGAGGGAGTTCTGAGAGCCCGGTGGATGAGGAGTTGCATTTCCAAGCCGGAGGCAGACGGCCTCAATTCACCAACAGCTTCACCAGAAGATAATGGACAATCTCCTCCCACTAGGGCTTTAGCAATGAGCAGGTTCCTTGCCAACGGCAAAGAACAAGCACAACTGAATATTAAGGTACATGAACTTGTGAGACTCTGAGGCCCCTCTTGCTGGTGGCCATGGTGAACTGTTCCATCACGATTCTCAACCCTCTCATGGCCATCTCCCTGGGTGCCAGGAATCCAGAAAAGCCATGGACTCGGAGGCAGGTCCCCACCGTTGCAGAACATCAGAGTATTTTCCAGGGAAAGTGGAAGCATCTCGTGGAGTCCAGCATTCCACTGGGCCCAGACTCCCGACACTGCTGGTAGATAGGAAGTGGGCGTGGCTCACTGTACCAGGCAAACTAGCTGTTAGGGTAGCAACCCATTGCAAAGTACTTGCACCATCCAAGACTCCACAGGGACAGGACAGCTCCCACTGTAGGGATGTGAGAAGAGGGACCATCCCAGCCAGCCATCCTTAGGAAGTAGGAGGGTCTCTCCCTGAGACAAAGCGAGAACTGAACTCTGCAGGAAAGGACTGAGGTAGGTGGACCTGAGAGGTCCAGGAGTGACATGTGCTGAGGTGCTGTGCTCTGTGCTCATAGGGTCCTGCAAGGACACCTGGGGAGAGGGGCGGAGGTGAGAGTGGGCTGAGAATCCCATGTGGATTGGACCTGTGGGCCAGTGTGAAGGCATTGTTCTGGGAAGCAGGGCTTGATTCCATGGACAGATGAACCTGCCCTCCCTGATGCTTCTGGCTACAAAAGTTCAAGGTCCCACTCTCAGAGAGTGGTCAGAGGTGAGCAGGCGATCATGATCTTTATTGGATGGTTGAGGTCGTTGGGGTTGACAAATGGATCACGACAGACAGAAGTTTGTTGTAAAGATTGCTAAATCAGAAGACTCGTAATATGGGGCACAAGACTAACTACTTGTCTCCCTCCTCAGAGAGTGTATGTAAGAGTTTGGTGATTGAAACCAGACAAACTGGACGTGGAGAGATGGGTGCTTCCCCTGGGCTGAGAGCAGCTTTGAACCTAAGATCTAAGTGTTGGCTGCACTGTGTCAGAGTCACTCAGACAAAACTTACCACCATGAATAAGTAAATTGTGTTCCTTCACTTGTTACCCAAGCAGCTGTGCTCACAATGCTGGTGCTTATTCTGAGTTCAGCGGGAAGCAGCGGAGCCTTATTCTAGAGGGGGTTGATAGAATTGCTCTATTTTTAAGCAAAGAACATGCATCTTCTGGGTTTTTATTGTTTGGGATTTTTTTCCCCCCTCCAACCAACTGCTCCTGCCACCCTGGGAGATATTTTTAAAACATGCTTGCTTTCTTCCTTCCTTCTTTCCTTCCTTCCTTCCTTCTTTTCTTC
>NW_006399814.1:4290498-4301124 GCF_000299155.1 Elephantulus edwardii | reverse complement strand
CCTCCTCCTCCTCCTCTCTCTCTCTCTCTTTCCTTTCTCCAACAAGGTAATGGCACGTTTTGGGAGGCTTCTCTCAGAGCTGGGGAAAACAGCCTGTGGGAGTTCTCAACAGGAAGGTCAGCTGAGACTCCCTCAGGACGAGTGGAACCCTGGCTCCATCGCTGACCAAGCTCTTCCCCACAGCCTCAGTTCTCTAGTGCTGCGGCAGATATAAGTAAGTGACTTTAAGAAACAGACATTCCTTCTCTCACAGGTGACAAGGCTAGAAGTTCCAGCTGTATGAGAAGGTTTTCTTCCTCTGTCAGCTCATTGCTTACAGAAAAAACCCTGTCTCTTCAGCATCTGTTGGCCTGGTGTCCGCAGAGATCGCCACATGTCTTGGCATCAGTCTTCTCCTGAGTCTAAGAGGTTCACAGGACAGGAATCTGGGCCTGAAGGGCTCACCTCAGTCTTGAGTCTTTCTCAGTGGCACTTAGGCCCCTTCCTCTCTGCTTATTTCTCCCTCATCTTATGTGACATAGAAGTTCACATCCTGGGGAAACTCTACATCAAAGCTGGGACCTGAGTAAGGGTGCAGCATTCCGCCCTGGTCCCTTACACCTGATTGGCTGATTAGGTCAGGTGACTTTACAGGGATGATTTACGATTTAGGACTGCTGACTCCTGAGAATCATAGCCCAGCAAGTGGACACACTTGGTCTTGGAGGACACAGTCCAATGCCTGACACCTCAGGAAGTATTTTTGCTTTGCAGAGCTCACGGCTCTTTCCCTTGGAATGGTCTGTCATTCCCTTTTCTGTCAGATGGCATGTTCTTCCAAGCTTGAAACCAGTGTTTGAGTTGGCTGCAAATTCCCACGATCGCCTGCATGCAGAGCTGACCTGCTCCGCAGATTTTCAAGGACCTGATTCTGCAGAAGCCGATTGCTAAGTCTTTCAAATTTTTTTAAAAAAACTTATTTTAATGAAAGTTTACAGAGACTTTGGATTTCCATTCATTAATAGTTGTACACGTTCCTCCCTGCCCAGCCCTCCCCCCAGTTTGCTTTTCTCTTTGAAAAGTAAAAAAAAAACGAAATTCTTTCATTGTTATACAATGTTTGCCCCTCCCCCCAGTCCACTCCACTATGCAGCTTTCATTCTGGACTCTTTTCATGACAATAATACCTAATCATATATTCCTCCTAAACAGGTCTCTCCCTCATCTGTTTCAATGCACTATACACTGTTTATTCTTAGTTTCCCCTCCCAACCCCGATGTCAGTCCTGCTTTACAATAGTGCACTATGCAGTCTTTGTCCTTTTGTGACTGAGATATTTCACTCAGCATAATGTCCTCCACGGTCATCCATTTTGCATAGTATTTTATGAGTTCCTTGTTTTTCAATGTAGCATAATAGTATTCCATTGTGTGAATATGCCACAGTTTCTCTACCCATTCATTTGTTGATGGGCTCTTGGCTTGTTTCCAACTCTTTGCTTTTGTGAACAAAGCTGCAATAAACATGGATGTGCAACTATCAGTTTGGGAGGGAGCCCTGGTTTCTTTAGGGTATATCCCCAGTAGTGGAATTTCTGGGTCAAATGGTATTTCTATTTGCAACTTTTTGAGAAAGTGCCAAACAGCCTTTCCTAATAGTTGCACCATTTTATACTCCTACCAACAATGAATAAGGGTTCCAGTTTCTCTGCAACTTCTCCAGCATTTGTTGTTTGCTGTTCTGTTAAATTTTGTTACTCTTAATGGGGTGAGATGATATCTCATACTTGTTTTGATTTGCATCTCTCTTAGAGCTAGGGATTTTGAACATTTCTTCATGTGTTTATTCGCCTGAATGTCTTCTTTGGTGAAGTGTCTGTTCATATCCTGTGCCCATTTTTCAATTGAGTTGTTCTTTTGAGATGTGTCTGGATATGGGTTCAATATACCACACTTTCATCTGGTAATCAATTTCCTAACCTTCTGGGCTACCCAAGGTCTTCTCTTTCTATCTGTAGAAATGGGAAAAGGGCAAGAGAAGTGTGTGACAGCAAGATAGTCTTAAAGCATGATAGGAACATGAACAAGAACCATTGATCTGCTGGGTGAACTTCCAAGGGTTTGGATAGATGCACCTCCTATGACCGTCACCAACTTCTCATCAAACACGCGTCTTCCATTGCCATCTGCTAGTCCTCACTTATTGGTGAGGAAGACTCAGCAGCAGTCTGTGCTACGTGGATGACAAAACCTTGCCAGCTGAAAGTGAGGACTGGAAACACTGCAGAGGATCAAAGACAAGAGCTTTCAAGATTGATTGCAACTCAACATCAAGCAGACAATAGTCAAGGACATGATAGGTGGAGAAAAGGATGAAATTGTCAATGTTTTCATCTTACTCAATCCACAATCAGCACCCTTGGTACCAGGAGTCAGTACATCAGGAGACATACTGCACTGGGCAAGTCTGCTGTCAGGGATTCCTCCAAATTACTGAGGAGTATTGATGTCGGTTTGAAAACTGAGGTGTACTTGATTCAAGACATGGTATTTCCAATCCATTATTATGCATCTAAGAGCTGGGCAATGAATATGGATGACAGCCTTTGAGCTGTGGTGTTGGAGAAGAGCACTGAATATCCAAAGGGCTGCCAAAAAAGCAAACAAATATGCCTTGGAAAAAGTGCAGCTAGAGTGCTGCTGGCTAGGATGGTGAAGCTTTGTCTCACGTGTTTTGAGCATGTTGTTAGGCAAGGCTTTTCTTTGGAAAGGGATATCATGCTTGGTAAGGTGAAGGAGGGTCAGTGAAAGAGAGGTAGACCCTCAGTTGAGATGGACTGACACAGTGACTGCAGCAATGGGCCTGAGTGTGTCAGAGCTGGTGAGGACGGCACAGGAGAGCACAGGGGCCAGGTCTACTGTCCAGAGGGTTGCTACGAGTCGTACTCGACTCACAGCACCTAACAAGTCATCACCTAAGTTGGGTGTTCTGTGGTTGTTAAGGAGCTGATTCCAACACATTCTGACCCCTGTGCAACAGAACAAATCTGTGCCGTCCTCAGAATCTAGGTCATCCTTCATTCTGCAGTTGGAACTACTATGTCAGTCCATCGTGTTGAAGGTCTTGCTCTCCTTTGATGATCTTCTGTCTTTCCAATCAGGATGTTCTTTGCCAGAAACTGCCCTCTCCTGAGCATATGCCCAAGGGTTTAACTCGAAGTCTTGCTGTTCTCTTCTCACGAGAGCACTCCGGCCAAACTTCTGCAAGACGAATGTGTTTGTTTTTATCACGGTCCATGGTATATTCAACACTTTTCACCTATACCACAGTTTAAAGGTATCATTTCTGCTTCTGAGAACAAAGAAATTGGGAGTTCTGCTTTTGCGTTTGTGATTAGCATTACCACTTTTTTATTTTACTCAAGATGTGTTTAATTGTTTCAGAGACATATGAAAATGAGACATTGAATAAGGAAGATTGAAGAAGAATTTATGCCTTTGGATTGTGGTGTTTAGTAAGGAATATTGTACATAGCACGGTTTGTCAAAAGAACAGCAAACCTGAACTGGAAGAAGTTCATTCAGCCGGTGTTTGTTCCTTAGAAGCAGCCAAGGTAAGACTTCATCTCATAGACTTTGGGATTGTGATTGGATGGAGGCAGTGCTGCGGAAAGACATCATGATCGGTAAAACAGGAGCTGGACAAAAGAGAAGACCTTCATGAGCTGGATTGACACAGTGGCTGTAACCACAGGCTTAACGGTGCTTGTGAGGATGGTTCAGGATCGGGCAGTTCTTTTGGTCTGTACATGGTACTGCTATGGGTTGGAGCCAATCGGATGGCATCTAAGAACAAGAATAATGCTTTCTTTAGCCTGTTTCTGATTTTTACAGTTAAAGTAGATCTGTACTTCACAGAGTGTCTGATGGTTGATGTTTTGGAAGTGAATGACTGAGCCTTTCTTCTGAGGGGTCTCTGGATGGTCTATACTTCAAATCTTTCAGTTAGCAGCTCAGTGCTTTGTGGTCTGGGATTCTCAGCAGATCCTTGTCCTCAGTGCCATCGAGATCCTGTTCGTTACGTGTTACTGCCTAGCTCGTCCTGAGCACAGACCCCCAGAGGTGGAGTGAGCTGCTGTGTGTCCCCATGTCCTCCTCTAGAAGAGGAGAGGGGACCAGGTTCTTTGATTTAGGTCAATGGTGTGTGTTTTCAATGCACAGAAGGGAAGACGTGGAAATCCACCATCAGGATAATACAAGTAGCAGCAGTCTGAGGTTTGTCGAGGTTGATTGTAGATCAGTATATATGTGCGGCTGCTGTCACTGAAACGTTCACTGGTTTACTTGCCTGGCATGAGCCAGGAGTCTGGTGGAGATGACCCCACGTGTTGAACAAAGCGACGAGCTTCAGGCATGACTGTTCCCTAAAATCAAACACAGGGGTGCCCCGTTCCCTCCTCTGGTCCCTTACTTGTCCTTCCTGGATGCCCCTTTGATCTGCCCATCACTTAATCACAACAGATGGTACAGGAAATCTAAAGGTCTCAGAACTGCACACACTCCCACTCTACGAGACAAAAGCAGCCTGATTAGCTACCTGGAGCGGGACCCCCAGGCTCCAGCTCACTGGAAAGTTGATTGAACTGAGACAAAGGTCACTCGGGGGCCAGCTTCCTCTGGCTAACAAACAATAGAGCACACAACCCTCAACTGGCCCCTCTCCAGGTCGGCCTGATGAGTCTCTATGCCCTTCTCATGCCTCTTTGTCCACTAAACACTAGTAATGCCACCACAGTGTCCAATCTTTCCTCGTCTTTTAAGGAAAGCGTACAGCTGCCTACACTTTTCTATTTCCATCTGCACCGATTTCCTGCGGATGTTTTAACAAGCAGAATGGCAAGGGCCTTCAGACACCTGTTATCAGCAAGGGTAAACCAGGAGCCAGTCTCTGGGAAGGGCTGTCTCCTAAAATGATGAAGTCCTTGAACTTGAACTGCTTTCCTCTCTCCTCACTTAGCAAAGAGCTTAAACCAGGGCTATCAGAGTCCAACAAGCACAATAGAATGCCTGGATAAGTGTAAAGGTCTGATAGAGAAAAAAAGATCACTTTTTAGTATAAATATCTGTCAAATATGTAAAAATACATAAATAATGCCAAATCTCTCAGCACTTCGACATGCTGCAGTGGCTTGTGTGTTCTTGCAGGGTTGTAAGCTACGCCACCAGTAACTGAAGTATGAGAAGTTTCCCTGTATTATACAAGGTTCAGCACAACTTCTGGTTTCCTAAATTAGACAGGGTTCATCAGAATTTCCAGACTGACGAGGGTTGGCAAACTGTTGTTGGGTAACGTCCAGTCAAGTATAACTCATAGCGACTCTATGAACAACAGACCTGAACCCTGTCCTATCCTGTGCCATCCTCACCATCTCTGGTGCACACACGCACATTGCAGCCGTCACTGTCGATCCACGTGGTTGAGGGCCTTTCTCTCCTTTTCCATACCTTCACCTTTTCAAGAATTCTATGCCTCCCAAAAGATTCTCCTAGGAACATGCCCGAAGTATGTGAGATGGACCTTTATCATCTTTGCCTCCAAGGAGCGCGCTGGCTGCACCTTCTCCAAGACCTATCTGTTTGTTCTTTTGGAAATCCTTGGAAAATGCAGTACTCTTCTCCAACACCAAGTCATTCTTGCTCATTGTCCAGCACTCAGATGCACAGCAAGTGACTGAAAAAAACGGAATCAGGCACACCTTCGTCCTCTAACTGATATAATTGCTCCTCAATAATTTACAGAGGTCCCTGACTAGATTTTCCTAGTGCAATTTGTCTCCTGATTTCCTGACTGCTGGAGCTAAGTGCATTGATTGTAAATCCAAGTAAGATGAAGTCATTGAGCATTTCAATCTTTTCTCAATCTATCATGGCATTGCCTATTGGACTACTGGTGAGGATATTTGTTTTCTTGACTTTGAGATGCAATCTGTATTGAAGGCTGCAGTGTTTGACCTTTTGCAGCAAGCTCTTCAAGTCCTCCTCACTTTCACCAAGTAAGGCTGTGTCAACCACATAAAAAAGGTTATCGATTAGTCTTCCTCTGATTCTGATGAAACAGTATTCTTCATAGATTCTGGGATAATTTGCTCAGCATACATCAGCAACAATCTGCATTATGCAGATGACCCAACCCTGCTGGCTGAAACTGAAGAGGACCTGGAGTGCTTGCCGCAGGAGGTCAAAGGCTGCAGCCTTAAATATGAATTGAAGCACATCAACAAAACAAAGATTCTCACCACCGGCCAATTGGCAGCATCATGATCAATGTTGAAGAGATTGAGATTTTTCACAGCTTCAATTTGCTTGGCTCCACAATCAACACAGTTGGTACCAGCAGCAAGGAAATCAAAAGATGAATTGCATTGGGAAAGTCTGCTGTCAAAAACCTCTCCAAAGTACTGAAGAGCAATGACATCAGTCTGGAGACTAAGGTGCACCTGATACAGGTCATAGTCTTCACAACTACTTGCTACGTGTCAGAAAGCTGGTTAATACTAGGGATGATAGAAGAGAATGGATATCTTTGAGCTGTGGTGCTGGGGAAGAGTATTGAGTATACCACGGACTACAAGGAGAACAAGCAGCTTCGTCCTGAAAAGGGTGAAACCGGGCTGTTCCTTGGAGGTAAGGATTCCGAGGCTTCATCTGACATACTTTGGGTATGTTGCAAGGAGAGACCAGTCCTTGGAGAAGGACATCATCCTTGGAAGGTTGGCACAAGAAAGACCCTCAATGAGATGGACTGATTCAGTGACTGGGATAATGAGGGTTGCTCTGTGAGAGATGATAATGTTGGCAGAGGACAGAGCAGGTTTCAGGGCTATTGTACACTGGGTCACTATGAGTCACAGGCAACTCAGTGGCACACAAAACAACAATAACATACATACTAAATAGTTACGGAGAAAGGATACACACATTTCGTAATTTTAAACCACGTGGTGCTCCCTTATTTTGTACATATACTAGCCTGTTGTCTAAGTATAGGTTTCACACAAGCACAATTAGGAACTCTGGGATTCCCATTCTTCTCAATGGTAGCCATAATTTGTTATGATCCACACAGTCAAATGTCCTTGCATAATCAAAAAGGTACAAATAACCATTTCTCTGGTGTTCTTCACTTTCAGCCAGGATCCATCTGACAGCAGCAATATCCCTGATGCCATGGCTTCTTCTAAATCCAGCTTGAATGTCTGGCAGTTCTCTGCCTACGGACTGTTACAGCAAGATTTTTAAAAAAATATTTTATACTGGTTTACATATAAAGTTTATATACTTTGTTTTTCACTGGAGCTTGCCCCACTTTTAAAAAAAACTATCTTCAGTAGTATTTTACATGCATATGATATGAATTACATTGTTCAATAATTTTGACATTCTGTTGTTGCTAGGTCCCATCAAGTCAAATGTGAGTCAAATCAACCGTGTATACCACAGAGCAATCTCTACTGTGCTTAAGCTAACCTTTATTGTCACTAGTTCAGGTGTATTCCAGGAAAGATTGTCTGTCTTTTTCCGAACTCCTTACGTTTTCCACGTGTGCTGCCCTTTTCCAGGGACGAATCCTCCTGATAATCTGTCCAAAGTGTGTGAGAAAGTCTCCCCACCCTTCATTCTAAGGAACATTCTAGCTTCGTTTCTTGCAAGATAGCTTTGGTTATTCCTTTGCCAGTCTGTGGCATATTCAGTATCCCATGGAGAGGATCTGTATTTGTTCCCAGCGTGAAAAATAAAGAGGAAATCCAACGGAGTGTGGAAAGGGTCGAATAATATCATTGATGCTACACGCAAGCAAAATCTTACTAATTATAATTAAAATATTGTTGAATAGTTCACGCTTGCATCTCAAAATGATGCAGTGAAAATCGTACGCATAATCACAGAGCAAGGCCTGACTTGTTTACTTTGAACGTGCCATCAGAAGGTTCAATGCCTGGAGTACAGCATTGTGCTTGTTGAAGCCGAGAGCCAACAGGAGTGAGGGTGATTCTCGACATGAAATTGGAATGACATGGAAGATACAGCAATGGACTTGGCATGCCAGAGATCAGGAAGCCAGGCAACAACCAGGCGACGTTCTGTTCTGTTGCACGTGGAGTCACTGAGTCAGAGCCTATTTGAGTGTGAAATGTTTCGGGGAATGCGACTTCTTTAAACAAACGAACAAACAACAAAGCCTCATTGGCCTGATGAGTTTTTAGTGCAACTGAGCGTTCTCAACCTTACCTGCAACTCTTGATGAAATGCAACTTTTAAAGGTTCAGCAGGTGTGGATGGCCAATGCTGGTAGCCTTAGGGTTCAACAGATCCCGAGCACACTCCCCGCTCAGTTCACAACACCAGACCCTGGAAGTTCCCGGGAGATGGGCTCTTGCAACACAGGGTTACTCAGATCGAGAGAAACGTCAGCATCATCAGTACAAATTCCTGATTCCCCAGTAACATAATGGTATCACTTCGTCTCACACACTTTGGGTATGTTCTTAGGAGAGACCAGTGCCTGGAAAAAGACATTATTCTTGGCAAGGTGAGGGCCAGTGGAAGACAGGAAGACCTTCCCCAAGGTGGATTGGCACGGTGACTGTAACAACAGATACAAGGATATCGGAGATGATGAGGACGGCCCAGGACAGGGTGGCATACAGATCTGCTGTTCACAGGGTCGCTGTGGGCTGTGGCCAACTCGACAGCACTAGAACAACTTATCTGTCCCATGGGGTGGGCCCAAGGCATCCACTAGAAGAAGATATAGATACAGCATCTTAACATTAGAAAAAAAAGAACTTCGAATTGCTATTGGGTAAACATTTTCAGAGTAAGTTCCTTTTCCATTCAGCGATCCGTGAGCATTTTGATTTGTAACTGTTGTCAACCCCCCAGTATAACAGTGCTCTCAGCCTTTCCTCCATAGACTCTCCATTCATCCTTCTATCCCTTCCTTCCTGCCCTCTGTCCCTGGGAAAACGATACCCTTTGATCTTGCGTGGCTGATTCTTGTAAGGAAGGCACAGCTCCCCAGTGTTCTTGCTCATTTATCAGGCTGCTCGACTGCTTGGCCGAAAGCTGATTCCGGGGAGTGAGGTGGTTGCAGGCTTGAAGGGCATTTCTTTGATCTTCTTAAGAGAACACAGTTAGAGGCTCCTTGGAGAGCTATGGGCAACCTCGTAAAAAATTCACCACCTCTGGTAAGTCCAAAGAACAAACAAATCGGTTTTGGAAGAAGTGCCGTCAGAGTACTCGTTGGAGATAATTTACCTATTTTCGCACTGCTGCCAGGAGGGACCAGTCCCTGGAGAAGGACAGGATGCTGGCAATGCAGAGCTTCAACTAAGAGGAGGCCATTCGGAGAGATAGTCGACACCATGACTTATCCGACAGGCTCAAGCACAGCAGAGGCCGTGAGCATGGCCAGGACCAGGTCCTGGTCACTCTGGTGCTGTACTCTGGTTGCTGTGAGCTAGGCATGACCTGATGGCACCTGACAACAACTATACGCATCACGTCTCGACCTCAAGAAGACAAACATTTTCTTCACTGGACCGATAGGTGACCTCGTGGTCCAAGGAGAAAGAACGGAAGTTGTGGTCAGTGATTTCATAGTGCCGGGGTCAACAGTCAACCTCATTGGTACCCGCAGACAGGAGATCATGAGATGCCCTGGGTCAGGGCCCTTGAAAGTACTTGAGGCCCAGTGATGTCAGTGTGAGGACTGAGGTGTGTCTGATTCAGGCCCAGGTCTTATCAATCAATTTTATAGTCTGAGCGCAAAGCAGTGAGTCAGGATGGCAGGAGAATTGAGGCCGTTGAGCTGTGGTGTTGGAGAACAGTACACACATTCCATGGACTGCCAAAAGAGCAAACGTATGTCTTGGGAAAAGTGACACCCGAGTGCTCTTTAGACGCGCAGCTGATGAGCCATTGTCTCTCGTACGTGGGGCTTGTTGTTAGGGACATGATCCTTGGTTAGGAGGAGGGTCAGTGAAACTGCCCACAGGATGGACAGGCCGTGATCGCAGCAATGTGCTCGTGTTAGAGATGACGAGGATGGGACAGGATAGGACAGGGCTCAGGTCTGTCATTCATAGGGTCGCTATGAGTCATTCTTGACAACACTTAACAAGGACAGTTACTCCAGGTAACTGAGAAGTCTTTACCCCATGCGGAATCTCACCCCAGAAAAGAACTAAATACACAGCAGCACTTAAAATACTACACCGAGAACAATCGTGTTAACAACCACCCCCTAAATTCCAGACTTATTTTTACTCACAGCCATGTAATGATTGTGATCCAGTCTCTAGTTCTAAAACAATTAACAATTAAAAAAAGAATAAATTTTCATTTTAGAGATATTCAAACTCAGTGGAGTATCCCATGTGTGAAATAAAATTTGCCCACACTAAAGGAAAAATCACACAGGGCCTCTTACAGCCTATTTCACTGTTTTCCAGTTTCAGTGCACAGAGAAACTGGAACCCTGATTCACGGTTGGTGGGAGTGTAAAATGGTGCAACCCCTGTGGAAAGCAGTATGGCGCGTTCTCAAAAAGTTGCAAATAGAGATACCATTTGACCCAGCAATTCC
>NW_006399814.1:4277209-4289477 GCF_000299155.1 Elephantulus edwardii | reverse complement strand
TCTTTGCAATCTCTGCCCTGGTGTGGCTTTTCCTCAGATCTATGATTCAAATGTGGGTATGGATGGTAACCCAGGGGTCAGGGTCAGCTTGCAGTGCAAGAAGAAAACTCCAAGTTGTTAGGAACTTACCTCAAAAATAAATAAAAAAACAAAAAATAAATGTCTGCACCTGAGTCTACCAACACCAAAGGTTTAAAAAAATATAATAATAAATTCCTAAGGTACAAACAGGTCTGTCCTGGAAAAGTTGAAAACAAGTTGCTCCTTGGAGGCAAGGATTTTGAAGTTCTATCTCATATACTTTGGGCATGTTGCCAAGAGAGGCAAGTCCTTGGAGAAGGACAGCACAGAAGAGGAAGACCCTGGATGAGATGAATTGACTCATTGACTGAGGTTCTGGGGGTAGGTGTGTTGGAGCCAATGAAATTGGCTCAAGATAAAGCAGGATTAAGAGCTGTTGTATATAGGGTTGCAATGAGTTGCAAGTGAGTCAACAGCACATAACAACATCAACAAGGTACAACTGTTGATCTCAGTGCAGAGCAAAGGCATTTTGGTTATTAAATGCCATTAAGTTGGTCATGACTGGCAGGGATCCGCCAGCCCAGCTCATTGTGACGGTCAGTGTGTCGAACAATCCATCTCGTTGGAGTTTTCCTTTTGCTCTCTGATTCCCCATCTTTCTTTTTCCAAGGACTAGTCTCTTCTGACAGATAAGCCACTCAAAGTCTATGAAAAATTTCACTAAAGAAACTTTGCTTCAGCCAAAAAGAGTGAAGAAAATCAAAGCCCATGGAAACAATTAGTCCAAAGGACTAATGGGTCACTTGAACCCCACACTCCCTGACTCTAAGGCCAGAAGGACTAAATGGTACCCCTTTACCACCATCAACTCTTATGAAAGAGAAGAAACAGGATGCCCTCCCTAGTGTGGGAGAAAATGTGAAACAGAATTCAAAATTGTTTTTAAAAGATCAGTTTTCTCACCTTAGAAAGACTGGTGAAATCTCAAGACTTTGGTCCTTAAGCATTCTTCAAGCCTTCATACCAGCTCACCCCTACCGACCAGCTTGCAAACAGCAGACGGGCCTCCAAAGCAAACAATAGCACCAGGACCAACGACCACCAGAACACTCAACCCACATTGCTCTTGAGTAGGGTCTGACTCGTAACTGCCCTTCAGCAGAGGTTTTTAGAGACTGAAATCAGACGGAGGAGCTGCCTCGCTTTCTACTACGGAGCCACTGGTGGATTTGAACCACCCAAGAGTCACACCTTTGAGTTCTAGCATGCCACCCTATTCACTAGGCCACCAGAGCTCCCGAGCGTCATTGTTAGTTGTCGTTTTTAGGAGCTGTCGAGTCAAGTACTACTCATAGCGACCCCATGAACAAAAGATCTGAGCCCTGTCCTGTCCTGCGCCATCCTCACACCTCCTGACACACCGGAGCCCATTGCAGCAGTCACCGTGTCAGTCCACCTGGTTGTGGGTCTTCCTCTCCTTCATCAACCCTCCACCCTTCCCGGTATCATGTCCTTTTTCAAGAAATAGCCCCTCCTAGCAACATGTCCTAAGGATGTGAGGCGAAGCCTTATCATTCTTGTCTCCAAAGAGCTCTCAGGCTGCACCCTCTCCTGAAAACCACAATAGTCTTTCAACAAAGTAAGCCATGCAAAGTTTTTCTTTTCCCAGTGCATATGAAAGTTATCTTGATTCTCTACTGTAGCCTGTGGAAGGAATCCTGGTGGCATAGTGTGTAATGTGTAGGTATATTAACTGAAGGTCAGCAGTTGGAATTTGCCAGTCACTGCAAAGGAGAAACATCAACAGATTCCTCCAGTAGATATTTACAGTCTCAGGAACCCGAGGGAAGGTGTCTAAGGGTTGGCGTCAACTTGACCGGTTTGGAGTGGTCTGCTGGCTGTATGATGTTGGGTGCCGGAGAGTCAGAAGTGCCTCGTAGCTGGCCCTCCAGCGGGTTTTCATGTGCAGGAGGAAGTAGTATGGGAGATGATTGTCCATCTTTCTCTCATAGAGCAGCTGGTGGGCTCGAACTGTGTGCCTTGGCATTGACAGTGTAACTCTTTACCACTAGGCTATCAAAGCTCCTACACATGGAGTAGCAAAACGAGAAGTTTGAAACATCGTGAGAAAGAGCACATATGACACAGAGACAGGGAGTGAGCACATGCTGTTGGGAAAAGGGCTTTCACTGGACTGGCTCGACTCTAGGTGGCCACAAACAGAAACTTGTAAAAGCAGCAGCGTCTGAAAAGCACAACCTGTAGCATGCAGTGTGATAGAACCCGGTGTGCCTTGCTGGTCGCTGCCCATCTCCACCTGCCTGTCACATGGACTGAGAGCAGAATCCAGGTCAATCGCACTCTGAGGCGCGCACAGGTGGATCCCAGACCCAACATCCAGCCTGGCATGAATGGGGTGTGACTGTGGGGCACGGGTCTCCTTGTCCTGTTGGACCCAGCACAGTGAAAGCCTCTGATCAATAAACATAGAATCTTCTACCCATCTCAGCTCATGTGCTCCTCTGTCCTTTCCAGAGCCCGAGGTCCCTGCGTGAGAGGCTGGGGAGAGATGGTGAGCTGACAGGTGAGCTGACAGTGAAGCAGGACCCAGGCTCTGATGCAGCTCAGAGGAGACAGAGGCCCTACCCCTGCCTTCCTGCACCTGCATGAGTTCCTGCGGAAGGGTCACTGGGAACCGCCATCAGGACAGGAGGGTTGGGAGATGGTGCTGATGGCTCTCCACTCCTGCCCTGCCATCAGCGGTTGAAACCTGGGAGTGGAATCCAGACCACGTGTAGAATGAGAGCAGGCAGGGGGCATGCTGCTCTGAGAGCTGGGGTTAAAAGCTTGTCATTTAAAGATGAGCATGAAAGAATAATAGCGATTAGCTGAATTGAAGAGGAGGGTCCAGCCCCAGTAACAAGCAGATTCACTCTGATCTCAGCAGTGCCTTTCTCACCGGGCCTCAGGGTCTCCACAGAAGCGGACTCACTGCTTCTCATCGTGGTCGAGGGCAGGGAGGGCAGTGACCACGACTCAGAGCAGTGAGGTGACCGCTCCAAGGTCATGTGCTTGTCAGCAAAGAGCCCAGGGTATCACCCTGGCTTGGCATCTGGTCTTGGGCGTGACTGGATATTCAGATCGACTCTTTCTCTGATGAGCCGTCTGGTCTCACCACACCACGTGCCTGACCTATGCCTCGCCACCCATATTCTAAAGGGGACTCGCTCGAGTCACCACTTCTCACAGTTGTCTGAAGGGCTCAGGAAGCTTTGTGGTGAGAGAGTACAGTCTGTTAACAGGTTTGGGCTAGGAGTTTGCTGTCACATCTGTAGATGCAGAGAAGGTGTGTGTATGCGGGTATATGCACGTAAGTGTGTGTGTGTGTGTGTGTGTGAGAGAGAGAGAGACAGACAGACAGACAGACAGACAGGAAGAAAGAGAGAGAGAGTCTGGATGCTCACACTTTCTACAGGTGTCTCGATATCTAGGTGTTACGATGTCAATAGATTTGTTCTCTAAGTATCTGGAGTACTAGGCTGTACAGTGTCAATAGATGTCTATGTCTGGTAGTTAAATTCTTAAATGGATACATATTGAGAGAGAGAGAAAGGAAACAAAGAGTTGAAGAACTTGACTCAGTGCAGTTGTAGAAGCTTGCAAGGCCACAGTTTGCAGGGAAGGTCATTAGGCTGGACCCTCCAGTAAGAAGTCTATCAAGGTCACAACCTTGAGGCTGAATCTTCTCCCACAGCAAAGCTCCTGGTTCTGGGTTCCTCTGATACCTACTTGTTACCATAACAAAGAGAACCCTTTCCTAAATGGGGTTGTGACTACAGGGTCAGAGGGAGCTCTGGCGTCTTAGTGGTAAGAAGTTACACTGCCAACCCAAAAGGCTGATGGTTCAAATCCACCATTTGCTCTGTGGAGGTCTCCTCCCACGTGACTTACAGTCTCTGTTGGAGTGTCAGTTGTGAGTCACTACTGAGTCCACGGTTCGTAACAGAACAGTGGGGCCAGGGTTAAGTGTACGTATTCTAGGGGACACAGTGCAACCTGTATTGTAAGCATGAGTTTAGTCACCCTGCAGAGTGGCTGGAATGACACAGGAGGACTGCCGGGGATTGAATTTCATCTCAAAATGCATGTATGTCTTAGGAAGGGTGCAGGCAGAGTGCTCTTCGGAGGCAAGAATGATGAGTCTTCATCTCACATATTTTGGACATGTTGCTAGAAGGCTGGAGAAGGAGAGGAAGACCCTCAACCAGGTGGACTGACACGGTGACTGCTGCAATGGGCTCTTGTGTGTCAGGAAGTGTGAGCATGGAGCAGGAGAGGACAGGGGTCAGGGATTTTGTTTTTGGGATTGCTATGAGTCATGCTCAACTCGAGGGCACTTAACAACAACAACGACAAAATGTAGAAACTGTATAATTGATCCCTCACAATATAAATAATTATAAAAAAGAAATTAAGGTGGGCTGCAATACCCTTTCCTCCCCAAATGGCCCTACACCTGCACAGGAGGATTTCTTTAGTATGTGACCTGTAATACGTTTTCTTTCACTAGATACGAGGGGGGAAGTCAAGTTGAGAAGTGGGTAACTCCGTCTGACCAGGAAAGACTTGCCAGGAATGGAGTGTGTCCTGGGGCCTGAATGTCTGTGTGAGGAGGCTTGGGTGGGCCAGAGCACAGAGGACCCTTTATGGGATGTTTGTACTACACATGCTAAAGGAAACAAGGACCTTCATCCAGAACCAACAGCAAGAGAGTGGGCTTCTCCCTTGAGCCAGCGCCCTGCATTTGGATTTCTAGTTTCCTAAACTGCAATAGAAGAAATTTCTGTTTATCAATGCCATCCACTTGTGGTGTCTCTGTGATAGGAGCATCAAAGAACTAAGACAATCGTGCCCTGTCCCTCTCCTCTGTCCAGGGCAGGATGGACAGCAGGGTGTGGAAAGGCCTCTGGTCTCCATGTCTGCACAGGCTGAGAAAGCAGAGCTGTTAGCACACTCCCTGCTCTTCCTTAAGGGTCTCTGAAGCCTTTTTCTCCTCCAAGGTTCGGAGATGATGAAAAATGCATTTAATTCCGCCCATGATTATGCATTCATTCCACCTTGCTAAAGCGGCCAATGGAAATGAATGTACACATACTTGTCTGACACCTTATCAATAACAGCTCTGGTCTCTATACCTTTGAACTTCAAAATGAAAATGAACTATCGCCACAAGGACAGTGGCCTCGCACTTAGAGATTCAGCAAGGTCACCAAACGCCATCGATTTCATTACCACACCACTTTATTTAGCACCTAATTCCAGACCTCGAGTCTAGAAGAGTATCCCAGAGCAGCCCTGGGCTGGGGCGCTTGCTTTCTTCAATTTCCAGCAGTGGCCTTAACATTGTAAGTACGTCCATTTTACATATTTATACTGATTGCTTTTTCATTTACTTGCCTCTCCATCATGTGACACAAACAGAAAGCTGTCCGGGAACCAGCTTAATTGAGTTCAAGTTGTGTCGCTGGACATCAAGTGATGTTAAAAGCACGTTGCGTTTCAGCTAAGTTGCTCTTAGTTGGCCCTAAACCAAATGGATTGCAGTTGTTAAAAGGAAAGCATCTAATAAATATGTGTGGGGAAAATAGAAAAGAAGCCATCACGGTCAAGGTGCCTCCCTTCATGCTGCGCTAGATGGTGGGAATAAGCACTGGCATTAGACACGAAGAGCCTTCCAACATAATAAAGAACTCGTATTCAGGATGAGGAGACTTGAAGGGGAACAGGCATTCTTGTCTTTAGTACTTGATGTGAATTATTCCTGGTCCCACAGCAGTTCTAGGAGACAAACGATGGTGTTGGTGGCAAAGAGTTAATCTTTAAATCATAATAAACAATGAAAGATAGCCTTTCCTACAAACATCCCATGATCACTGCATGTTCATTGGCCCAGGGCAGTGCTGGGTCACCATGTGTTTTGATGGTTTTTATTCATTGGTCCAAAGTTCTGTTTGGCAAAGGAGCTCTGGTGACCCATGGGTATGGAGATGTAATTACAACCCCAAAGTAGACAGTTTGAATTCACCAGCTGTTCTGTGGAAGAAAGATGGGAAATCTCTTCACTGGTGATTTATAAACTCTGAGAATGGTCGGAGGGTCAGTTGGGAGCTGGTTCTTACCAACACAGAGCACCAATGACTTTTTTGGTAAGTCTGTATTCTGAGTGCCTTCCAACCTAGGTAATCATCTTCTGGCCTAAGGTCAAATTCAGAGTTGCCTAACTGAACGTGAGTTCAAGCACGCCCAGGGGTTACAGGTTAGAGCTGCCTTGAAGTAACCTTTCAAAGAAGGAAGCCCAGGTGGCACAGTATGTGAAGTATTGTATGAGCTGAAAGTCAACAGTGTAAGCCCACCAGCTGCTTAATGTGATAAAAATTAGGAGTCTCCTCTCCTCAGGATTTCTAGCTTTGAGGTCTGATAGAAGGTCACACTCAGTTGGAACTGACCCAATAGCAATGTTTTGTTTGTTTGTTTTGGGGTGGTTTTAGTTTTCTGGTTTTTTGTTGGGTTTGTGGTTTTGTTTTTTGTTTTTGTTCTTTTTAGGAGAATATAGCTAATTAACAACGATGTGATTTGCAAATAACACAACTGATGGGTTGGTACTGATGAATTCAGGACTGTTCAAACATATGGTATAGTTGTAAAGCTGACATCAGCTGCCTCCAGCCTGCAAAACTGGTGATTGGCCCTAGAACTCTACTTTTCTTCCTTTAGTCATGTAAAATATTTTAAATTGCTTGTTTACCAGGAAAGAAAATGTGTTTTTCCTGGATTAATATTTGCCTCTTTGAAACTGTTTTCCTCAGTTGTATGTAATTCTATTCTGGATTAGCATTTGTTTCTTTGAAGATATTTGTTACTGGTAAATACAATTGAATTAGCATTTATCTGCTTGAAGACCATTTCTCTCAGTTGTATGTAAACTGTATCATGAACTATTTGTTTACTAGGAACTGTAACAACTAACTCAACTATAAAAACTATTGACCACTTTTAGATGGGAAGGTAATTTTTGAGAAGATGCTCCCTGTTCTCCCAGATCTAAAGTAAAGTGCTTTGGATATCACCACCTGTCTATCACACTGGCGACTGACTACAGAAAGTACCCCTTGCATTCAGTAACACAGCCCTGCAGAAAATGAAGAAGTCGTGAAACATCCATTTATGAAGTTCAGGCTATATAGTCTTAAGTATAACTTTTGTACCTTGACAAAAGGAAAGAGGATAATTAACTTTTTAAATTTTTATTTTTAAGTATACTTTATTTTCTTGTGGTCTTTAACAGAGATTTACAGAAAAGTTGAATTTTCATTCATTCATTGCTGCATATTTTCCTCCCTCCCTCTCTCTTCCCCTCCCCCAGTTCACTCTCTTCTTCCTTTTTTAAAAATATTCATTCATTGTTGCACAATTTCCTCCCTCCCCAGTTCACTTTGTAAAACATTTCTTATTCCAGACAGTTGTCATACGTATAATGCCTAATCATACATTCCTTTCAGACAGTTTTTCCTACATCTGTTCCAAGGCAGTGTTCATTATGTGTCTATTTTTTTTCCTATTCTCGCCTTAACCTGTATTTCAGTCCTGTTTTATAACAGCCAGTGCTATGCAGCCTTTGCCTTTTTGTGACTGAGATATTTTACTCAGCATAATGTCTTCTAGGCTCAACCATCTTGACTAAGGTTTTATGAGTTCATTGCTTCTCAGTGATACAAAATATTCTATTGTGTGAATGTACCATAGTTTTTCTATCCATTCATTTGTTGACCGGCGCTTGGGTTCCTTTTATCTCTCTGCTGTCGTGAATAGCACAGCAGTAAACATGGTGGTGCAGACATCTGTTTGAGTCATGGCTCTGCTTTCTTTTTTTAAAATGTTTTAAATTTTATTTTACTTTTATCATTTTTTTTTCTGTGTGTACACCATCAAATTGTATCTGATTGGTACAGGAGGAAATTGTCCCTCCTTCTCCAGCACAGCATCTGGGGGATTTGAACCGCTCACCTCTGAGATTGCAGTGCAGCTTCTTGCCACTAGGCCACCAAAGCTTACCGGCTCTGGTTTCTTTAGGGTATATTCAGAAAGGGAAAATTCACACACACAGTTGTTTCAATAAGCAGCATCAAGATATAAGGAGAAAAAATTGAACTTGTCAGGATTTACGTTAACTTGGATCCACAATTAACATTGATGGGAGCAGCAGTGAAGAAATCAAAAGAAGTCTTGTATTGGGCCTATATACTGTCAAAGACTTATTTAAAGTGTTAAAGGATGTCACTTTAAAGAGTAATGTATACCTGCTTGTAATTCAAAATAACCCATGGTATTTTCAATTGCCTTCATATGAATTTTAAGAATTGGAAATGAATAAGGGAGACTGAAGGGGCTTTATGCCTTTAAATTATGATGTTGACAAAGAATATGACATGTACCATGAACTGTCAAGAGAACAAACACTCTGTCTTAGAAGTGGCGAAGCTAGAATGTTCTTTTGAAGTGAGGCAAGGCTTTATCCCTCATGCTTTGAGCCTAATATCAGGAGGGTTCCTTCTTGAAAAATACTGGGGACAGTTACTGAATGCAAGGGGTTCTTTCTGTAGTAAATTGCCAATAACACAGATGGGTTGCAATATCCATATGCACTTTATTACAGATCTGGGAGGACAGCAAGTTCCCGTCGTAAGGTAAAAAAGGCAGAGAACTGGACGAAGTGAAACAAAAGAGTTTATTAGTGGCTCTCGGGGCAGCTTTACTGTCTGAGGCCAGAGAAAGGCATGGTCAGGCAGTAAAGCTATCAGTGAGGAAAAGTTACAGGTTAAACTTTATAGGTAGGGATTGGGGTTAGGGTGGTCGCACTGGTGGTCAGTTCTTGTGGAGAAAGTTGATTGGATGCCCTTTGTTAGCTTCTAATGACGGAGCTGCTCAGTCATGCAAGATGTGGTTGATGGCTGGGTTTCCTTCTGATTGGCCAGTCGCCTTACACCAGGTAGATTGGGATGTCTCTTAGAAGGTGCGGTTAGCACAAGATGTCACCCAGCCCCCAAGGTGACCTTATGCCCATCAAAAAACCTGCCTCCCTGTCTAGGAGTGATCATTAGCCTTTTATACCAGGGTGAGAAACCAACTCACTTAACAATGCATTTTTGTTAGTAAAATTAAAGAATTTCTACATTTGAAAAAAAACAAACAAAAAAACACAAAACCAACATTCACACACAGATACCAGTAAACTGGCAACCTACAAAAGAGTAACACATGACTGAGAAAAACAGACCCTGAAAAGATCCCCTCCTGGTAAACAGGCAGATTAATACACAATTTACATATGACTGGGGAAAAAAACAGTTTCAGAGAAATAAATCTAAGAAAGACGCATTTCCTCTCCTAATAAACAGACCACTGAAATGACTTTTCATAACCAAAGAAAGGAAACAAAAGCAAGGTAACTAGTTTTAGAGGCTAGAGAAAACGGATATCAGTTTTACAACTGTGGAACTATAGTTTCATAACTGATATATATTTAAAGAATTCTAAACTGACACCACCCCATCAAAAGTAGAGGACTCTCAAAAAAAGAGGAAGGTGTTCAACAAGATGGACGGAGGCAGCGATGGCAGCGATGGGCTCACCCGCACGGCAGAGACTGTGAGGATGGTGCACGGCTGGGACAGTTTTGTGCTGTTCTCCTGAGGGCAGCCCTACATGGGAGCTGACTGGACAGGACCTAACAGCACTCTTTTATGGAAGAAGATTTCTAGTGGTGTTGAAGGACTGTGAGAAAAGTTAACTTTTAACCCTTCTCAGGCAGAAGCCATAAAAGCTCACAAAACTACGAGAAAGCTAACTTTTGACCCCTTTTTAGAAAAACAGGGCCATAAACCACTCAGAAAAACAAGGTCATAAAATGGCTCACCCACATCTGAGAGCTCAGATAAGGAGGGAATTCCAGGAGTTGTTTTTCTGAACCTTACCCCCCCCCCTTTTACGCCGACCCCGCTTGCCGCACGCCAACTCACTTTTAAATGCACCAATCAGACAGTTTTCCTCACTTACCCGCACGCGAACCCATGTTTGCGGGGGTTATTGCCTTTATAAACTGTGTGTACCCCTAGCTCGGGGCTCAACTCCTCTGCCTCTGCTTAGGTCAAGAGTTGTGCCCCAGCGCGCTGGATGGAATAAAACCTCATGCTGTTTGCATCAAGGACCGTCTCTCGTGAGTGATTGGTGCTGGCGTCTGATCTTACTGGGGTCCAGCTCTGTGGATCCAACAGTGTCTTCTGAGACCCAATGTGTGGACTATCATCTTTTCTGATTAGATCTGTGGTGATTAAAACATTTAAAGTTTTGTAATTAGCAATGTAAAGTGTTCACCTCTGGTTGGTCTACAGAAGTCAGTGATGTGAACCTGTATTTTACAAATGATTAGTGAGTGAAGTGAGGAAACCACACATGGATAAAAGACTTACTCAAAGCATAATACTTACTTTTGAAAAATAATTATAACAAAGTATACAACATTATTACTATAGTTTCAAATTTCATATTACAACTAACCTTTAAAATACACTTGTTAAGTTTTGGTGTAGCATCAAAAAGAATATCCATAATTACATGGACAACCTATTAAAATTCTCTTTAATTTCTCAACTCCATATCTGTTTGAGGCCAACTTTTTTCTATAGGCTTTCACCAAAATAACATATTGCAACAGTTTGAACGCAGACACAGTTACGAGATTCCATCTGTTTTCTGGTAAAGCATACTAACAAAAATTTGCGAAAATTTGAAACATAATTTTTGGGTTCTTTTTGTGGGGAAACATATTTGATTTCCATTTAAAATAGGTTATGTTTATATGCAATAGACTTATTGTGTTTTTTTTTTTAAATAAGTAACCAAATGTTTTAAGTATGTGTCGGTGTTAATTTTTGTCTGATCAAATATAGGTGGGTTTAATTCACCTGGGATCCCAGGGTAATGAAGAAGCCTGGTGTTTTCGGATGATAGCTGAAAGGCTGAATGTTCGAGACTACCCAGAGACGAGTCTGGAGAATGGCTAAGTGTTTTACTTCCAAAATGTGATCTTGTCGTTTTATTGCCACCATGTATCACTGTTGAAGCCAGAGCAAGTAGATTTTTTAAAATATTTTAATTTATTTATTTTTCATTTCAAATGAACGTCTACAGAGATTTGGGAATTCCATTCATTCATTGTTGCACCCTTCTCCCCGCCCACCCCACCTCAATGCAAGTGCCTTGTGTCATTTTTAAGACTGTAAGAGTTCCTTAGAAGAAAAACCATTTGAGAACCACTGGCCTAGGGTCAGCAGCGATCTGGACAATCATCCGTTGGACTTGGCGTGTTTGCAGGTTTGTCCTGGTAAATATCTATTCCAGTTACACAGCACACCAGAAGAATGCCTACTTGTGCTTCATAACTATGCAAAGACCTTTGATTGTATGTTAATTTAAGCTCGAGGGTCTGTAGGCAGACCTGATGGTGTTTTGACTCCTGTTGTTCTCTTTTGTCTCTCTCCATGGTCATTGTGTTGGGTGTTATTGGTTCAACTATGCTTTATAGCTACCCCTGCTCCTTTCCCTATCCAGCACCTTTCACAGCATCTGCTTCATCCACAAGCCCATTAGGACAGGCTTTGTGTTAACCCATCTCATTGAGGTTCTTCTTATCTCAGGCTGACCTTTTCTAACATAATGCTTCTCCCTAGGGCTAATCTCTGTGTTGGCCATTAGCAAAACAAAAGCAAAACAAAGCAAAACAGTGGGCTGACATCTCACAGAAGCATCTGTCAACTTGGACATGACTTACAAAAGCAAAGCATGGAAATGCCTGTTGGTTGATGAGTGAATAAACAAATTTGTGCATGCAGAGGGCAGACTACTAGTCATGTTACAGATTACTAGTCATGTTAAAGATTGAGGAAGAGTATGCAAAACACCACATAACATGGACCAACCTGAAAGAATTGCTGAAAATAAGTCCATCAAAAGGGGCAAATATTGAGTTCATTACTACAAAAAGATTAAGGGAAATCCACAGGGAGAAAGAAATAGTTGTTGGTGGTTAGCGGGCATGGGAAGTGGTGTTGTTGTTGCTGTTATGTGCCGTTGAGTCGTTTGCGACTCATAGCGACCCTATGTGCAACAGCCCTAAACTCCGCTCTGT
>NW_006399814.1:4269663-4276974 GCF_000299155.1 Elephantulus edwardii | reverse complement strand
TTAACCCTCTCTAGGATGAATCTGTTTGTTTTCTTGGCAGTCCATGGTACATTCAGTACTCTTCTCCAGCACCACAGCTCAAAGGCATCAGTTCTCCCTCTATCCTCCCTAGTCATTGTCCAACTCTCTGATGCATAACAAGTGATTGCATGGGAAGTAGGGCATGGAAAAGGAGAGAGAATGCATACTGCCGTAACACCTTGGGTTCCTTAAGAACGATTCTGGATTACTTTTAGTGAACTGACCTAGGAAGTACAAATATAGTGCATGGTTTTTAAAAAGATAAGCAAATCATTAATTTATATTGCTATTCCCAACTCAGATTTAAGATTTGAAGATTTTTCTCCTCAATTCTTTGTAAGTACACTTGTAGTGCCTCGTTGCTATTCTATAGAAAACCCTGGTTCTAAAGACATTAGCAGAAGTGATTTTTATTAGATACATCTGCATATGACAGATCCAGAATGACAATATCATTTCTAACAATCTGACTTCAAACACACTTCTCTTGCGCTTAGCCCACAGTTCGCTTAGAGATGTACAGTAGAAAGTCTGAATTTAGAGTAAAAGATAATTTTTTCTTTATGTTTGTGCTACCAATTTGAAATACAATTTATTTCAAATTGTTTTCAGTTTTATTTTTTGCTTAGTCTTTAAGAATCACCTAAAACTTTAATATTGTTTCAAAATCACATCTATCAAATAAAGTGTTTTAATAAAACGTTTCCTTTTTAGCTCCTGTAACCCCCAGCCACCTAGGGAACCATTTTAATGCATTTTTACTTATTACTTCCTTCCTGCTTTTCTGACTTGGCCTTTCTATTGAAAAAAGAATAACCCATGGCACAGGATGGAATAGGGTTCAGATCTTTTGTTCATAGGGCGCTATGAGTCATACTTGACTCCACAGCCCCTAACAACAACAACAACAATAGCAAGTAAAATACTTCTCACCAAGAGGGCCCAAGAGCAGGAGAAAGACATCATGTTTGTCTTATACAAGAGTGAGAGAAATCCCCAATGAGATGGACTGGGAAAGAGGACGCAGTCATGAACTCAGAGACATCCATGGTCATGAACATGGCACCGGGCCAGGCAACGTTCTCATCTGTTGTACACTGATGTCCTGAACTGGCCCCAATTTGACTACCAACAGCAATAGCATGGTACATAGGAAGTCAGGATGACTAACTTGTTATGTGGAGATAAGAAAAATGGAAGAGATGCTTACAAGAAATAATATTTCTATATATTATCTAGGAAAATCCGGTGGCTTAGTGATTAGGAGTTGTGATGCCATCCCAATTCACAGAGTTTAAATCCACCAGCTGCTTCCTGGAAGAAAGGTGAGCAATCACCTCTCTTCAGGTCACTCTCTGTGAAAACACACTGGATGGCCAGCCCTGAGTGGATGCTGACCCGACAGTACGTAACTACAGTATCTGACCTGGTGAAGGAATATGAACCATCACAGCCAGGGCAGGACTGGGCAGCATTTTATTTTTCTGTACATGTAATCGCCATCAGTTGGAGCAGACCTGAAACAACCAATGATGGGGAGAAAAGCTTATAGTACGTTGGTTAAATTCTGGGAAGCTAAGCAATATGTTGGTGGTTTAAGTGTAATGACAGTTCACAGGAGAAAGAAAGTTATGTTCTCATGAGGATTGCTGTTGCTTGTTGTTGCTGCAAATGTTTCAACTCCCAGCAACTCCTATGCACAACAGAATGCAAGAAGCCTCGCTTGGTCTGATGCCATCCTTAATCTTTTCCTCATCTCTCATTACAGATGAGGGAAGTTTCTGGGGTCCATTTGTTGTGTGTTACTGTTCTGACCGGGGGCAGAGGTCGAGGCCGGCTCAAGGGTGTGACTTTAAAATCCTGTTTGTAATTGTTTTTGGTCAGACACTCTTCTAGGTCATATAGCCCTGATCTGTCCACTTGCCGTACAGAGGCAACTTGTGGTGGCTGTGAAGCTGAACACTGTGACACTGATGTGTCAAATGTAATAATGGTTACCCATGGTGGACAGTGTTTGGTGGAGCTTCCTGATTACAACAAGCTTGGAAGCAGGAGTGGCATCCGCTTTAGAAAAAGCTTGCTTCCAGAAACGCTATGAACCTGGAGAAAGGATGAAAGTTATACACCTGTCCAGGTCTTTCATTCATAGGGTCGCTATGAGTCACCTACAACTCGAAGACAACAACAACAACAGCATAGAGAGAGATCAGTTGGCCTAGTGGACAGAAAGTGATGCTACCAAGCCAAAGGTGAGCGACCCTAATTTGTGGCCCTCAGGCTTGTTTTTAATTATTTTTGGTCAAACATTCTTCTAGTTTGTATAGTCCTGATCTGTCCACTTGCTCTACAAAGGTAACTCCTGTTGGCTGTGAAGCTGAACACTGTGACACTGTTGTGTCAGATGCAAGAATGGTTACCCATGGTGGACAGTGTTTGGTGGAGCTCCCCAATTAAAACAAGCTTGGAAGCAGGAGTGGCATCCACTTCCATAATAGCTTGCCTCCAGAAACCCTATGAACCTGGAGAGAAGAGGAAAGTTATACACGTGTCCAGGTCTTTCGTTCATAGGGTCGCTATGAGCCAATTATGACTCAATGAGAATTAACAACAACAACATCATTATAGAGGAAAAAAAGCTTGAAACTGTCAACTATTTCATCTTATTTGGGCCACAGTCAACATCTGCGGTAGCAGCAGTGAGGAGACCAGGATATGCACTGCACTGGGGACGTGTGCCAGTCAGGTACCTCTCCAGGTTACAGAGAACAGGGTTATAACTTAAACATTACAGAGCACCTATTCAAGCCATGACCTTTTCCACAATTTGCTATGCATCTGAAAGCTGGGCAATGAATAACGATGCCAAGAGGAGAACTGATGCCTTTGAACTGTGATGCTGGAGAAGAAAAACACTGAATAAACAGATATGACGTGGAGAAGTGCAGCCAAAATGCTCCTTGAATATGAAGATGACAAAGCTTCGTCTCACCTCCTTGAGGCCCGGGGACATCGTGCTTGGAAAGAAAGGAAGAAAGAGGAAGAAAGCAAGACGTCCAGTGAGATGGGTTGACACAGGGACTTCAGCAGTGGCCTCGAGTATGTCTGAAATGTTGAGGATGGCACAGGGTAGGACAGGGCTCAGATCTGTTGTTCCCAGGGTTGCTATGAGTCGCACTTGGCCCGATAGTACCTGACATCTGCTACCTCACAACTATTGCCATGTTCAAGACCTCGTTGCAACCACTGTGTCCGTCCACCTTGCTCTCACTCACCCATCCACCCAAGGTCTCGCTGCCTCTGTCAAGCATGACGCTCTCATGTGGAAACCTGTCCCTCCTAACAGTACCTTCCCGGCAGGTGATCCGATCTCTTGAAGCCTGTGATGCCATAGGCGCACCCTGCCTGCATTCCTTTCATGACAGATTTGTTCATACTGTAATCTATAGAATATTCAGCATTCTTTGCAACATCATATTTAAAGATTTCAGTTCTTCTCTGGCCTGAGTCAGGCACACCTGAGTCCGTAAGGAGACATTTTTTTTTTTTCTTGCAAACACTTTAAGGAAATCTTTTATGATAGATTTTTTCCCCCAATGTAATATGTCCTCTCATTTTTTGAATACTCTTTCCACAACAATCAACTATGAATCAAAGAAATTTAACTCATTGATAACTTCAGTATTATCTCTATCATAATGTTGATTATTAATTTAGCTGTAAAGATTTTTGTTTTCTTCATGTCGAGGTATAATCTATATTAAAGGCTAAAGTCTGTAATCTTATTCAACAAGTCCTTCAAGTTACCTGTACTTTTTATAGTCAAGGTCGTGCCATCTGCACATAGCAACTTATAAATGAGTCTTATTCAAATCCTGACTTACTGCAAACCAGATGCACAGAGAAAGCAGGGACACGGGGAAATGAATTCAGAAAGAGAGGGAAGGCTGAGGCAGAGGTCCTCTCCCAGCATGGCACTGTGAAAAGGCCCCTTTCTTCGTCTCCTTACGGTTTTTATTTAGTTTAGGTCACTCACCCTCAAAGGGGTTTAATCTCTGGAGACTATATTTTCTTTTACTTAAGTGTTGCCAACGTAACAATGGGTAAGTTTAATGTTTAAACTAAGACCAAAGCTCAGACACTGCGTCCCCTAGGGTGGGAGGCTGGGTGGAAATCTGTTTGCAGAGGGCATCCAGTATCTCCCGGTTGGGGGGAAGCTGGGCAGAATTCTCTGTGTGCAGAGGGTGCTCAGTCCTGTCTGGACCCTGATCTCAGCTGTGGCCCTGCTGTCACTATGCTGGGAAACCACACTGACACCCTTCACGTAGTCCAGGTTCTTGGGTTATTTGCTCACATTCAGACTGAATAAGCGTGGCGAAGATATACAATGATATGCAACTCTCCTAATTACAAATGATGCAATAGTCCCTAGTTCTGTTTTAACTCCTTGTCTACGTGAAGGTGCCACATAAGAATAATGATGTGTTCATGAATTCCAATTCCTTATGTATCAATAAGTTATTATTATCTGAGAAGCCAAATGCCTTTGTATGGTCAATAAAACACTTTGACCCTCCATATGTGCAGGAAAATGAGACATCATTTTTGTAGTCTCTGCTCTCATGACCTGTCCGACACCAATACCTCCCATTCCAAATTCATTTCTGAATCCTGCAGGATGTCTTCCATATTCCTTTGGGTGCCCTGCTATACCTCCTGCATTATATTCAGCAAAATCCTCTTTGTGTGAAAACATTACCTTATCCTGTAATTCCTGCGTTGTCGACAGACAGCCATCTTCCAAATTTCTCTGCACTGATGAGTGAATGCTTCTAGGTTTCCATGTGTCTCTTGGAACTTGTCACTTGTTATTATGGAACACTCTGGAGCCGTATTTCTAGCCAAAGCTTTCAGTATAGCTTAAACTTCTTTCTTCAATATAGGTTCTTTATCATACACTACTTCCTGAAATCACGGAATATCAACCAATTATTCTTTTTCTTGTCATTTTTTATTCACAAATTATGTTGGTTTTCCACCCAATCATAGCATTAATTACTTGCTATTGGTTAATGTAATCAATTTATTACAATGTATGATCGATCATTCCTTTATTGTGTATTAATTATCTTTTCCTTCACACAGCTTACCTACTTATTAATTTTTAAATACCTCTCAGCTGGTGAATATCAACCAACTTCTATTTTATACGGTGACTGTGTTTTCTCCACCTTCTCTTGATGCCTCTTGCTCTGGTGGCCTAGTGAATAAGGAGGTAAGGTGTTACGCTGCTAACTCAAAGGTCGACAGTTCAAATCTACCAACTGCTATGCACGAGCATGTTGAGCAATCTCCCCTTTAGGATTTATAGCCTCTGGGAAGGCTCCGGAGAGCCAGCTGTGAGATGGCTCTGATTTGACAGGAAGGCATTTTTAAGTGCATCAGTCAACATTTTGCCCATAGAATCCTTCCCTATTGCAACTAGAGATTTAAATTTGTCATTGAAGGGACAGTATAAACCCCATTTTTTTTAAAAACTCCATTAATACCAGAAGCAGAAGCGGGCCATAAAAATTCTTAGCTTAAAGCAAACACAAATGCACCAGGTAAAGTCTTATCTATCCTTGCAAAGTAAAGAATTAACTAGTGTCTACGTGACACAAAAAGAGTAAAGGCGGACAAAGTAGCCAGCTGGTCAAAAGCCAACCCGCATGACTGATCCCTCACCCCACCACTCATGCTTCCAATCTCCCCACCCCAACAATAGCATCCAGGAAGGCCTTAAAAACAATTGCACAAGGGAACTCGGGCTTTTCCCCTCACCACCTTCCTACTGAGGGAGAAAGTCTCCACATGCGAATATTCTCTGGAATAAAGGGCTTTTTGTATTTACATATGTGTGGATTACTCTTTTGAGGGGCATTTCGTGGGCAGAACATCAAAAAGTCTTTCAGATTGACAATGCCCGAGCATGTTCTTCGTTTCTAATTTCCTAAATCCACCTGTTTGCATATTTAATGAACATGCTTTGCTATGTCTTCTTCAGCTGTCCTTTAGAATCCTATGCTCAGCTCTATTTATCGTTTCTTCCATACACTTCCGCTTTTCTACACTCAAGAGCAAGTTTCGTAATCTCTTCCGACATCTATTTTGTCTTTTGTTTTTTGCCTTTTCAATTAGCACTGTCTTCATATCCAGTGCCCTTGATGTCATCCCACGGCTCCTCTGGTCACTGGTAATCAGTGTTAAACACATCACATTTATCTTGTGATGATCTCTATGTGTTTAAAGGCATGCTTTGGCTATCAAGATTTTAAAGTTTTTTAGCTTCAACTTGAACTTGTGTACAAGCAATGATGGTCTGCTCAGCAATTGGCTCTTGGCCTTCTTCTAACTGCTGAGATTAAGCTTCTTTATGTCTCTTTGCCCAAAGACAGTCAATCTGATTTCTGTACATTCCATCCAGTGGTGTCCATGCCAATAGCAAATAGCATCTGTTTATGTACTGGAAAAGGAAAACACATTTCCAATAAACAGGTCACAAGTTCTGTAAAACCCTATTATATAATTGTAGCTCTCACTTCCCTCATGAAGGTCCTCTATTACAACTACTGATGCTTCTTCATTGTTTCGCATTTTCTCGTTTCAATTACAGTAATTATCAATGCATCTTGATTCCATGTTTGGTCAATATCAGACTGCGGAAGTTGATGGCAACCTTCAATTTCTTCAGCTTTGCTTTTAGTGATTGATAAGTGAATTGAATAATAGTTGTAATAATGTTTGGGTGTGTGTTCTTTGTAGGTGTATGAGCATTATCTTATCACTGACAGAGTTGCAGTTGAAGGTGGATATTGAAATGTTCTCTTTTACAAATAATGCTATTCCATTAATTGTTATGCCTTTTAAATTTGCTACTCCTAGAGAGAAAGATCATATGACTATCAAATTTAAAATGACCCATATTAGTCCAAATTTTCCCCACCCAAGCCTAGGATATCAATCTTTAATCAGTTCCTTTCCTCTTCTATAATTGCCAGCTATCTTTGTATAGATTTCAGTAGTTCACACATCCAGTTGTCCTTATCATGCCTTTCATATTTCTATCGATAATTCAAAGGAATTCAGGGGCCTAGTCTGGAGGACGCTGCACTACGAGCCTAAAGGCTGTACCTCTCTGGTGGTTTAGCTCCACGAGGCGCTGCTCAGTAGACAGATGGGCAACACCCACCCTGAGATTTCCAGCCTTGGAAATTCAACAGAGGGTCAGCTGTGAGCTGATTCCAACTCAGA